>NW_005371023.1:391548-428919 GCF_000412655.1 Myotis brandtii | reverse complement strand
GGAAGATGGATGTGTGATTTGTATTTCTGATTATAAAGTTATGAAATCCCCCCTTAAGTAATGATGTGTTTAGTATGCAAGTGAAATGAGAGATGAAGGATGATCAAAGGTCCAGAGAAACAGTCCTGTTTTCAGAGAACAATTATTTTACCAAAATTGCCATCTTTGCATTCTGTGAAGGCCTTCAGCCGGCCTGTGAATGAGTCCAGTGGCACATCTGCTGTATTTTCTATGCGATGCAAAGTGATCTCAGGTGCACTGCAATGCTTAGCACTTGCGAAGCCCTGAGTCCTGTGCATTCAGAGTTTCCTATTTTACAAGCTTTCTACTTCTTTTTCTTCCCCACTGTTTATCCCTTTAATCAGACATCTTCAGCAACTTCAGTATTGAAGCTTAAAGAATGGGTGGGGAGAGATTAACCAAAGAACTTAATGAGCATAACCCGTGGACACAGTCAATAGTGTGCTGAAGGCCGGGAAGGGGGCTATAGGTGCAGGGTGGAGGGGGTCAATGGGAGGAAGACAGTCACAATAAAGATCAATATTTTAAAAAGAAGAGGGAAAAAAGAATTCCTGGGGAAAATATATTCCATATGTATGCATTTCAATAGTCTTCCAGGAAGTGTTTATGTTAAGAAAGCATCACTCTAGAGCAGCCGTGGGCAAGGATCCGGCCCTTTTGAAATGAATAAAACTAAAAAAAAAAAGACCGTACCCTTTTTTGTAATGATGTTTACTTTGAATTTATACTAGTTCACACAAACACTCCATCCATGCTTTTGTTCCGGCCCTCCGGTCCAGTTTAAGAACCCATTGTGGCCCTCGAGTCAAAAAGTTTGCCCACCCCTGGTTTATGCTCTCTTGACCCTCTCTTCTTATACTGCCACTTGGAGGACGCCTCTACGTGTTCTCAGCCAGGTACATCTTACAGGCATTGTCTTGAATCTCCACCAAAAATCCCTCCCATGGAATTTAGAATGACTTCAATTGCACAACTAAGATCTAAGGCTCACACAGTTTAACTACTCCAATATTATGAAACTCATGAATGAGCTAAACTAAATTAAATATGTCTCTGAATGTAAACAGAGGCACATCTTTTATCCCTTTATAATCAGAGACAGGGCAAAAAAAGTGACTACTCTCATCTCTAGATACTCTTCATTGTCTTAGAATAAGCCCCCTGCACTGGAGTGTTGGAATGTAACACTATTTAAAACATATTCCAGCATCACTCTGCAATTGATGACTTTAAAAGACATCTCAGAAACATAAAACCCACCCATATACAGTGTATGCAACCCCTTCTTCCATGCCAGACAATATAATTTGTTTCATTTCCTGAAGGTTAGGTTAATTTGAATAGAGACAAAAAGGAATCCTGAAGAAGAAAAATAATGACCACCACAACAAACCAAGCCACTTAATCTGAATTCAGAGGTTCTGGCTAGTTCAAACAACTAATAAAGGACATGGGAAGAATGCAATTTGCCGCAATTTTGCAAAAGAAGAGAAAACCTTCCTTTATAAATAGCTCTGGCTTCCTATCTAGCCAAGCAAGCAGCGAGGCAGAGGCAGATAATAATGTGATTACTCGGGTAATGATATGCATTAGATACATTATGGGAAACAATAATGCTCCCCACTGTATGCCGTCAGTCCAGTTATTGATTTTCCTTAATGTTAAAAGTGCTACTCTAAAACTGAAAAGAGATATCCTTTATTTATTCTCTTTCCCTTTCAGTCTCCAAGTCCATAGATCCTTTGATGCAGAGTAGTACACCAAGATAATGAAGTAATATATATCTAATCTGACACCTACTGGGCCAGGCTAATGTTTCAGATAAAACTGCTAGGGTACCGCTGCTTGTGGAAAAGCAATGTATGATAAGAAAAAAAAAATAAACATCTGAGCTTTCCTTCCATTTTTGTTTGGTCTTGTTCTCGAAAGCATCCTTAAAGACCAAGTATATTTTCTTTTCAAATCATAATAACATATTGATTAGTCGACAGATTAGATCCAGCTGATGGATTTACATTAAAATGTTCTCTTCAGAATATATGTTTCATCTCTTTCAGCTTTCAATACATTATCATTGTATAGAAAACAGATATGTATGCACCTGGATATAGTTCCCTTCTTCCATCTTCTGAAACTCTAGCTTAAATCACTTTCTTCTACTCACACACACACACAACACACACCCATCCCTATCCTAACTTGCCCTCATTCTACACTTTACTCCTCCTTTTAATTAACACTCAGAACCTAGAGATGCAAACTTTTAATGAACATCAGAACAAGTATCTCGTTAAATACAGGGCAGTATGGCAAAACCTGACTTTCCTTTTCATTTCACAAAATAGAGGAGTGGTTTTTTTTAATCTTTACTAAATTCTAAACACACTGTCCTTGTCAAGTGAATAATTAAGTAAAAGAATAGACTCATGTCAAAAGTTTCTTGTTTGACTGATCTATTCCAACAGAAAAATCAAGCTATGTATTTGTTGTACCAATACTTTGCACCAGATGCCTGACACTAATTTCCTTCATTATCTAATGTCCCCACCACTTTTTTTTAACTCTAGAGAATAAAGAGCATTTCTTCTTGTCATTTTCACTTGGCCAATTTAATTTAAACTGGCCCCAGAGGATCTGAAACAGCATGTCCAAAGCACAGACCTGAGATCAGTAACATAGGAACTAAAAGCATCTCAGTACCTTCTCCAGTTTAATCAATGGAAATCATATGTGCATTTCTAATGACCCTGTCCATACATTTTAAGAGTGGAGAAATAAAGCTAACAGATAATTCAATTTTGTCAATGTACCTAAAATAAGGTATTTTCTGGGTCTCTTAAAATTAATTATTAAGAATGAGAAAATTGCTTAATTGGTCTTTCCATGTAACCAACTTTTCATTTAGCTTATTTCTTGTTTAGCCTAATGCAATTTAGGTAAATAGACTAAAATATTTTTCACAGGTATAAGAAAATAAGCAACAATAGGAATTAATTATTCCGTTTTTACTAAATGGCTCTAGGCCCTGTTATGATTACTTCTTCCAAATTTTTAATAAAGAGACTTGAAGTATAAGCAGAATGAGAAATCATTCCTTTTCTCAGTACACGAAGACCACTATTTTCCCCTTTTTACCCATAAGCCTTTGTGAGAGACTAATTCAGATATCTTGTCATTTAAATGGCTTTCTATATAGAATCTTTTTTTGTCTTCCCTCCCACTTCAACTTTCAAGTTCTCTTCAAGAAAGCTTTCTGAGACCTCTCATTTATGTACCTAAAATGGCCCAAAAGGCTTGGCTATAAGAAGCATTTTCCACCTAAGAGTTTCCTGAACATGTGCCAAACCTTGTACTATAGACATTAGCAGGCCTTTAAGGTATTGCCAGAGGCCTATGAGTCGGTGTGCTTATCAAAGGTTGTCTGTATCCAGAATATAGATTATATCCTACACATATACATTCTAATAATTTAAAATGATGCAGAAGTGTACAAAGTAGAAATGAATTTCAAAACATCATCAAAATAACCGTGGTAATTGGTCCTAGTTTTTCCTTTGGTGAAAAATTTTTATTATAAAGTCTTAGCTTTAGGGAATTATGCTCTCAAGTTGTAACAGATCTCGATAAAAAGTGGTAACTATAAACCTTTCAGAAGATAGTGCCAATGGGAACATATCCAAGTGAATTGTGGTTCTTTTTTTAACTTATTCCTCATCCATGCTTAAAGTTCTCATAAAAACTAACCTAACCATATGTCATTTCCATCTAACAAACTATACGATGGTTTTGTCCAAAATAGCTATTCACTTTTTCCTTTGTGAATTTGATGATTATAAATATATCTTGTATTAAAAAGATTTTTATATCATTAACATTTATTTAACATACTTTCATTGTATTGGATTTTAGCTTTGTTTTTTTCTAGCCTGTAAAATGGGAATACTAATAATACCCATTTATCGGTTTGATATGAGGCTTGGCATGCAAGTTGCTTGCAGCAATGCATTCCCAGCTGCAGGTGCTCATAAATAATGGTTTCCTCCACTTACAACCACTGAGAGAAGAATAAAATTTATATCAGTGCTTGCTTACAAGTGATTAAAGTAAAATGCAGAAATAACTGACAGACTTTCATGTTAATACAGTGAGGAAGAACTGGAACCCAGATATGCTGCTCCTAGACTAATCTATTCACTCATTGACACCCATATACTATAGCTTCTGGGGGGTGTGTCAATAAACAAATAAGACCAAGTTCCTGCTTTCCTGCACTCCTGGAGGTTGTGTTTTCATGGGAAGAACATAAAGAGTCAATAGGTCATGTGACATAAGGCAGAATAAAGCAGGTGGGAGAGATAAAAACGGGAGTAGCTGAGAATGGTGGCTCATGTTACCTTGGATCACATTGAGAAGGCTCTGCAATGGAGTCACATTGGGCAGGACCATGAGGATGGGAGGGAGGCATGTAGGTATCTGAAGATCACTCCAAGGATGACTAGTGTGTTCTAGAGACAGCAAGGCAGCCTGTGGGTCTAGAGGAGGTGGAGGCAGGAAGGAGAGGTCAGAACAGTCGGAGTAGAGAGCTGACAGAATGCCTGGAAGCCCATTTTTCCTCACTGCATTGTTGTCCTTCTCTTGTGAATCAGTGTAGTTTTTACTTTGTGGTACAGGAACTCCTTCTAGTGTGCTGCTCCTCTTCTCTTCCGCCCAACCATTACTTAGAAAGCTCCAAATATAATAATGCAAAACTGGAAGTTTACAATGCTTCTCCAAATGTACTACTTGTCTGTGGGGCGCGGCTACAGTGTTTTGGCCAGGTTCAAGCCTCGGACTAATGAAAGGACAGGGTCCTCTCATTGCCACGTGCAAGTCCCAGCTGGAGGGCAGGGCCCTCCCAGCACAATTATAGCCAACGGCTGTGGTTGTAAGCTTGAACCTATGGTCCAAACACGTGGCCCCACGTGCCTTGTGCTAGAGTTCAGGTGCATGTAGTTGAGTGAGGTTGAAACTCACGAGAATGCTGTAAACAACTTGATCACGCCCCTACTTTGCCTCGTGGCATCTGCTATAAAATAAAGACACGGCTTGTGGGCGCTGTCGTTGTCTCCTCATCAGGGAGCAGCATCCCACCGAGACCCAGCTATTATTCTCTTGTCTGTCTTTTCTCAATCCTTTCACCCCCCCACTCAGGATCACCCTTGGCTGAGCTGGCATGGCACATAAGGCGCCCTGGGGCTGAGTATGCCATGGCCGTGCCGGCTCCCCACACTTGTCGATCACCACAGTGCTGTTAATCACATTTCATAGATGAGGAAATGGAGAAACTAAGGAACTGGATGATTTTTCCAGAGACATAACACCAGAAAGCAATATGCTTAGCTTTGAAACACTGCGCCAAGCAACCTGCGTCCCACTGTTCTACTTCTCAATGTGATCTTAGAATAAAAGTGCCATTTATAGTTTTCTGTGACAGGAGGAAGGCTTAGAAAAATGTCATATCTCAAAATCACTAAATGCAGTTAAATGTAATGTATGTGAAATATTATGCTTCTTGATGGTTCTGTTGGTTGGAGTATCATCCCATGCACCAAAATGGTGTGGGTTGGGTTCCCAGTTCAGGGCACATGCCTGAGTTGTGGGTTCCATTTCCTATCAGGGCACATAAGGGAGACAACGCCTTCTCTCTCTCTCTCTCTCTCTCTCTCTCTCTCTCTCTCAAATCAGTACACATATCCCTGGGTGAGAATTATAAAAAATGTGCCTCATAATATAGATTATATGTGGTTCCTTTTTAAGGGAATATGATTCCTAATTTTGTATGGGGTGGGGGGAGAAATAAATTCCATTAAAAATAAAACCTCCATCTGATTTTGATATATCATTTGTTTAAAATGAATCACTTTTAAATGCACATTTTATAGAACATCTCCAGTAATCTTCGCCACTATCACACATTTCTGATTTATTGTTAATAGACATGAGCCACATAATAGCAAGGCAACAAATATCATTTGTTCCTCGACTCTAACAAAGTTAGAAAATTTGAGTGAGCATCATAAATTAACAGCAACTTCTACAAATATTTTGTGGACAGCCAGAAAACATTCAAGTTTTTCTCTATAGCAGAGTTAATCTACATGCTGGCCAGCCATCACACTTAATTAAATTTGTAAGGGTCACATCAGAGGTAAAGAATATTATCCACACGGGGAATGTAATAGGAATACTAATTCACTCAAAGGGTCTCAGTTGCCCTTTCAGCTTCACCCTTTCTTATAGAAATTCTTATTGTCAGAATAAAAATATCGAGCTAAGCAGAGCTACTAACTCATACCCTTGTTTAAGTCCAATTTGAATGTCTCATAAAATCATCCATTACTATGAGCAATAAGTATTTATATTGAGGCTTCATCCATCTGTTCTCATTCAAATAAAGGAGGATATTGTTTGTATACAGAAAAAAATTATATCCCAAGGAAATGTGTCTTTGCCATTTGCTCACCACAATAATACTTAAGAGTACAGTAATTTTAATGTGTCTCATACCTACAGGGCATGAACTACTGAGTTAAATATCACAATTAGCAACTGTAAAAACCCTTCTCAAAATTCGCTACCATACTCTAGTAATTCCTCCAAGCTGGTTGTCCGTTTATGGTACCTTCTTCCTCTAAACCTGCCACTATAGACAAGCTGGTTTTGATGTTTAAAGCTCAGGTTCTGCCGTGCACTAAGCTGACCACAATTTTCTAGCAAACAGATGAAGCTCATGTATATCTTGAAATTGTCCACTTTGCCAACAGACTACTATGTACTAGGATTCTAAACTGCTTGATTTCTTAAGCAGAAAGTCAATGAAAAAGAGCACAAGACCTTCATGAATGAGCAGACCTCAGTTAAAATTCTGACTCTTACTAATCATCTGAAACAATGCAGGTGAACTGCTTTATCTCACTTAGCCTCAGTTTCCTCAATGCTAACATGCTGATAACATTCCCTACCTCATGTCATTGTTATTTGATAAGTATGATTATAAGTATATGTAAGTATTATTAGTAGACTAGAGGCCCGATGCACGAAATTCCTGCAAGAGTAGGCCTTCCTTCCCCAGGCTGCTGGCACCAGCTTCCCTCTGGCACCCGGGACCCAGGCTTCCCTCCGGCCCCGACTTCATCCAGAAGGACGTCCAGAAGGATGTCTGGAATGATGTCGGGTCTAATTACCATATTACTTTTTTATTATTATAGATAATACTTAATATATAAGGATTATTGTGTGTGTGTATGTGTTTGGTTGGTAGCTGATATTAAAAAAAGAAACACTGCCAGAAAAAAAGTCTTTCCTCGTAAGCTTTGGGTAAGAAGAGTGACTATTTCATTATACTTGCAATTGTCATTTCAAAGCCCTGTCTCTAGTTTCTTAAGGCTCTGCTAGCTCCGTGATATAACTAGATGGAAATCATTCTACTGTGACCAAGTTACATCTCAATACCGAGCCCTCATTTTTCATGTCTCCTGCTTAAAAACAAACAGCCAGCTCCAGAGAAAGACAAGCAGTTAACTGATATGAACCTAGACTAGAACAGTGACATTTTCAGAAATGAAATAAACAATTCTCAAAGGATTCGCTTCTTAAATTTTTATCTGCAAAGAGCTTTCTAAAATCTTGCTCTTTGAGATATGACTTGATTTTATCTCCCAAGGCAGGTCAGCCGTAAGCTGGCTGTGATGCTGGTTTCATGGCAATTTGAGGGTCAATAATTACTTTCTTCTGAATTTCTCACCTACTAGCTAAATTCTTTGCCTGTCACATGAATATCTGTGCTTAAGACTTTTGTATTCAGCGAGTCAAAGTTCAGAAGCTATGGATTATATGAGCTAATAATTCACATGTAACAAAAACACTGAAAAGGAATGATATACATATGAGATGTAATTATGTTGCAACTTTATTTTTGCCTACCACTGCCCATTTAAAATGCATCGAGTGGGGAAAACAAGTCCCTTTACATTTTTGGTAATAGATAATTCTACAATAACGCTACATTACAAAGCCTTGTCTTGCTTCAGTAGTTATATTTGGTAGCCTGCATGCCTTCAGGGAGAGGGTATCGTTGACTCCTGTTCTCTTTCTCTGCTCAGCTATTCCACCTCTTGCTCAAATCCACTGCTGCTTTTTAACTCCCTATTGCCAAAGAGTGTGGGGAAAGAGGTCAGAACAGCAGACCAGGGAAGTGCTTACTTGCTTTCCCTCTGGGCCAGGCAGAAGTTCCAGCATGCAGTGCCTTCAGGGAGCTCTTCAGTGCTCTGCTCAGCCTATGTGACTGCAGCCTCCTGGCCACTCCTCCAGGCTCAGCCCTGGCTCTCCAGGTGTCCACAATTCCACCTGCTATTGGAGTTCTTGACCCGAGTAGGAGGCCCTCTGAGCAGGACTAAACTTCTGGTCACATCATTCGCTATCATGTTCAGTGCAACTGTGGTTACTCCCAGATGCAGCCTCCTACTTTCCCACTTGTCCAGCCAAATTCGGCTTTCATGGTGTGCTCTTAAGTCCTCGCTATAGGAAGAAATCTTTATCCCAGAGTCATAGAAACAGCCCTCGTACATCTAATTTGATGATTTCACTTATTCCAGGACCTGACAATTTTGTTGTTTTGGTGCCTGTGCTCAAACTTTAATTTTATCTCGTCACAGTTACACATGTAAAATATATGTGACATGTAAGATATGACACAATATCTGACACATACCATGTACTTATGTAATGGTAGTTGTCATTTATTAACATCACTACCATCAATATAATATTCCTCACCTAGGAAAAAGTATGTCCTACTCACCATGTCTTAACAGCTCACGTATATAGGGATGTTTATAACAGCTTTGTCATAGCCAAAGCCTGGAAACAATCTAAATGTCCATTAAGAGGTAACCAGATAAACAAATTGTGACATATTCCTACAATGCAATACTACTCAGCAATAAAAAATGAACTTTGGATACACACAACACAGATGAAATCTCAAAATAATTATGATGAATGATAAAAGCCATATTCGAAAATATTTCCAGCATGTCTGATTCCATTTATATACAATCCTATAAAACGCAAACTAATCTGTAGAGACAGAAAACATGGGTAGTTTCTTGGGGAAGGAGGCCCTGGCAAGGAAGGAAGGTGGGGAACATTACAAAAGGTATCGAGGAGCTTTTAGATTTGATGAAGGTGTTTATTATCTTGACTCTGGCGAGGGTTTTATTGGTGGGTGCATATTGAAAATATAAAACTGTACACTTCATTTATGTTCAGTTTATTGCATGTCAATTATGCCTCAAGAAAGCTGTTTTTATCAAAATGTAAACAGCACAAGAGTGGGGCACCCACTAAATGATACCAACACACTACTGTGCTGTCATTAGAGTTTCTCAGACTGGTTTATAATCATTTTATTTATAATGTTTAATAACAAGCACCAGTAAGATCAAACCTCAGAGGGAAGGTAGGGGAGGGGAGGAGTAAGGGGGAGAGATCAACCAAAGGACTTGTATGCATGCATATAAGCCTAACCAATGGACGCAGATACCAGGGGGGTGAGGGCATGAGTGGGGGGGGGGAGGGATTATGGGGGGATAAGGACACATATGTAATACCTTAATCAGTAAAGAAAAAAATAAATAAATAAAAGTTAAAAGATATTATGTATATTAAAAGCGGGGCTATCTTTGATGCAATTATAACATGCACACATACAGATACACTCCCACCTGCCGAGATACACAAACAGTAAAAGCATAGAAACATAAAATATGTGCTTGATGTTTGAAATTTAATAGCTCAGATAGTCCTTCAGAATCCTCCATTTGAAGGCAGGCTAGCCAACTCAGACACAATTACTTCATGAGTAAAATAAGGACAATGCCACCTACATCAAGGATTTCAAGCCCCTAGACTCCTCCTTCCGGCCATTCTGAAAGTTCTGGCTCCATGCCTGCCTGCTCACCAAGTGAAAGCAGCAAGTGCAACACCATCTAGCATACTCCTGAGCAAAGGTCAAGTTCCTCTAAAACGTGTAATCATTTGTGCAAAAGATTGTCCAGGTGGATTGAAAAAAGTAAGCCTATGTTTTCCTTGAAGGGAAACTAGACAAATATTATTTAAAAATTGCAAATAATGGCCTGGTAACTCCACTGCTTAGCATAAAATTCAAAATAACTGACACCATGTCATGCCAGACCTTGATGAAATAGTGGGTAGGCCGATCAGAAGACATGTGGAGTGAGGCAGGGTGACTCAGAGTGAGAGAGAAACCTCAGTTCCCCCTCTTCTGTCAGATAAAGTACTTAACAGGCAGATCATCTTTAATCAGAAGTCACCCTCTCTACAGGCCCTCTCTGATGTCTACTCTGAAATTACCCTGCTCTTCCCTCCCTGATATACCTCCATCCTTATCATTATCAATGTTACTTGCTTAGGTGGTTTATTATCTATCGACTCTTACTAAAATGTGAGCTCTATTGAAGGTGTGGGTTTCATGCATTCACTGTGGTTTTCCTGTCACCTACACCATCCAACAAGTGAAAGCCCTTCGCCATTTGTTGAATTAGCAATGAATCATGATACTGAGGGCAAATCTGAGGGAGCTGATGGAGGAGCAATGAGTTTAGACTTGTGCTCACACACAGCTTTCTGAGTCTGGCTGCTGATTTAAATAGAAAAATCAAATTCTGGTACTGTTGGCAATGCTGACCTCTGGGATGCTCTTTCCAAGAGCAACATGCATTTGCTCCTAGATTGAAACCATATATATCACCAAGTCTTAATCCTAATTAACTCCAGCCCCTTTTCTTGGAGCAAATCTCAAACTCATGGCAGGAGCTCCCCAACAGACCTCCTTCTGAGTGTTGCCCATAGAATGGACTGTGGGAAGTCCCACATTACACTGGCTTAATACCAAGTCAGCTTTTCATTAGTATCATTATTTCATTCTTCGTAGCAGGATACTTGTGTCTTCTAGTCCTTAAAGACACTAAGCTCTGGGACTGGTAACTGTAGGCATGGGAGTTGGGATTCCATTTTCCTTCACCGACGGCTGTAAATGGTATTTTGATACTGTGACTCTCTGTAGACTTTGAATTTAAACTGCCTCAGTCTTCATGCCAGATCTAACATATCCTCGCCTTGTAACTTTAGGCAAGTGACTTAATTTTCCAAGTCTTAGTTCTCTCACCTCTAAAACAGTCGTGGCAACCATATCTCCCTCACAGAATTGCCATTAGCATCAACTGAGGCAATGCATGTGAGCATCTTAGCACAATGATTAGCCATTGTTTGTATTCTATAAATATTAGATATCATTGCTGTGAAATTTTAAATGTATGAAAGGCAAGACTTAATGTTTTCTTCAGACTGTGTAAACAATAAGAGGAATGCAGTGATAAATGTATGCATTAAACTGCCCAACTCTGCTGACAGTTTTCTGATAGTCTTGGTCAGAAAGCTTATAATTTAAAAACGGAATAATTTGGACTAACATTAAATTGACTACAACAAGGTGCCCTGAGATAGTTTACAGTTTATTTTAATGCATTTTCTTATAATGAATGCATATAAGTAAAATCCTTTTTACTTCTATGCCTTTTTCTTTCTGTCTTACTCCTGAGTGTGAAGAGAGATAGTGGGCAAAGCCAGAGAATGACCAGGGACTGATGGGGTGGCCAGCAGAGACTTCTCTGAGGAAGAACATGTCACTCTATTCTTTATAAAGGAAAAGAGGTGACCTATTTCCATATTCCTCAAGGTCTAGGCATCCACATAAGCCAATGATAAGCATTTAGCATTGAGCTCCAATGCCACCTAAGTTCTCATTACCACATAAAAAATAGCTCCAGCTCTCAGAGCTCTCTGTTCCCACTACTCTGCTTGGTATTCCTTCTTGGCACTTACACATATATTATGCAATAATTTGGTTGTGTTTACTTCTATCTTCCCACACTGAAAGGTAGACTTCATAAGAGCATGACTTTATCTATTCTGTTCACTGTCTCCCTCCCAGTCCCTAGAAGTATACCTGGTACACAGTAGATATTCACTAAACATATGGACATGAATTAATTTCATGAAAAAGAGAAAATGACTCCAATCTTTGTGTCCATAAGAAAACAATCCTTATGTTGGCTCAATGTTTTATCTAAAGTGAGATAGTTCTACCAAAGAACCATTGTGTATAAAATAGAATAAAGCCAAGGGTAATGAAAATACTAAGGAAAAGTTTTTATATAATCAAAAATTCTATACTAGGATGCATGGCTCTCTACAAGTACTCTCACTCAAATCACCTGCAGATAAAATTAATTTTAAATTTCAAAAGAAAAGACAGAAAAATCTAATCACCTTGTTTCCTTTCTTATAAGGCCTGGAATATCCAGATATTTAGGAACATATGGAGAGTTTATTAAATCTTCTATTTTTACCTGAATAAATGCAATCTTGCAGAGACAATAATATTTTTGCATTTTGAAAAATACATTTTTCCAAAATTGGTTATATTTGTAAATCACCAAGAAAAACACCTATGCTTTTTTTCTAAAAATTTCCTTTCCCCACAAACACCAAGGAGGGAAAATAGGCCAATTTGTCTTGTGAAAGGCCCTGGGTTTGCAGAAGGAACCGTTATTTTAACCAGATCAATCCTAATTTGCTTTTCACAGAAGGCTCACACCCAACCCTGAATCTGTCCTTTGTCAGAGCACTGGGATTTAACATGCGCAGCTCCATGGCATCAATGGCTGTCCTGCACACATCAATCCCTGGCTGTCAATGACAGGCACACCCCACAGAAGACACTTGTTGAACAGCTGAGAGGGTTGTTCCACACTTGTCCTCTGCGGCATGACTGATATCCTTTCATTTTTCCCTTTTGTGCTCAGAAAAATCAATGGCTGTGATAGATCCCTATTGCAGCAAACATACGGCAGTGGGATCTGAGCCCATCTGACCTCTCCCAAGACACATCTTCCAGAACACTGGGGAGAGCTCGGTTAGTATTTTAACAAACAATATGTTCTCAAACCATAGAAGTGTTCGGCTACACAGAGCTTCATGATGGGCTATTTTAAAGGAGTCCCTAAGATCCAGACTTGTCTGTGATATCCTCTTTGTTTTTATAAATACTAAATATTTCCATTGCAGATTTTGTCTCAGTTCCTTCATTAAAAAAAAAAATGCCACCTGCCACTCAGGAGAGCTGCATTGCATAGGGACACTATATGGAAACGAGCTAAATCCTATTTTCCAGTAGCTACCACTATAGTAAGGAAACAAAAACATGGTCTTAAAATTATGTTTCTAGTAGTGATCACTGAAGATAAGCTTATAATAAAACATGAATGTGAACTATATAAAAAAGACCAACTCCAACAGACGTACGCTACTAAAGAAAGCGGGGATATGTCTGATCTCTACCGTGTCCACGAAAACCAGACTTCAATATGCCTGCATTAGAAACCTGCCATATAAATTTAATTCATTAAAGGAAATCGTCAGCATGCAGATTTTGAGCATATGTATAAATAATGTTCATTTTGTAGCACATAATGGAATACACTTCAAGCATTTACCTTGAAATGCATATTTAACAAGAGAAGGCACACGGCATTATTTAAAGATTTATGATCCAGGTTAAAATTCCTGCTTCTGTCATTTATGAGCTTTGTAACCTTGGAAAATTACCTAACCTCTTTCAGCTTTTTCACTATTAAAACTGTTATAACATTAGCATTATCAAAACTTCCTCTTTCAATCTCTGTCAGAGAGGACACTTCATAGCTTTCCTGATATAGTTTAATTAAAGTCATTATAAATAAAATGTGTTTAAGGAGAATGGTACATAAATGGTGTGTTTGTGCATATAGATATATATAACACAAATATATATATATGTGTGTGCACATATACAAGTACATACATAAGCAAGTAACATTAAAACACATTTTAAAATATTTTAAGGTAGCATTTCATTATCTTTATAGAACCTGAATTATTAAATAAACTATGAGTAAGTCATAAATATGTAAGTAAAAACCTCCAAGAATGAGTCTTTCAAAAACAAAAGTCAAAATATTGAAAACTTTTTGAAAAATAACCAAACACCTTTTCTAGTAATTTGAAATAAGGTTATCCATTCCATGACTATGAAAAGTCACTTGTAATCATTAAATATATTTCTGATCCACATTTACTGTTATTCATCCTAGGAGACTTCAAATTTACTTTCTAGCAGCATGTATCTAGATGAGGGAGTTTCTACTAAAACACTATGCCAGGTGATTTCTCACTTTGTAAATCAGCCATTTAGCTCTTCATAATTCTTTGCATTTTTCAATGTGCTCCCAGAATGGACTTCCCAGGGAGAAGTTTCCTGAAAGCCATGAACCCCCAATGTGGTTTGAACTCTGAGTAACATAGTTCAAAATATACTGATGTATAACTGAGGCCTATAGTCCTGACTATGGAACTGGCTACCCTTCTATAATTAACTCAATGTTGGTTCATTTCCTATGTTTGTCTTTCAACAGAAGGGGATAGAATGCAATAGCTTGAGAAATGAAAGACCTTCTCATTTGCACATGAAAAACCATCTTATGTGGTAGCTCCATGGGGCTGTCTGCAAAGCTCTGTGTATACACTGCATTTAAGGGCTTAGATCTCTCTGCACCTGCTGTGTCAGGACAGATCCCCAGGAGTGTGAAGCCTGTTAGAGCAGGAGACTTCAGGCTGTGTCCACAGGACACCAGTACAGCTAGCTGGTCAATCCAATTCATTTGATGAGGAAAAAAAAAAGTCAGTCACTCCAGTAGGGGAAAATTCACCAAACTGTTTTTGTGTGCGTGTGTGTGTGTGTGTGTGTGTGTGTGTTGTGTAGACAAATAAATTGGTTCTCTTCATTTTCCATTTTGCCACCTGTTCTGTGGTGCTGTGTAGACTTAGCTCCAGGCTCATCGTCAGTTTTAATCACACTAAATGCGGCACTGAATCAACTTTTCAATCTGAAAGCTGCCATCTGCTCAATTCCAGAGAAGAGACTTTGAAGATGCTACCCCGTCGCAGGCCTACGGAAGCCTGAGGCAGCTTTTCCCAATGGAAAATGTAGCCCTGGTTGCTGTTTCTGTGAGGCTGCCCTTAAGAGAAAGTATTTTGTGTATTACTCTATAGAGATTTATATCACTGACCGGTTGTTTATAATGGGGATGCAGTGTTGCTGAGCTATAAAAGGACAGTAGCCATTATCCAGTTAATAGAGTTATTAACTACAGCCAAATTGGTTCAATAATTTGAAAGCAACAAGGAGTAGCTCAGAAATTCTTGGACCACTCACACACTGTGAAGGACTTTACGGGTAGTCCCATAAATAGTCTAGGGAACAGCAGAGATCATTAATACTACAACACACAGCATATTTACATTTTGTGCACTGGCTCATCTATGAGTCACTTGGGGTGTATATTTCTCCTGGAAGTTTCTTCTCAGCAGCCTCATCACTGGTCACTGGTATCAGCTCCTGGGAGTAGGGAACTTATCCATGGATTATAACCCACATTAACAAAACTATAATATGATTTCATATAAAGGGTAAACATATTACCACCTATGCTTCATAAAGTACTTTCAGTACACAGAGGTATTTAATATTTGTGTAATAAAAATAGGTATTTTACTATGTATAATCTAAATTTTATATTAATCCTATTTTTTTTACAAGAACCAATGTTCAAGACCTAACCTTTGGTTGTCAGTAAATCAGACCTTGTAAGTGTCCCTAAATATGCTGGTGTTTACCATTATATGAAAGGAAAGAACTCAATAATAAATATCATTGATTAAAAAATCATTTAGCATTAAACTTATAATTTTATTTAATGCCTAATAATATAGCCCCATAGTCATGACAATAAACCAAAATGGGAATTTCCAAGAAAGTAGTCTATTACAAAGGACAAAAAGCTAAATTTGTGAGACATTCAAGGTCAGTAAATAACCAAATTCTCTTCTCATTTATAAGTTGCAAAGGGCCATTATGCTGTACAATTTCCACATCAACAAAATGACAGCTTAGGCTGTTTCCAAATCTTAGCTATTGTAAATTGTGCTGCTATGAACATAGGGGCGCATATATCCTTTCTGATTGGTGTTTCTAGTTTCTTGGGATATATAGCCCATCAGTAGATGAGTGGATTAAAAAAGCTGTGGTACATCTACACAATGGAATACTATGCTGCTGTAAAAAGGAAGGCTCTCCTACCATTTGCAACAGCATAGATGGACCTGGAGAGCATTATGCTAAGTGAAATAAGCCAGTCAGAGAAAGATAAATATCACATAACCTCACTCATTTGCGGAATATAATGAACAACATGAACTGATAAACAAAAACAGATCCAGAGACAGAGAAGCATCAATCAGATGCTCAAACCTCAGAGGGAAGGTAGGGGAGGGTGGGAGTAGGGAGAGAGATCAACCAAATGACTTGTATGTATGTATATAAGCATAACCAATTGACACAGACATCAGGGTGTGAGGGCATGAGCAGGGCATGGGGGGGAGCAATCGGGGGATAAGGACATATATGTAATACCTTAATCAATAAAAAAAAAAGACAACAGCTGGCTCAAGTTGTGAGTTGTCTGAGGTTGGCTCTCAAACTAGTCTCCTTTGCTTTCAAGAGGCCAGACCATGTTAAGACAAAAACTTGTTTTCACCTTCAATTTGAATCAAACTAGGAGAGAAAGAGAGAACATTCCCCAACTGATATAATAAAGAAAAAAAATAACTTAAATAGAAATTTGAAGGATTTAACTGAGATGTAAAAACGTTCTTCACAATGAGGAGTTATGATGGGCTACAGTGAGAAAAATAAATGTTCTTATAAAAAGCAGACATTAATTTGTCTAGAACGTTTAAGTGCAATTCTGCCAAAAGGTCAGAGGATTAATTTTCAGGGTCTTGCTGGCTAATTAACAATTTGCTTTAGCAAAACTGACAAGTACCTCAGAACTACAAACATCTATTATTTATTAAATGTGATATATACTGGGATTTTTAAATAGATAATTTAAAGACCACATCCCTGTGTTCAATAAGCATGTATCTGTCAAATGGGAGAGGGCGGGTGGGGGAGGGGACAATGGTATAGCATGAGTATTTGTGATAGTCTAAAACAAATGACTGCTTAACAACATGAATTAATGCTTTATATGACAAAACACTGTAACCATTTGGTAGGTGCAAAGGTCTAGGCTAAATACTAAATAGAGATAACTCTTCAGGAGTAAGAGTTATAACCAAATACATGAATCAAGGATTATAACCAAATACATGAATCAAGACCCTATGCTGGACATTATTGAGTCATGTATGCTGATTCCAATTGTCTGTTAGTGCAGGAATGAATGGAGGAAGCAAGAGATTGTGAGATTCGTGATCATCTCTTTAGACTTCATCTTTCTCATACATATAAATGATCCCTCCGCACCCCTTTAACAGCACTGTAAAAGCTCTCCAGGAGGCTCTATTCCACCAACGTCAGTTCCCTGGGAATCTGTGAGCTCTGTCCTTCCCAGCGCCCTCTGTGCCGGGTATTCTGGACTGATTCCATCTGTGTGGCTGCACACCTCTCCTGTGGGGATTTCCTTTTCCATGCGTATACTGTAACTCCTGTTTTCATAAGCTAATCAGTGTTCTGCTTACTCCCCAACTGTGGTCGAAGTTATCCACAGAAGGTTTCTAGGAAAGGATACATGGAAAGTAAATGGTTGTAATTATGTATGCTTGGGAATGTCTTTATTCTATCCTCAGACTGATTAAAGCTTGACTATATGTAGGACAATGTGTGGAAAATGTTTTATTCTGAATTTTAAAGAATCACATTCAGCTTCCAGTATGGCTACCGAGAGGTCCTATGTCAGTCTGACTGTGGTCCAGAACATGTAACTCATTTTTCTAAACAATCTAGATCCTTCTCTTTATTTTTGCCATTTGAACATGTTATGTTGCCTGGGAGGGAGTCTTTCTTCATCATTTTTCTGAATGCTTCTGGACCCTTTCATTCTAAAAATTCATATCCTGCACCTTCCTGAAAAAGTCTTCTCTTATTTCTTTGATATTTACTATCACCTGATTCTTTGCTTCTTTTTCTCTTTCTGAAACTCGCGTTAGTTGGGTACTGAACTTCATCTCTTTGTCTTTGTGTTCTACTAGACTACACATTATTTTTCCTGGAACACTTCAATTTTAAATACTATATTTTTAACTTCAAGGAACTCTTCTTCAATCCCTGATTGTTTCTCTGATTATCATACTGTTTCTGTGTGATGAGTACATTTTCTCTTATTTACAGAGAGATAAGAGAAAATTTTCTTTTAAGTCATGTAGACTTTCGCCCCTCTTATTCCTTGCTGTTCTCTTGGCAGTGCCTCCTTCTAATGCACTATATTTTACCAAATTCCAACTGTTCAACTGTGAAATGAAGAGAGATGATGTCTACAGACTTTCAGATGCCAAAGTATAAATCTCAGAGGTAGGGGAACCTTATAAGCAGGGGACACCTGAGTAGAGGTTAAAGATGGGAACAAAATGAGGGGCAAGTCTATAGAAATGATCACTGTTGTGCTACCTCTGAGAAAGGAACAGCCAAAGTCAAAAACATTTGACCTCCAGCAAAGTAAGCTACTCACATAGAGGCAGAGCGCCAGCAGGAAGAAAGCTAGGGGCTAGATGGAAGGAAGACAAATCTGAATGCATTTGCCTTGACAGTGTTCTCTCTAGCCCAGGTTCAAGGACAAGGGAAGATACAGGGGCAGATGAAACACATGATCTGAGTAAAGAAATTAATAGCAATGAAGAGGTCAGGGGCAGAAATGGTTTGCAGAAATAGTTGTGGCAGGGCATAGAATTCTGGGGGGAAAAATAGCTAAAGGAGACATCAATAAAGATCAGGGACAATCAATTCTAACTATGTTAAAGCCCAAAGGTTACAGAAGTGGCCATTCAATTTTTAAGGAAAAGTCAAAGGATATTTCTTATTCTAGAATCTTAATAGTGAGTGAGAGGAGACCTGAAAACACTCTAAGGGTCTGCATTTGGAAGAGTTCCAGGTGCTTATTTTAATTACATTTTCCTTATTTTACATTACAAAGCATGCCCAATTTTGAAGCATAATATATTTTTTGGAGCCCATTTATTTGGCAGCACACATATAATAATTAGCAAAGCTTGGAAATCAGAATTGTGTTATAAAGATAGATATTGATGCAGATATTGATGCATTTTATTTACTAATTCATACATTTTGTCAAACACTAATATTTTTGAGAAACTACTATGTACCAGTACTAGGTATTAAGACATTTAACAGAAAAAATTCAAAAACATCACCATAATTGTGATAGGAGAGAAAAAACACACAAAAATATAGTATTCTATGAAATAAGTATTTTCAAGGAAACATAAAACTTTAAATATAACATTTCTTATACCTATAATCAAGTATTGCTGTAAAACTCCTTATAGCACAACTATAGTAGGTACTTTATAAGGAGATATTATTTTGAAGGAATTATTTGCAAACATTTTCAAAATGCATGAACAGGTCACATTTGCATTTGGTAAGAGCTATGATTTTAGCATATCTGACACAAGTTTATATAATAGCAAATTGAAAGAGAAAGAGCCAGAGGAAAGCAAACTCAGGAGATGAAAACTATGTATGTCTGATCAAAAAACTCTGGGCTTCAAAAATGGAATATTTGGCAATTGCAAACAGACAAAATAACTCCCTATAATTAGTACTTTATATCTCTGATGCAAAAAAAATCAAACACTGACCAGCACCTAGCCCAGATCTAGATCAAATATTTGTTGGGTGAATGGATGAATGAAATATCAATGCAGTTGAAATGTGTGTGGACTACTGTGAGATAAGGAAGCACATCAAGGAATCATGCAAATTCAGAAACATAAAAGATTATAGGGGCTACCACAACCAATTTTCTCTAAATTTCTACCATCAGCTGGTGGCTAATATTAAAAATCCACATTTTTATAGTTGCTGCACATGCTACTTAAGCTTAAACAACCATATATCTTTATTCCATGGCATGAATTCCCTCCTTTTTAATGTATTCTCTTGTCTTCTTTATAAATATCCAAGTTAAATATAGTCTTTTTTTCAATTTCAGAATTCATGTATTTATTGTTGGTACAGATATTTAAAACGTACTTGCATTGTCACATGGATTAAAAAACAAAACAAAAAACAAGTAACGCTGAGACCCAAAGATTTAGTCATTTCTTCAAGAAGACACAATGACCCCACATATAGGTGGGTCCAGAATTTGTGTTTTTCAATTCACTATGCAGAACTGTCCCCAATTCAAAACTCTTTCAAAATTCTGCTTTCCTTCTTTTCTGCAGTGACTTTTCAGACCAGCATAATGCTTGCCAAAAATTAGCCTGTTATATTAAAAATACATTTTCTACAGAAATAATTCATGTTTTAAGAAATGATTTAGAGAGTGTAACCAGCCAAAAACTCATATATCAAGGCACCAAAATCCTACTTTTATTTTTTAAATTTATTTTATTGAATTTATTGTAGTTACATCATTTAATAAAATTATATAGGTTTCCAGTGTATGATCCTATAATACATCACTACCCAAAGTCTAGTCTCCTCCCATCACTATTTACCCCCCCCCTTTACCTTCTACCTCCCTTCACCCCACTTTCCTCCTGGTACTCGTCATACTGTTGACTGTATCCATGAGGTTTGGGGGGGTTTGTCTTAATTCTTTCACTAATATCACCTAGCACCCGCCCTCTGCCCCCAACAGTTGTCAGTCACTCTGTTCTCTCTCTCCTTGAGTCTGCTTCTATTTTGTTTATTTATTCTTGTTCATTGGATTCCATTAATAAGTGAAATCACATGATATTCCATTTCTCTGACTGGCATATTTCACTTAGCATAATGCTCTCTAGGTCCCTCCATGCTGTCACAAAGCTAAGATTTCCTTGTTTTTCACAGCTGCATAGTATTCCACTGTGTAACTGTACCACTGTTTTTTTATCCACTCATCTATTGATGGGCACTTGGGCTGCTTCCAAATCTTGGCTATTGTAAATAGTGCTGCAATGAACATAGGGGTACATACATACTTTCAAATCAGTGTTTTGAGTATCTTTGAATATATTCGCAGAAGAGAAATGGTTGGGTCAAAAGGCAGTTCCATTTTTAACTTTTTGAGGAAATTCCATAGTTTTCCACAGTGGCTGCACTAGTCTGTATTCCCACCAACAACGCACAAGGGTTTTTTCCACATTTTTGCCAAAACTTGCTGTTTGTTTGTTTTTTATTGAGATGGCCATTCTGACAGGTGTGAGTTGATATCTCATTGTGGTTTTAATTAGCATTTTTATGATGGTTAGTGATCTTGAGCATCTTTTCATGTCTATTTGCCATTTGTATGTCCTCTTTGGAGAAGTGCCTATTCAGGTCCCTTGCCAATTTTTCATTTAGATTGATTATTTGGCATTGAGTTGAGTTCTTTGTAAATTTTGGGTCGTAAGCCCTTATCAAATGTATCATTGGTGAATATGATCTCCCATTCAGTGGGTGATGGTTTCCTTTACTGTGCAAAATGTTTTAGTTTGATGTGCACATATCTGTCCAATTTTCTCAACATCATTCATTAAATACATTCTCTTTACCCCATTATACATTTTTGCCTTCTTTGTCAAATATTAATTGACCGTCTAGGCATGGTTTACTTCTGGGTTCTCTATTCTGTTCCATTGATCTGTCTTTTTCTATGCCCACACCATGCTCTTTTGATTACTGTGGACTTATAGTATAGTTTTATATTAGGTAGCATGATTCCTCAGACTTTGTTCTTTGTTCTTCATTCCCAAGATTGCTATGGCTATTATGGGTCTTTTGTGGTTCCATATAAATGTTTGAATTACTTGTTCTGGTTCTGTGAAATGTACCATTGGGAATTTGTAATTATGTAAAATATATAGATTGTTTTAGTTAGTATGGACATTTTAACAACGTTAAATTATTCCTATCAATGAGCATAGTATATGATTCCATTCATCTGTATCTTCTTCAATTTCTTTCTTCAGTATCATAATTTTCCAAGTACAGTTCTTTCACCTCTTTGGTTAAATTTATTTCCAGTTGTTTTCTTTTTATGAAATTTTAAATGGGATGTATTCTTAGTTACCTTTTCTGATACTTCATTATTGGTGTATAAAAATGCAACTGATTTCTGGATATTTATTTTGTGTCCTGCTACTTTACTGAACATATCAGTTCCAGTAGTTTTTTATAGAATCTTTAGGGTTCTATATATACAATATCATATCATTAGCAAATAATGACAGTTTTACTTTTTCATTTCCAATTTGGATGCATTTTATTTCTTCTTCTGGTCTCATTGATATGGCTAGAACATCCAGTACTATGTTAAATAAGAGTAGAAAAAGTGGACATCCCTGACATGTTCCTGAATACTTTTAGTTTTCCCCATTGAATATGATGTTAGCTGGGTATGTCATATATGGCCTTTATTATGTTGAGATATGTTCCCATTTTCCCAGTTTGCTGGAAGTCTTTATTGTAAATGGGTGCTAGATTGTGTCACAAACTTTTTCTGCAACTATTGATGTAATCATATGTGTATCCTTCATTTTGTTTATGTGATATATCGTGTTATTATTGGTTGGCAGATATTGGACCAATGTTTCCTCCCCAGAATAAATGCCACTTGATCATAGTGTATGATCTTTTAAATATATATAATGCTGGATTCAGTTTGCTAATAATTTGTTGAGGCCAAGGAAGAAGAGGACTGACTGGCATAACCTAGGGAAATGAGGATCCTGAAGGGTACATGCCCCAGAATCTTCCTCACCTGACACCCACAGGAGCAGCAGCACACACATTTACACCCACAGGCACCCTTACATGCATACTTGGGTGCAGAAACACAGATGCACACACATGCACATGCTGACACAATGTGCACACACAGGGAAAGGACTGGAAGGATCAGTGAATACCCCTGCTAGGGCTCTCCTCCCTAGGACTTTGCTGTATACATAATTCTGGATTCCTTTAGAATTCACTATTGTAGCCCTAACCAGTTTGGCTCAGTGGATAGAGCGTTGGCCTGCGGACTGAAAGGTCCCAGGTTTGATTCTGGTCAAGGGCATCTACCTTGGTTGCGGGCACATCCCCAGTCGGGGGTGTGCAGGAGGCAGCTGATCGATGTTTCTCTCTTATCGATGTTTCTAACTCTCTCTCCCTCTACCTTCCTCTCTGTAAAAAATCAATAAAATATATTTTAAAAAATAAAATAGAATTCACTACTGTATTACAATAAACCTTTATTTTAATAATTACAAAATAAATAATGTACTTTACTCCATAGATGAGTGATAAATGGATAACAGTGAACATATGATTTCAATATTTATATAATTATCAAAGTCATATATGCATTATAAAAATTTAGACATCACCTGAAGAAGATAAGAGATCTGCATGTCCCACCCCAGAGGTTACCATCAGGACTGGCTTGGTGGGTCTCTCTCAGGCTCTGCCTCTCTCATTCTGTTTGTCTCTGTCACAGGCAGACTTATATTCACATATGTGTGCCTACTTGTTGAAATGACATGTATGGAGTCTAACAGGTGGGATACTGAGTGCAGATGGTTGGTCCACTTTTCCCACATGAGAGGAACCCTGAGGTCTTTATCTGTCAGCATCTAAAGACCCCTGCACCCATTTTAGCAGGCGCTTAGCTTTCCTCGTCCATGTGGACCAGGTTTTGTTTTTTTAATCCTCGCCTGAGGACATTTTTCCATTGATTTTTAGAGAGAGTGGAAGGAAGAGGAAAACATTGATGTGACAGAAACACATAGATTGGTTGTCTCCTGCATGTGCCCTGACCCGGGCCCTGGCAGGGGAGAAGCCTGCAACCAAGGTACATGACCTTGACTGGAATCAAACTCAGGACCCTTTGGTCTGCAGGCCGACACTCTATCTCTGAGCCAAACCGGCTAGGGCAATTTTGGCAGTTTTAGAAGTGATAGACTAACTCATAGAATGACTAACTGTCCATGTTTTGTTGTATTTAATTTTGTTTTGTTTTTCTGTTTGTTTTTATATTAGAGATTCTTAAAGTTGTTAATATATTAATACATCCCAAGAAGCTATTAGATGGAGTTACAGCCTGATGTAGTCATGAAACCATAGATGCTTTCTGTCTCTCAATATTTTATGAGGCTAGCTAGCAGTTAGTAAATTTGCTCTTGAACTTTGGTTCTCAATATCTGGTCTGTAGTCCAAATGCATTTGCATCATGGACACTTGTTAGATATTCAGAATCATGGTCCTAACCCAAAATTATTAAACTTTCAAAAGCTCTGATCTATAGGAGTCAGCAAACTTTTACTGCAGAGGGCCAGATAGCAAATATCTGCGGCTTTACAGGCCATACAGTCTCTGTCACTAATACTCAAGTTTGCCATTTTAGGATGAAGGTAGCCACAGACAATATGCAGGTGAATGGAGCTGGCTATGTTCCAATTAAACTTTATTAATAGATACGAGTGGAAGTACAAATGTGACCTGAGGTAGTTTGCTGATAGATTAGAGCATAGGGCCATGGTCGGCAAACCACGGCTCGCGAGGCACATGCGGCTCTTTGGCCTCTTGAGTGTGGCTCTTCCACAAAATAACATGTGAGGGCGTGCACGTACAGTGCGATTGAAACTTCGTGGCCCATGTGCAGAAGTCGGTATTTTGTGGAAGAGCCACACTCAAGGGACCAAAGAGCCGCATGTGCCTCGCAAGCCATGGTTTGCCTAGCCACAGTTTGCCGAGCCGCAGTTTGCCAACCACTGGCATAGGGTATATGTATATGAAAAATAAGGGCCAGAAATGAGATATCTTTGAGTAATCTATTAAGAAGCCATAGAAAGCAGCTTTTTCAAGAGTGTGACCAATATCTGCAGCAGTTAGAATGGAAACATGCTAAAAATAGGATGTCAGCTTGATTTGAACCCTAAGTATCAGAGGCCTGAATATAGGAGAAATCCAGTTCAAAGAATCTGATTAGATATAGGGTTAATTCAAATTATTGTATGCAAGTCAAAGTTCTTTTTTAGCACCAGGGAAAATAGGAATACCATTGCTAGGACTGAGCTATCAGAAGAAAAACCTGGTACTGGAGGGGCAAATGATATTTTATATGTTGAGTACAGTTTGCTAAAATTATATTTAAGAAAAGATGTCTGGCCCTAACCAGTTTGGCTCAGCAGATAGAGCATCGGCCTGTGGACGCAAGGGTCCCAGGTTCGATTCCGGTCAAGGGCATGTACCTTGGTTGTAGGCACATCCCTAGTGGGGAGTGTGCAGGAGGCAGCTGATTGATGTTTCTCTCTAATTGATGTTTCTAACTCTCTATCCCACTCCCTTCCTCTCTGTAAAAAATCAATAAAATATTAAAAAAATAAATAAATAAAAAATTATTTTAAAAAAAGAAAAAAGAAAAGATGTCTGGGAGGCCAGTTGAAAGCTGGTTCAAGGGGCATATGTCAAATAGAGTTGAAAAGCACCCATGTAAAACATGCCTCCTGACCCAGATGAGATCTACAGAAGAGTTGGGGGCAGTGGCACGAAGACAAAGAAGACAACATTTAGAAGATGACAGAAAAGGCAGGAAAGTAGAAGTTCAGCAGTGCACACGCCAATGGAAAAGCAAAATTCAAAGGAGAAAATGAATATTGCAGATAATCTGTTACACTAAGGATCTCACTGAACATTTACTGAACATTTAGTGCTCTCAGGGTTTTCCTAAAGATAGCTACAGGAGTAACATTCCAACACTACAGCCCAAGGTCTACCCAAACAGGGGCCAGACAGCACGGTTTTATATTTCTGGTAATACCAAAGCTATCCCTCATTTTTTTTCACAATGTAGTAACAATAACAAACACACAAAAAACAAATCCTTACCATTAACTGTCCTTCTATTCCCTTGCATCTTATCACCACAGTTCAGAATATTCACAGGGGGGAACTTGAGCGAGAACCAGCGATGGTCTGGCAGATAATGGCAGAAACACCTCAGATGGATTTAGGATTAAGCTGTAAACACTGCTGCATGAATCTCTATGAACACTTTGAATCTCTAGGATCAAAATATTTTTGTTCTTTTTTAAAAATATATATATTTTATTGATTTTTTTACATAGAGGAAGGGAGAGGGATAGAGAGTTAGAAACATCGATGAGAGAGAAACATTCATCAGCTGCCTCCTGCACACCCCCTACTGGGGATGCGCCCCGCAACCAAGGAACATGCCCCTGACCAGAATCGAACCTGGGATCTTTCAGTTCACAGGCCGACGCTCTATCCAGTGAGCCAAACCAGTTAGGGCAGATTTTTCATTCTTAAAAAGGTTCTCAGAATAAAAAAGAATTAAAATCAAGATGATCATCCTGTATTCTCTACAGAGTTCATATTGAAAATGTGCATTTTAATCAGGTGAACTAATAGCATCAATTTATAAATGACAGCTAATTTTTCCCCACTAAATACTTTCTATCTTCTTTTCAGAAACATAATAGATTGGATATATCAACTGGTAAGCTGTGGTTAATCAATACTAAGTTGCTAAAGTTGGAGCATGCGCTTTCTTGCTTGGGATTTTCCATTGAATATCATAAATAGCAGAATTCACCTGTCCTTTATTTTTTGCATGCAGATAAAACATCACTCTGTAGTTGGAAATTGTATCCTAGTTGTACTACAAAAGTGGTATAGGAGTTTTAGTGATAATAGCTAACATTAATTAAGAGCTTATTATGTGGCTCTACATGTATTAACTCTTTCAACCTTAGTGCTTCTTTATGCATTTTTGCAGAGAGCAATTACACAGGTGTCTTAATGATGATCATATCCCTGACTGCCTTAGTGTTTCTTTTCCATGCTATATAGGCTGGCACTGTTCAGTGAATTCAGCTGAAGCAGTCTGTGATCAGAGACAGGGCATTTGCTCAACAGGTTCTGGCCAGCAATAAAAATGTTTTGCATGTATGTTGATTAATTCAAACCCATGGAGCGGACATGTAAATGGCAGATCAACTTAAGGAGTACTCAGTTCGTTTTCTCAGGGACAACATCTGCACCTTTTAGGGGTCTGGAAAGCTAGGCAAGTGAATGAAAGCAAATGCACAGAATTTAGTTTTATTCTTGCCTGTGCTCTGTTAACTGTGTTACTGTGTGCACTAGTTACTTGATAGGCACTAGAAATCTCTAGAATGGACAGTTATTCTGAGAGGTAAAGTCGAGATTAACAAATGCACCTAACGCTGCTTGTGAAGGGAATTTTAGAATTATCAGTTCAGCACCCACCACTCCTTTAAAACTGTTTAAAACATTTATTCTGTTTATGTTTTGTTTGTAACTAGTCCCTATCCCAACCACTATTTGTGTTCTTTTTCTTGCTACGATCAGAGAGTGAGCTTCCCTGTCTCTGGTCCTCAATCAGACAGTGCACACACCATGGGCACTTGTTTCCTTTACTTCCTTATGCTCATTCATCAAACCTGTAGCTGACAGAAACAGACTTCTGAAAAGCATCACTGGCTCAAAAATAAAACGCAGGTGATTTCTGCCCCTGTGTGACCCTTTAACATCTGTTATGTAGCATTTCCCAGGTGTCAGTTACTGACTAGAGAAACAGAAATAACATTTAAATACTGCCTTTCAGACTTAATTAATTCATAGTGGCAAGTAAGAAAATAATATATGGTTAAAGATCAGTTTCGATTTATACAGAACTCTGCTTTTCAACCATATTAAAGATACAACAACAAAAACAAATGGCCTATGTATAATAAATGCAGTTTTGATCCTTCTAGATACTAAACTGTCACGGAAATTCAATTCGCTCCATAAATCATGACACAGTATGGAATACCTACAATTTCTGGTTTTCTTTAAAGATGAAACAAAGAGAAACAAACATTAAAACGTTGGGTGCTACACTAGGGTAATCACATCTATTAGTTCACTTAATATTCACATAAACCTTAGAAGGTTGGCATTATAACCCCCCATTTTACAGATGGGAAGAGTGAGTTTTAAAAGAGTGAAATAACTTGCTCAAAACCATGAAGTTGTTAAATGGCCTAGATAGAACAGGAACCTAAATTTTCAGCTTCACCTTCCCCCTTTGCCCTTCTCTCTGTAGGAAACCACTCTCTATGTGCCATACCTGAGTATGTGGAAAAAAAAGATAGGGGAGGGAGGAGTGGCAGACAGTTAGACAGATATGGAGAGAAGAGAGAGAGATATCAAAAGGGGAATTGAGTCTTTGAACAAAAAATATATTCACTTTCCATTTTCTGCACTATTTAAATACAAACTAATCTTTCTGGTTTCATGGGCAAAATTTAGTTTAGATGATTATAAAAATGTTTCTGTGGGGACAGAGTGGGACAGCTGCTTTAATTCCAAACTGTTTTCTACTATTTATACTTGGGAGAAGATATTAGAGAAAAGTTAAGTATACAGCAGTCACTGACTTCAAATTAAGTGGTAATAAATGCAGATTTCCATGAAGATTCAATGAGTTAGTAATTACAGTTTTATTGCAATTTGAAATGGTGAAATAAACTCAGTCTCCACTGCCCCATACATGTAATTGATGAGTTAATTTCTCTTCGGTACTCTCGCTGTTCTAATATTTCTCCATCAATGCCATGAAAATTAATAGGATGCAAAATGTATGAAATTATACCCACTAAAAAAACCATTGTACAGTACCAGGGAGGCATATTTATTTCATCTGTGGGTGTTATGGGGTCACCATCGTTCTTTCCCCCTCTCCCAGTGACATTTTCTGATTTGACATTCTGTGACATTTTCAGTTTAATATTGCTAATACCCAGGCTGCAGAATTAAAAGTACACCCCGAGGAAGGGTTGAACACAGACACATCCGGAGAGAGTAACTATTTTTCCTCCTCCTAACAAATGTTTATATGAAAACAATGCACACAGTACGAAGCAGGGAACAACTATTTATCCTCACTTACTTTGTTGGTAGGGGTTAGGGGAGGAAGGTGGTCAATTCTAGGTTCCCAGGGGTTGACTCTTCACTGGAATCTTGTTGTGCAATGAACCAAAGTGAGACACTACCTGTGTGTCACCAGGAACTTATATAATAAATGTGTAAAGTAGACCTTGAACGAAAGGTGCTCCACATACAGCCAGTGTTGCATCCTTATGTTGAGACAGCTGAAGAAAGGTCTCAACCATTATGATTCACAGGCCACAGGAGGCCCCACACTATATATCCTTACCTGATGAATAAGCCACAGTGTTAATTGAATGCTGATGCTCACTGACATTTTATAGGGTTCTGTTCAGTGAATGAAAGGTTAGATTCATCTTTTAAAGTGTAGTTGAAAATGCCTATCTATCTCTTGGCAGTATCTGTGGATTCCTACTGCATCCCAAGGATGCCAGTTCATCTCTTCCCTGGTTTGGTTACTGCAACCAGGTAAGCAGTACAATTTTTCCCTGGGAAGGGGAATGCCCATACAAGATTCAAACATTACTATTGAGTGAAAGAAATAGGGACAATTTCTGAGCTATGGGAATTGGTCCTGTTTACCATTTTCAAATGCCAAATAAGATATTTACTTTAGACTGATCCCACCTTCCTTTTTCCCACTAGCACTGGCCCATGATCTATTGGAAGAAATGAGCCCCATCCCCATCCTTCAAATGTGGACAAGTACACGAATGATATCTGGGCTTGAGATGGGGACAAAGGACCTGGGGTGAACTCAGAGGATATTTTGATCTGCCAGAGCAGGTGAAAAAATGAGACAACTTTTGGGTTTTGGTTTTTTTTGTTTGTTTGTTTTCTTTAAACTTATTTGAGATATAACTGACAAATAAAATTGTATATATTTAAGGCATACAATGTGATGATTTGGTATTGTGAAATGTTTACCACAATCAAGCTAATTATCACATCCGTTACCTCACACAGTTACTTTTTTTCTCATGTGTGGTAAGAACACGTAGGATCTACTCTCTTAGCATATTTCAAGTATACAATACAGTATGAACTATAGTCACTTGGTGTACATTGGATCCTCAAAACTTATTCATCTTATAACTAAAAGTTTGTTCCCTTTGACCAACTTTAGTCAATAGTTTGCACCTAATCCACTGTGATATTAGTCCCAGGCATCCTTGGCTTGCCCGAGTGCTCTGCTTTAGGGTCTTCAAATTACACCCTGTGCAGATGCAAGGTCCTCTCAGGCAAAGTCACCATATGCCAAATGCTAAGTGCTACTGCACGTAACTTCTGAGAGTCAAGCAATACCAGAAAAAGTTTTGGGCCCTGGAGGGACTTGAGCCTGTTGTGAGTTTCATTCTGTTGAAACTTCAGATTATAAGAGTGTAAATAATTGTGACTACCTTTCAGTCTGCTACTGCCTTATTGGTCATCATTTTGCAAGCAAAGACTTATGAAGAAGGGCAGATGAGAATGTGCAGCCACTTGCCACTGTCAGTAAGCTTGACTTTATCATTACAAATGTTTATAAATAATATCAGAAATGAAGCTCACTGCTATCTTCCTTTGCTGTATAGTTTTTGTTTGTTGTTTTTAATGGTGAAGCTATGTGCTTTGCAGGGAGCAGGTTTGAAAAGCTCCCATTTTCTTATGTGGTATTGCTAAGCATCAAAATGTAAATGGTAGCTGGATTTTTTCCTCTTTAGCACCAGTCTTCTGCCTTCCTTTCTATATATGGAGAAAAATGGATAATAGATGGAACGACACATGTATTTCCTCTATTTTCATTATTTGGCAATTGTTTTAGTTTATAGCTATTTAAGATGTACTTAATATTAAGTTGCATAAAAATACTTTCCTAAATATAGCCTTTTTGTAAGAAAAATCATCTTGAGGGTTCCTTTTTTCTAAGTGCTCCCATATGTAAGAGACAACTGGAAGATTTATATGTAACAGTTAGGAGTGACCACCATAGGTCATAATATCTTTCCCCTTTTTACCCACATTGTGACAAAGGTGGTTACTATGAAGATTTATCTTAATTTACACAATAGCCATATATAATTACAGTATGCCTGTAGGCTTATATGAAGAAATTGCATATTTATTTAAATATAATCACAATATAATCATTGATATAGTAGATATTAGAATTAACAGTTACATAATCCTGGGAACAAAGTTCTATCAAATTAGTAAATTGGTGACATTTTAATAACCTGATCATAAAATGTGTTCTTTTTGCTTACAGTACAGAGACATGTTAGAAAGAAGAGAATAATATTTCTAGAAATGGATTTGATAGGCATGGCAACTAGGTAGCTAGATGTTAAAAAGATAAAGGGGACATTTACTGAGTGTCTTGTGTGCAGCAAAGTGTTGTATTTGGTGCTCTAACATAGGTGATGTTCAGGAATAACATGTTTATCTGTTTTTTCTTAAGCACCTTAATATGTTTAGACAGTGAGGTATTTGCAGAAGACAAATATGTAGGCATTTTGTAAACCTAACAGAAATATATTTGTAGCTTGTAGTAATACATATGTAAATATCACACAGATAGGTATTTGATAAACATATTCTACATATGATAGGGCCATGTCTTAAACACTGAAGTTAATTACATTGACATAGCCATGTGGATTTCCAGTACCTCCATTTTCAAGATTTTCCCTCCTTCTTCTATCTTCTCTGGCCCTAGTTGGACATTTTATATGATTACAAAGGGTTTATTATGAGGCACTGGGTAATATAGATGCATAAAACATGATTTTTCACCATAAAAACTTTTATTCTAGAGGGAACATCCAAAATAAAACAGGGTATACTGTGTAGAAAGTGAACAGGGGCACAGACACAGGGTTAAGGAGAGGATGATTCAGAAAAGAGGTGGTATACAATCTGGATCTTGGGCAGTAAGTAAGATTTCCATAGGTAGAAGGGAAGTAAAGGGAAAAGAAAAAGCATGAACACAAATAATGCCACTGTGTAGCATGGTGAGGTAACTAACTGTTTTATAAGCTGCCTTTAAATCATTTTGGACATAGACATCATATAAATTAAAATACAGTAATAAAATTTAAATGACAACCACAAAATGAATTTGGCCATGGATTTAGGAAAGAAAAGTGCAATATTAAGGTATTCTAGAACCAAGTTTTTCTAGAACAAAAACTTATGAAGGAGGTGACAACAGAGCACAAACTGGAAGAAACTGGTAACAGTAATAGATAGATGATAAAAAAAAAGAAGACAGACCATATATTGAATATAATAGAAAACAGAATAATTTTAGTATCTTTACATTCTCTTCTCTTTCCATGCTTTGGAAATAACTAAGTTCCAAAATTTATTCTATTGGAAAAATCTATAATTAAAAATATATATCCCAAGAATGAAAAATATAGATTAAGAAGTTATGGAAATAATTGGATATGTAAATCTTAGGAATAAAAAGAAACTGCCAAAACATTTTTAAAAATTCTCACTAGAGTACATTGATAAAGATGTGAAAAAAATGGAACCCTTGTGCACTGTTGGCGGGAATATAAAATGGTGCAACCACTGATTTATGGGAATTAAAAAATTAAAAATAGAATTAACATGATTCAGCAATTCTACTTCTGGATAAATACCTAAAAACTGAAAATAACATTTCTTACCCCAGCTTCAGGTCAAGATGGCAATGTAGGTAAATGTGGTACTCCCATCCTCCCACAACCACATCAAAATTACAACTAAACTACAGAACAACCATCATGCAGAACCACTTTAAATCTAGCTAAATAAGTCCTACAACTAAGGATTTAAAGAAGCCACATCAAAACTGGTGAGAGGGGCAGAGATGTGGAATGGGCTGGTCCCACACCCACCTGTAACAGATAAAAATTAGGAAGGATATCTCAGCTGCAGAGAGATCCACCCTGAGGAGTGAGGGGTCGTAGCCCCACAGCAGAAGCCCCAGGCCAGAGTTTTCTAGTGCTGGGAAGAGAAATCCCCATAACTTCTAGCTGTAAAAACCAGGAAGGATTATAGCTGAATTGAGACAAAATGGGTGGTGGAGGAGGGGGTAAGGGGGGAGCATGGGGGGCCAGGCACTGCTGGCGTCCCAGGAAATTCCTCTTAAATGGCTTGCAGATAGATTTACTTGGACTCACTTGCTCTGAACTCCGGCTCTGGGACAACAGCTCAAAAGGCACCAGCAACATACGGGAAGGAACTGAAGTGTCTGGAATCAGGGCAAGAGCTGAAGGGACAGCTTTCTTCCAGACAGAGTGCTGGCAGAGGCCACTGTTCCTTTGCTGAGCCCACCCACCACAGAACCTGCAGGTTGGTACCATATCTGAGTCTCCATCAACCTGGCTCTCACTGTTTGCCCACCCTGGTAATTCCCTGGGATCCCACTTACCCAACTTGCTGGTCCAATCCAAGCTGTTTCCATTACAAATGGCTTTTCCATACAAATGCCCTGTCTCAGCTCATGCTTTAGACTTTCCTAAAATTTCAAACAAGCAGTGTCTGGCCTCAGCATGCCCCATACTCTAAGTGGTCCCAGGCCTGGCACCACTGGCAGTCAGCCTTGGTTCACAGCTTGGCCTCTCCTTGGCACCTCCAAACCCAGTGCAAGTAGCAGTTATCTAAAGATTACTTTAGAGCTAATGTAGGATGACCTCAGTAGAACATAGATGGTGGTTGACCTTGGTCTACACCTTCCAGGAGGCCCCAGAATCAGCATACCCAGGGGACGGCTTCCGACCACATTGAAGCACCACCCAACCATCTCTAAAAGTTACACACTCAAGGTATAAACTCAGCAAGCACAGGAGCCGCACAGAAGTAAGTTCTGTTCTGTGGGGTGGGCCCCTGCACAGTTGATCCTCCACAGTGGTCACAGCCAGTCCTTGAAGCCCATTGGCCTGGTGGGTTAATCTCTTCTATTGACGTGTCAGCAACAATCAAGACTCAACTACAATAGGAGGGTGTGCACAGTCCACAAGGGGGGAAAGCACACCTGGAGTGGCAAGCTTGGGTAATAGGAGAGGCTGTGCCACTGGACACTACAGAACACCTAGTACATAAGGACACTCTACCAAGTCCAGGAGACATAACAGCTCTACCTGATACATAGAAACAAACACAGGGAGTCTGCCACAATGAGGAGACAAAGAAATATGCCCCAAATGAAAAACAGAACAAAATTCCAGAAGAAAGAAAAAAAAAAAACTAAAAAAAACTGAGACAATCAATCTACTGAAGGCAGAGTTCAAAACACTGGTTATAAGGATGCTCAGTAAACTTAAGGGATGGGAGATAAATTAGTGAGAACTTAAAGACATAGGATACATAAAAACAGAATTAGGAAACATAAAAAAAAGAGCCAGTCAGAATTGAAGAATACATTAACTGAAATAAAAAATACATTACAGGAAATCAACATTGGAGTAGATGAAGCAGAGGATCAGCTCAGAGATTTGGAAGATAAAAAAGTAGAAAACACCCAATTAGAATAGGAAAAAGAAAAAAAAATCTCCCAAAATGAGGATAGAATAAGGAGCGTCTGGGACAGTTTCAAGCATACCAGCATTCACATCAGGGGGGTGCCAGAAGGAGAATAGAGAGAGCAAGAATTGAAAACCTATGCAATTGAAGAATACATTAACTGAAATAAAAAATACATTAGAGGAAATCAACATTGGAGTAGATGAAGGAGAGGATCAGCTCAGAGATTTGGAAGATAAAAAAAAAGTCGAAAATACCCAATTGGAATAGGAAAAAGAAAAAAATAATCTCCCCAAATGAGGATAGAATAAGGAGCATCTGGGACAGTTTCAAGCATACCAGCATTCACATCATGGGGGTGCCAGAAGGAGAATAGAGAGAGTAAGAATTGAAAACCTATGTGAAAAAATAAGAACAGAAAACATCCCTATACTGGTGAAAATATAGACATACAACTTCAGGAAGCATAGAGATTCCCAAACAAGATGAACACAAAGAGGCCCACACCACATCATAATAAAAAGGCCAATTATTAAAGACAGAGAGAGAATCTTAAAAACAGCAAGAAAAAAAAACAGTTATTTACAAGAGAGCTCCCATAAGACTATCACTTGATTTCTCAACAGAAACTTTGTAGGCCAGAAGGAACTAGCATGAAATATTCAAAGTGACGAAAAGCAAGGACCTACAACCAAGATTTACTCTATCCAGCAAAGCTATCATTTAGAATTAAAGGACATATAAACAGCTTCCCAGATAAGAAAAAGCTAAAGTATTTCACCACCATGAGACCAGCATTACATGAAATGTCAAAGGGTCTTTTTTAATAATAATAGGAAAAAAAAAGATTAAAAATGTGAACAATAAAATGGCAATAAATACATATCTATCAGCAAGTGAATTTGAAAAACAAAATAAACAGGCAAAACAGACTCAGATACAGAGAACATTTTGACAGTTGCCAGATGGGAGAGAGATTGGGGGAATTGGAGGAAACTATGAAGGGATTAAAATGTATAAATTAGAAGTTATAGAATAATTATGGGATGTAAAGTACAGCAGAGGGAATATACTCAATAATATTGCAATAACTATGTATGATGTTGGATGGGTAGTAGATTTATGGGGATGATCACTTAGTTATATACTATCTAATTACTGGGCAGTACACCTGAAACTAATATAATATTATATGTCAAATGTAATGAAAAATAAGAAATTATTTTTTAAAATAACTGAAAGTAGGAATACAAACAAATATTTGTACACCCATGTTCATAGCAGCATTATTCACAAGTAGAGACCCAATGCATGAAACTCATGCCTGGGGGGTGGGGAGGAGTCCTCAGCCCGGCCTGCGCACTCTCGCAATCCGGGACCCCTTGCTCCTAACCGCCCTCCTGCTCGCTCCTAACCACCCGCCTGCTTGCTCCCTACCACCTGCCTGCTCGCTCCTTACCAGTTGTCTCACCGCTCCTTAGCGCTGCCACGGAGGCGGGAAAGGCTCCTGCCACCACCACTGCACTAGCCAGCCATGAGCCCGGCTTCTGGTTGAGCGGCACTCTTGCTGTAGGAGAGCACTGACAACCAGGAGGAAGCTCCTGCGTTGGGCATCTGCCCCCTGGTGGTCAGTACGCGTCATAGCAACCGGTCATTCTGGTTGTTCCAGTCGTTCTGCTGTAATGGTCACTGGGCTTTTATATATATAGATAGCCAAAAGGTAGAAGCAACCCAATTGTTCATTGATGACTGAATGGATAAAAAAAAATGTGGTATATATCCCCAATGGGATATTATTCAGCCTTAAAAAGACAGGAAATTCTGATACACACTACAACATGGATGGACACTAAGGACACTAAGTGAAATAAACCAGATATGAAAGAACAAATACTGTATGATTCTACTTATATGAGGCACCTAGAGTAGTCAAATTCATAGAGACAGAAAGTAGAAGAATAGCTGCCAGATATTAGGAGAAAGGGAATATGAGGAATTACTATTTAATGTATAGAGAGTTTTGGTTTTAAAAGATAAAAAGAATTCTGGAGATGGATAGTGGTGATGGTTATGCAACAATGTGAATGTTCTTAACTTCACACTTAAAATAGTTAATTTAGTCAATTTTATGTTGTGACTATTTCACCACAACTAAATTTTTTTTAATGAATGAAAAATGCTTAGCAAACTGAAAATGGAAATGGAAAAAATTCTCCTTAATTTGATCAAGGATATACAAAAAAAAACACAACTAAATAAATATTATATTTAATGATGAAGTACCAAAAACTTCACAAAGAAAAATAAATCAAAGTTACTTGCTGGAATTGGAAAGAAAACAACAAAATTCTCATTGTTCACATATAAGTTAACTGCATTTAAAGAAAAACACATTCTACAACTAAATTACTATCATAAATTGCTGAGTTTATTAAAGTGGCTTGATACAATGTCAGTATATATAAAACTTGGTTGTATTTTTATGTATCACCAATAAATATTCAGATAAAAAATAAAAGATGCCATTTATAATAGCATAAAAATTCAAATAACTAAGAATTAATCTATCAAAACATATGTGATACCTCTTAACAGAGATTTATAAATCATTATTGAGAAACTAGAGGCACAGTGCATGAATTCATGCATGGGTGAGGGTCTGGCCAGCCCCCCTCCCCCCCCCGCCCAAT
>NW_005371023.1:388852-391536 GCF_000412655.1 Myotis brandtii | reverse complement strand
AGGCCAGCTAGGAGGAGGAGGGACCATGGGTCATTGGCCGGCTGGCCCCACCCCCGATTGGGGTAGTGGGGACCGATCAGGGGTGGGACCAACTGAGTAGAGGGGCTGCAGGCGGTTGGCCAGCCAGCCCCGCCCCCTAGTCAAACTCCTGGTTGAACTGCTGGTCAAGGAGACAATTTGCATATTAGCCTTTTATTATGTAGGATAAGGCAAAATAAGAATGATGAACTATGTTTATTGATGCAAATCCAATACCGCTAAGAAATTCTCCTGCTGATTTAAATATTCAATCCTAATCAAAATCTCAATTGGATGTGTGTGTGTATTTATATATTGGCAAATCTATTTCAAAATTTATTTGAAAATACCAATACCCAAAATAAGAAAGATAATCTTTAAGAAATAGTTTGATGGACTTATTATACCAGATGTTGAAACTTACTTTAAAGAGGGAGTACTAAAGAAAATGTGGTATTTGGGAAAAGATAGACAAATAAAATATAGAGTAGAGAGCCCCAAAACAAGTCCACGAAAATATAGCTATATATTATCGATGAGAGTAAAAATTGGTACAACCACTTTAGAAAACTGTTTGGTCTCATTTAATAAAAATTAAAGGTAAGCAAACTTTATCACCCAGCAATTACACACTTGGTTACATACTCAACAGAAATTTGTGCATGTGTACTACCAGACATGAACCAGGAGGTTCACTGCTGCATTATTTGTAAGACTCCAAAGAGAAAATATGCTAAACATTAATCAACAGTATAAATTATTTTTAAATGCTAACATCACACAAAAGAATATAATACATCAACCAAAAAATAAACAAACACACATGACATCATGAACAATCTCACAAAGATAACATATAGCAAAAAAACTAGACACATTAAATACATACTTTATGATTCCATATAAATTCGTTTTTAAAGAAATGGGTAAAATTAATTCTAGTGTGTAGCAATACATATCTAGGTGATGAAATTATAAACAGAAGTAAGGAAAGTATTACTATTAGTGAGAAAAGACATGAGCTAATGTTAGGGGAAAGCTGCCAAAGGGCCTTCTGCTAACTTGGCAGTGTTCTAATAACAATGATCGTGATAAAGGATGATGGGCTTTATGACAGACAAGAAGCTATACACTTCTTTAATTAATTTTGCTATATTTCACAATAAAAGGTTAAACTTAATTGTAGCAAAATATGAGTTATTCAAGTCAAATAAAAGTCAAAAGAATGCCTCAAATGTGTCTAAATGATATAGGGGAATGTTAGTGTCTTTTACTAAAGCCCTTTGTTATATTTTATTCCTGGTCCTCCTGGCTATTCGAGAGACTGAGAGATACTAGCAGAAATTTATTAATACCTGAAAAACAGTGAAGGCCTAAAATGCCATCAATTTTGCTCCTGGAATGGAGTTAGATTTCACAGTAAATGACTGGGAAAGAAGATTTAAATGTCTTCTGCTGCTGCTTCCTTTCAATTTCTTCATTGTAATCAAACATTCCTATTTTAAAGTCCAAACAAGTGATTTTGAAACCCCCTGACTCCTCTTGAGTATAACTTTTATCCCCGGAGCTGCTTTAGGCAGGAGACCCAGGCCGTGGTTTACAGGGGAGTTTACAGCACTGAGAGGTGCACAGTGTAGGAAACTTAGCGTACACAAAGCATACAAGTCTTCAAGTTCTATAGACAATTAACAGAGACTGGGCAAACCATGAATAACAGGAAAGTGGTAAGAAATATGGCCCATTATGCTGCCACTGAACACTCCACTTTATCACACACCTTCTCTGCCAACATGAAGAGTTTGGATTACAAAGCAAATAGGCTGCCCCACTATCCCTCCGAGGGCCTCATCCCTACTGATACCGCTTGTTTGAGTCATGCTCTGCTTAGTACCAGCCTAAGGCTTAGCACTCCTCATCCTTTGCATCACAGATCTGCTCAAATCGATGTTCAGATATCATCGTGCTGCTGCCCAAATAAAGACAGACCAAAGGTTTTTATGCACAAACCAACTGGTAGCCTCCAACACAGAAAGATTCACTGGTGCTCTCCCCTAAGCTATGAAGAGAAACAGAGATGGAAAACCAGAGCTTTTAATCAATTAGAATATATATAAAAACAAAAATATGTGTTTGCATGCGCCGATGCTACATGATATGATGTATGGTAGGGTGTGGGAGGACACAATGCTGCCACGGAACACTCCACTTTATCACACACCTTCTCTGCCAACATGAAGAGTTTGGATTACAAAGCAAATAGGCTGCCCCACTATCCCTCCGAGGGCCTCATCCCTACTGATACCGCTTGAGTCATGCTCTGCTTAGTACCAGTCTAAGGCTTAGCACTCCTCATCCTTTGCATCACAGATCTGCTCAAATCGATGTTCAGATATCATCGTGCTGCTGCCCAAATAAAGACAGACCAAAGGTTTTTATGCACAAACCAACTGGTAGCCTCCAACACAGAAAGATTCACTGGTGCTCTCCCCTAAGCTATGAAGAGAAACAGAGATGGAAAACCACAGCTTTTAATCAATTAGAATATATATAAAAACAAAAAAATGTGTTTGCATGCACCGATGCTACATGATATGATGTATGGTCGGGTGTGGGAGGACACATGAACAGGATGATTACAGGGAACCTATCATACAGAGGTCAGTGGG
>NW_005371023.1:353699-388345 GCF_000412655.1 Myotis brandtii | reverse complement strand
AATAAAATAAAATAAAATAAAATAAAATAAAATAAAATAATAAAATAAAATAAAATAAACGTACTTTAAACACACACGTTTATGGGATAAGAACTAACTAGAAGTCATTGACTTTCTTCTTTTTAATAAACATTATTAAATTTTATTAACAAAAACTTTGTACATTTTCTTTAATACATGTGGAATTTTGCATCTAGGTAAAATGACAACACATTCAAAATTTACCATTTATATAAATTGTTACAGAAAAACAATCAGTGGGTTAAATAAGTAAAATAAACCACACCTATTTTTCAAGTTATCTACAAAAAATTTAACTTTCTTAAAAATTCCCCTGAACATGTAAAAATAAATTAATTTCACCTTTCAATTAAATCCACTAATTAGAAATATTACAAATCAAAATATCAATGTTATCTTATGAATTTTTCATAATGCAAAACAGATTCACAAAACTCGATTTACAGAAATGAGGTAAGAACTGTGCAATGTTTAACCAAGAGACATATTGCAGAATTAACATGTTCTTCCAGCTAAGTACACAGTGGAAGTCTAATTACAGCTGGGTCTTTCCCACTAATAATTCACACATTTAAGGACAGTTCAATGATTATGTCCCCAATTATTTAATTTATAACAGCCATACTGTCACACCAGGAGTGTGGCTACCCAAAGTGGAAGGACTGTCATACAGATTTCACCTGTTTCTGAAACTGTAGTGGTGGGTTGGTTATCTTGTTTTGTTTGTTTGAAATCAATGTCAGAAATGGGAAGTTATTTAAATTAAAAACCAAAAATTCTTACCAAATCCACTCATTTTTCCTGTGACTCATTAGTGGATAAATACCCAGGTTATAGTTTTGCCTGAACTATCTACAGTGGCATATAAAGTTTTTAATAAAGACAGAACCATGGGGAAGGCTGCTGGTGCAACACTGACTATCCTTGCTTCAAAATTGGTTTTATTTATATTATATCTGAATATCCAGAATATATGCTGAGGCAAATATTCATTGATTGTAGATTTACAAAAAATTATCTTTTCTAGATGAATAAATTTTCCCATTGGTTTTGTTTATATGAATAATTAGTAATATCTTCCTTAAAGCGTTTTGTTGGGTCTGTTTTATTTCCCTTGATTTGTGCAATGGGTCAACTGGGTTAATGTGCATATGAAATACACATACATGAAAGCATCATGTATTCAAGTAATAGCAGTAATAGCTATTAACCAATGACAGCTATTGTTTATTGAACACTTATACTGTAGCAGATTCTGTGCTAAGAGTTTTAAATGCATTATCTCAACAAATTTTGACATGAATAAGTATGTTATTCCCCAGCTTAGAATTTAAATTTTTGAGGTCAGCATATAATCAGTGGTAAATATTGGATTTGAGCCTAGATTGGTTTACTAGAGCTTTTATCAAGGCAAAAACCTGCCCACACCATGAGATGAGACTGCAATGGGGGACGAGTGGACCCAAGCAGCAATGTGACTAAAACCAGCTTCACTGAAGTTCACTGAGGGCACCCTCTGAGCTAGGAAGAGCAGTCCAGGGAGATTTATAATAAGGGTGTATATCTGTCTGCAATTAACTAACTGTTTATTTGCAAATATACATATACAAATATACATATGCAAATATATATATTCTTATACATATGCATATACATATCTATATGAATGATTATTGTCTCAGCAACTACAGCAAGTGCAAAGTTGAGAGATTATACTCAGGGATTGGGTGAATGGTTCCTAAAATGTTTGATCTTGGCATAGATTATGAAGCACTTGGAGCTTCAACAACATTCTAATTTCTCACATGACTCTTGTGTGAAACCTTACCAAATCCAAATCCAAATTACCATTTGATATCCTTCCCACTTGGGAAGAAGACCATGGCAGGGAAGCAAATGGTTATTAAAGATACGTGATTGGCCCAGTGCTCCACATTTTCTGTATCTTCTACTTTTAGAGTCTTTTTTTAGGTAAAAATTTCAAATATACAAAGTAATGGTATATTATGTCTGTATTTTATACTTAAAGGCAACTAAAATAGTTCATCTGGAAAAAAATGGCAAGCCAATTATAAGAGCTATAAAGATTTTTTTCTGTGGCAGTTACTGCTATTAACTAGTTCTTTAGTTAGTTATTTAATTTTAGTTAGTTATTTAGTTAGCCAGAACATCACTTTTAGCACAAATGATGACTATTATGTTTAACTTTTTTTATTGAAGTAAAAGTAGAAAGAAATACAATTCAATGATAAACACAAAAGGAATGTATTTAGGCAACTGCCACATAGATGAAGAAATAGTACCACCACTACCGCTCCACAGCCACCTTAAAGGCAATCATTATTTTGACTAACTCATAGATTACTTTTGCTTATTTTTAAAATCTTATATAAATGGAATCATATATTTTTATTTGCTGTGTCTGCCTCTTTTGGCTTAATACTGCAGGATAATGCAATGTGGCATTGCATGCTATTCATTCCTTTTATTGCCATATGTTATCTAACTTCCATGAATATACCAAAATCTCCTTATCCATTCTAGTATTGAGTGGTTTCCAATTTTGGGATATTACAAATAATGCTGATATAAACCTTTGTGTACATGTCTTTGGCACACAACACTGTCATTTAAGGAGTATATACAAGGAAGCAAAACTGTTTGGCCATAGGATAATATTTCCAACTTTGGAAGGTAACACAAATAGTTTCCTAAAATTCTCATACCAATTTCATTCTCACCAGCAGTTCATGGAAGTTCCAGTTGTTTTCATATTCTCACGTCACATAATCAGTCTTTCTCATGAAGTTTAAATTGTATACTACTTTTTAATAAGCATAAGTTAAAATTAATTTAGAATTAGCATTTTTGTGTATTAATCTATAGAGGCGATCACTATCATTAAGAAATAAACCCTAGTGCTTAGCAGTAGATTTGAGAGTCTAATGCAGATTTACCAGTGTCTCTGCTACTTCCTATGTTTAAATGACCAATACATTTCTTTGCCTTTCTCTCAATTTCCTCATTTAAAAAATGAAAATAATATCTAAAAGGGTTATTATAGGTTAAAATAGTCACGTTTGTCATAATACCAGGAAAACAAATCATTCTAAAAAGCATTCTAATATTGTCACCTAATAGTATTCTGACATTGGCTGAAACCACTAAGCAACCATAATGTTGACTTTTGCCACCATATGCTCTGTGATTTAGAAACAAAGTTCGAATTCAAATTTCTATTGTCTTCCTCTACTCCTGATTTATAACAACAGAGCCATATAGAATCTAAACATACCTCAGGTTCCCTGGCCCATTTCCTTGTCTTCGAGTAGACACATATCTATAGCACTTAATATTGTTTTGATTTTCCTCACATTATCCACATATATTCTCATTTTCTCCACTAGATCATAACTTTTTTATTTATATCTCTCCCTCAGCCAACACAAAGAATCTCTCATATAAAAAGCAATCAATAATTGTTTGTTGAATTGCATTCATTTGTTCGTATCACAAAACCCTAAGACTCAAAACGCATCTACTATACCACACACATTACTATGAGGCATAAGACAAGTATAGATTCTCTATAAATGCCAGTGAGAACAATGGTGGTAACAAAGGCAATCAAAGTAACAACATTAAAGAACCACTAGACTGCTGAGTATTTTACAAATCTCTATAGTTTTCCAAAAGTCCTTATTTTCCTAAAAACTTGGAAATTGTGTTTTGCCTAAGATAAGCCAGTCTATTTGGATCTGTTTAATAATTTTGTGCACATGAATTCTAAGCAGCTTATAATTGGCAGAACACATTCTTCTGTGTCTGATGCATCACTCCTGCTCAATGAATGAAGATCCAAAGAATCAATGAAGAGACCTGTGCTTGGCATAAAAAACAGAATAGGAAAGAAACAAACCAACATAAAGAAGCTCCCTCTTCTTCATTTTTATTCCTACCCATATCTCTATAATGGATACTCTTATTTTGTTGTTAATCCTCACCCGAGGATATTTTTCCCTTAATTTTTAGAGAGAGTGGAAGGGAGAGGAAAACAGGGAGAGAGAAGCATCGATGTGAGAGACACACACATTGATTGGTTGCCTCCCACACACACCCCAGCAACTGAGATACTTGCCCTTGACCGGAATAGAATCCAGAACCCTTCAGTCCACAGGCCAATGTTCTATCCACTGAGACTAACTGGCTAGGGCAATACTCTTTATATGACTCTTACATTATCCATGTTTTTAAGTATTTCATGCACATCTACTCTGTCCAAGGTACTGAACAAGTTACGTACCTACAATAATAGATCAAATGAAATCAATGCAGAAAAAAAATAAAAATAAAAATAAATAAAACTCAGAATCTTGTGGTTCAATCTGTTTAAATAAAACCAAGAAAGGGAATATAATATAAAGAGAGAAATCACAGATAAGATGCTAGGACAAATCATAGAAATCATCTTTGACTGAGAGCATAAGGAAAGATTATTTGGAAGGGAAAACATCCAACCTTGGTCAGAAATAGAGAAAAGCTTTAGGTGAATGCTACATTCTTTCCCTAAAAATGTAGATGGCTCTAAGCCTCTCATCCAAGTAAATAAGTCATCGTTTTGTTTTTCTAGCAATGATCATAAGTGATGCTGTGATTTGTGTGAGAATTTAATTTGACCCTGATTCCCTCTTTTCAAGGAAATGTGTATTTCATTTAACTAGGCCTGTGTTGGTGACTCTGGTCACGCAGTGTGAATGCATAAATGAGTGTTTGGAACAAGACTATACTTGTAGAAAAATTACTTACTTAGCAATTAATGAGCCTATTTTCATTGATGCCTGAGGCGCTTGAAAAAATGATGGGAATAAATTGAGGCAATTTATTTAGAAATTGCAAAATTGTTCACATGAATAGTATTTGTTACCTACTACCTTTTACAATGAGACTAAATATACTTCAGAATTTAGTGGAGGAGGCAACATTTATAGTACGCAAACATCATAAAAATCTCAGGAAGAATTCTTTTTAAAACCTATTTAACGTAATACTGAAAACCCGATGCTATGATGTGATATGTATGGAAAAGAATAGTCCTGCATGTGCTAATGTAATGAGGAAGGGATGTACTTAAGAGATGAAAAAATCTTCAGAAAGAAGGTTTCCCTATATGAATTAAAATATGTAATAATATACAGTGCAGAAGAATGAATAATATATAGTTGAGAAATATCCATGGATATTGACAGGATGTGTAAAAGAAAGACTAAGACATTGGGAGTCAGTCCACAAATTTATAAATTCCTTAATAACTTTTTAAACGTATTTCAAAAAATAAAAATGATATTAAGATAATGATTCCTATCATCCAATTTAAAATTTAGTGGAGGAGGCAACATTTATTAATACTTCTTTTTCTTCAAGGACAGGACATTCTTCCCAGAACTTGTCATGAAATAGTTAAACTATACAACCCAGCGCCAGGCATAATGGATGTTACAGAATGCTTCTCAGGATTGAGTCACAGCTTTTCCTGTTTTTGTTTATTTGTTTTGTTTTGTTTTGCTTTTTGGCTTTGATGTGTTTAGTAATAGGAAAAAAAACCTTTACATTCAAAGATGAAGTCGAAAGTTGAGGTTGAAAAATCCTTATCAAACTCAAGGTATTGATAAAACTTTATTGACTACAATAGCATAGGCAGAAAGAGTGCAATCCCATATATTAGCCAATGTTTAGAGAATGCATATCAAAGAAGCAATCACACCTTTTTAGAATCATATAACTATTTAATTCTCAGTGCTTCTTGGATCTAGGCTTTAAGTAATCTGAACAGAAATAACTATAGTTAAATATAGAATAGACAAAAGCTCTTAAATTTGAAATCTTACAAGGAGACTGACTATCTAGGAGATCTCTTAGCTCTGATTCAAGCAACTTATTGTTTCAACAGGGATTACCAAAAGCACGAATAACTATGAAACAGAAGGGGATCCATAAACAAACCCCCAAACTAGAATAATAAAAGCAGAGAAAAGATAGGACTATTGAACTAACATTACTCAGACACATTTCTGTTTGCTACTTCTAGATAAGAGTTTCACTAATTCCTGGGACATATTGATAAAATAATACCAGTATCACACTGTTAACATATTTACACATAAATGTAAGATATTACCTTTCTAAAGAACTGTTTCTTGGACATTGTCAAGACTCTCAAACACTACAAGTTGGTTGGGGGGAAATGTGATTCATGGGTCTCTAGTTCATTTGCAGAAAAATTGTGAGGAATAAGGAAAGGGTTTTCCTCCTATATAGGCAAATACCTTTGCAATTTCTTAGTTCCCCTTGGTTGATGTTGAAATATTTAAGCCTGTATTTTGTGACTAAGTTACATAATCTTTGTGTAAACAAGATGGTTCTGAAGGCCCAAGAGTCTTAGAAATGTGTCCTTTCTTCTGGACACAATTATGAATCTAACATTTATGCAAGAGTTATTAATTATACTTTTTTGAGTTAAAATTATTGTCATGGCATTGGTTAATAAGATTTTATAGGTTTTGTGTGTATATTTCTATGCTACATCATCTGTATATTGTACTGTGTGCCCACCATCCAAAGTCAAATCTTCTTCCATCACCATATATTTGACCCTCTTTACCTTTTCCTATCCCTCCCAGCCCTCTTTCCTCTGGTAACCACCTACTGTTGTCTGTGTCTATGAGTTTTTGTTTGTTTTTCTTACCTGTTCATTTGTGGCTTTTAGCTTTATATCCCACATGTGAGTGAAATCATATGGTTCTTAACTTATAATGTTTTAGAGTTGTATTCCACAGTGATCTTTATAGAATCTCATATTTGTAAGTGTTTAAAGAACATGCTGATAAAAAACACAGTGAGAGTTATATGAGGGGCAATGGGTATATGAAATGCAAAATTATATTTGTAGTCAATATTCTGGTACCAAGACCAGTTTATTGGGTGAGTAGCAACCTTTACAGGGGGTGTGGCTAAACCAGGATCATTTTTTATAACATTCTTCCTACGTAAAACTCATATCTAAAACAGTCTAAAATGTCATTAACACAACCACTTAGCAGCCAAAGCAAGGAGTATATGGTACTCCTACCATTCTTTGAGTCTAAACATCTGGTACAGATCATTTATCCTGTGCTATGAACTAAGAACTTTCTGTAAGAATAACCTATTTCTGGAAAATAATCAGATGATGCAGTAATTCTGCATCTGACAGCCTGCCTGTCCATTTAATATTACAGATTTGAATTTTTAGATCCAGAAACAAATGATGTAGTGGAGGCACTGGGGCAAGAAATGTTGACACTCAAACAGCTGCAGAATTTGATGGTCCATTTGAATTTTCCCCACAAGGTTTTCATCCAAGCTTTTCATTTTGAGGAGGCTGAGCAATGGCTACATCCAGATTCTGTCATAACTATGCCAACAATGCAAAATCATCTAATCAAGTTCTCTTAAATTTAGAAGGATTAGGTTTAGAGTGTTGGTGATATTTACTGTGGGTGCTGGCTGGTACTCCTTGCTTGTTCTTCTATAGCTCTTCTTTTCTTTTCCCCACTTGATAAATTAGAAAAAAGAGGATGCTCAGGGGTGTGTGTGTGTGTGTGTGTGTGTGTGTGTTTGTGTGTGTGTGTGTGTGTGTGTGTGTGTGTGTGCCCGCCCCTGCCTGAAGGACTACTCATGTACTATTCAATGATCACAGAAGTGGGACCTGGCAGAGCCACTCAAAGGCATGGTTTATTTGGACCAATTCCCCTCTACTAATGGTGATGGGAACCATAGTTGCCAAACAACAGATTTCCACTCAACTCCAACAATCTGGCTGGTGTGGAAATTGTTCATAAGCAATCAGTGTGTTCCAATTTGATAATGTGCCTACTGAGGCTCTATGGTTATACTCTCTGATAGGCAATACCTAGTGCAGGGGTGGGCAAACTTTTTGACTCGAGGGCCACAATGGGTTCTTAAACTGGACCGGAGGGCCGGAACAAAAGCATGGATGGAGTGTTTGTGTGAACTAATATAAATTCAAAGTAAACATCACTACATAAAAGGGTACGGTCTTTTTTTTTTTTAGTTTTATTCATTTCAAACGGGCCGGATCCGGCCCGCGGGCCGTAGTTTGCCCACGGCTGACCTAGTGTCATGCAACACAGATCCCTGAAAGGTGAAAGACTAATTTCTAATTCCTGCAAACTGCCTCTGATCTTATACTTACAAATGTAGACTCAGACAGAGTCAAAATATGTTTGCCTTATTTTTCTGTCCTGCTGTAGTCGAACATTTGTTTTCTAAAGCACCCCTTTCTTTTCTGTAGCATTTGGTCCTAAAGGTTTTATCAAGGAATTCCCTCCAAGCTTACATCCTACCTGTCAACATCACCCAGAAGACTTGGCATCTAGGTACATGTGAACAGCTAAAATAGAAAGTATCTGGTTTATGGCTCAGATCCTTCCTTATGGCACTCAAACAACACAGAACTTTGATAGTTCAAATAAGCAACCATCACAACCGACATTTTAACTAATTAGAGTAGCTTCATATACCTCCAGTAAGATGAAAAAAAGGGGGAAAGACCTAAAAATTGATTTAGATACCCGCAATTTTATTTCAATATTTATCCTACCATATTTCAAAATTATAAATTGAAATTATATCTGAATTTATTTGGCAAGACTCAGAAAATTAATATGTATTCATTGACATCTGTGAAAAGCTGAAATCTTTTGTCCAAATGCTCTTTCATTCATACCTGAGAGATAATCAGCTTTACAAAAAATAGACATATAATAAAATTCATATTTTCATACTAAGCATATAGTTTTGTCCTGTTTAATACAAAGAAAACCACTGCCATATTTAAGCAATGAATTAACTAAATTAAAGTTAAATTACAAAATATTCTATAGTACTCCATTATCTAGATTTAACACTTTACAAAATGTGATAAAGACTTCCAATTATTTATGAACATATTCTTGCAAGTCTTTAATATACATTAGGAAAATCTCAATTTGTCTACCAGTATTGCTAATTAAATGATTCATGGTATGAAAGAAAGTAATTTGCAAATAAAATACTTTCTTCAGATGCATATTAATCCATTTTGCCAAGACAAACTGTCTATCTATAGAGGGTAATATTATCTATTTTCTTTCATCTGAAAAGACATAAAGAATTCTAGTTTAAGCTTACAGTCAAACCCCTATATTAGTTTACAATATTAAAAAATAAAAATAAAAACAGAGCTGAGTAACTTGTCAATCCTTAAAGCATTTCTATGTGACAGATAATAAGTAACTTAACTATTTACTTTCTAATTGACAAGAAATTTCAAAAATAAATGCACAAAGATGTCCCCATAATATGACTGAAAATACAATTTTCCCTTATATAAGTACAATTTCAGGATGTGCTTAAGAATAAAATCCAGTATGTTTCTATAAATATGGTAGACTGGTTAAACGTGGAGAAAAACTTTCCAAAGTATGGGTACAATGAGGATAAAGAAAAGAAAACCATAAAAAATTATAAAGAAGTTTGATTGAATATAAATAATCTATCATTGCAGATTAATTGATTAAGAGTATCTAGCAATTTCTTGTGGCCTACAAGTTGACTTTAAGCTGGCCATAGGCATACAAGGTTTAGTTTATTTTGGTAGTTGGTAAAACAGAAGAAACACGGACACTTAAGTCAAGTAAACTGGAGAGAAAAAGTCCTCTCTCAGTGTTGGCTCCACCCAAAATGGCAAAAATTAAATTAGTCTTCCATAAGAATTCCTAACCACAGGAACACACTAATGTTGGTGTTAGAATCAAAATTCATACTTCTTATTGTAAGTGAAAAATCTCTAGAGTGAAAATTTAGTGTAAAGTATTCTTAGGTTTTTACAACACCCAGGTGCCTATTACAAGTAAAACACATTTTCTTATACTTTTAACATGGGCCTCAAAAGCTGCTACAGATACAGTTCCAAAGAATGCCAGCTCATTTTATGTGTTTTAAGTCACTAAACAAGCCCTCTATATGCATAAATTAGCAAAAACAATAAATTATAAAACTAGACCCATGAAGATAATAAGTATTGATAATATCATATACATAATATAAAGTGAATATTTAAAGAAATAAGTTATTTAAAGTATTATGGGGAAATAAACGTCTATAAAACTTGACCAGACAGATTGGGAAAAATAATTAAATAGCAGTGAAAAACATTCTAACCGAAAATAAAATTTCAATCTGAATTAAAATGGAGATTAGACACAAAGAAAAATAGAATGAGTGACCTGAAAGTTATATCTGAAGAAGTTACTCAAACGAAGAATGTAATATAATTATAGGGACAAAAAGACGGAAGATATGAAAGAAAGGCTGGAACACAAGGAAGACAAAATGGGGAGGTCAATATACATCCCACTGGAGTTCAAAAAGAAATTGAATATATATGGTAGATGGGAATTTTCCAGAATTGTTGAATGATTCCAATCTTTGATTCAGAGGATTTCAATGAGAACACAATTTTAAAACAAAACCTTAACATATTACCATTAAATTACTAAGGAAACACAAAAACAAAAATAAAAGTATCCAGAAGGAAAAAAAAAAAAAGCAGACTACTGACTACAAAGGAATAACAATGAACTGCTGTTTGCTTCTCAGTAGCAAAAATGGAATGACAATGAAATAATATGTTCAAAATACTGGGAGAAAAAAATATATCCAGTGATACTGTTTTCTAACACTAAGCCTCTAACCAATAATTTCTAAAGATAAGTAAAAGCTAAATAATTTCAAGAGTCCAAGAAATCTTATATAGGTGGGGCAATCTATCCTACCAGATATTGAAATGTGCAAACCCAAATAATTTGAAGAGTGTGTACTAGCACAAGGATAGTAGACAATTAACAAATGGCACAGAGATGACATCACAGGAACACACCCACCCATACATGGAATGGAATATGCAAACAACTGTGTTGAAGACACTTGCAATTCACATAGGGGAAAAATTAAAATTTGATCCCTATCTCACACTATATATAAAATCAATTTCAGATTAATACAAGACATAAACATAATAGGCAAAACTTATAAATATTAAAAACACAATGTCCAAGGGTCGCTGGTTCAATTCAGGTCAAGGGCGCATACCTGGATTGCAGGTTGGATCCTCTCCCGGTTGGTGTGTGTATGGGAGGCAACCAATTGATGTGTGTTTCTCACCTTGATATCCACCCCCACACCTTACCCTCTGTTTCTCCCACCTTTCCCATCCCTCCCTTCCACTCTCTCTAAAAATCAAAGGAAAAAATACCCTCTGGTGAGGATTACTACCACCAACAACAAAAATATTTAAACTATCCAAAACATTTAAATTAAAAACTTCTATTATTTAATAGACTCCATAAATAGAGACCAAAGACAAGCCACAGAGAGGGGGAAAACATTGCAATTTATGTGATGGACAAAGATCTATTATCCTCCATTTTAAAAAGAACTCCTTCAATTCAATACAATATAGGCAATCCAATAGAAAATTAGTCATATTTCACAGAAAAGGAAACACAAAGCATATGAAAAAAATGTTCAACCTATTTAGGAACAAAAGCTATTCCAAATGAAACAAAATGTCTCACCACTTTGTACTTGTGAAGTAAAAAAGAGAAGTCTTACAACTCTTTTTGGAGAGGTTGTGAAGCATGAGGAACCCTCAACCTTGGTTGATAATGCAGCCAGTTGGTTTGATCACAATTTAGTATTACCTACTAATATTAGATACTAGAGGCCCGTTGCACAAAATTTGTGCAAGAGTAGGCCTTCCTTCCCCCTGGCTGCCAGCACCGGCTTCCCTCTAGTACCGGGAACCCGGGCTTCTCTCCAGCTGCTGGCAGGCACCCAGGACCTGGCTTCCCTCCAGCCACCAGCAGGCACCCAGGACCCAGATTTCCTTCACAGCCCCAGCTTTGTCCTCAATGTCGTCTGGAAGGATGTCTGGTCTAATTAGCATATTATGCTTTTATCAATGAGAGAGAAAATCATTAATTGGCTTCCTCCTTTACATACCGCCCCCCCACTAGGGATTGAGCCTGCAACCCAGGCATGTGCCTTGACCAGGAATCAAACCGTGATTTCCTGGTTCAATGGTCAATGCTCAACCACTGAGCAACACCAGCCAGGCATTATTAATAATGAATATGTTCTGGTACATGTAATTCTACATTTCCAGTTCTAAAACTTTTCCATTGACATGCAGTAATGCGTCATCTACTTTTCTAATGTAAAAGCTCTATACATTAAGAATATATTTCTGTTGCTGAAGTAAAGTATGAGGAGACTTTCTTTATAAAAATTATTTTATAATCACACATATCCTAAGACATATTTAATAAAACTAGCAACCCTAAATTCTTCTCTAACAGTCTACACTTTTCTATTTTCTTTCACCATGATCCTGGAAGAATCACAATGTTTCCTTTACCGAGTGCTCAGAGCCTACAGAACTATTTCAACAGAAAGGATAGTGATAGGGAGGATCCACTCACCACCAATCACACAATAGTCACGTCTTAATTCATAGAAATTATCACTGAAGCAACATGTTTGTGGTTTTTGTGTACGTGTACACATGCCTGTGTGCATGTGTCATGTGTGTATATTTTATATTAAACTATAAAAATTTACATCAGAGCTCAACTTTTTCTGTAAAGAAGCAGATAGTAAATATTTTAGGCTTTGGAACCACAGAGTCTCTTGCATAACTACTTAACTCTGCTGTTGCAAAAAGGCAACCATGGAAAACAGTATATTGTATTTTAATAAAACTTCAAAAGAAAACGGGCAATGAACTAGATTTGACCTACAAGTCATATTTTCTCACACTCTAATCTAGATAATTATCTAAGCTTCTTACTTTGCTGAAAACATAAGTATGTTACAGGTGAATTATGAATTGATTGGGGGTAAATAATTTCAGTTAAAGTTTTCTGAGTTAGTTGAGCCCTATTCTATTGTGAAAATGCTGGCCTCTTTTAGTTCCGTAAACAAGGCTAGTTCCTTCCTGACTCCTGCTGTCACTCACAGACACTAACTATTCTCTCTAATGGAAAAGCCTCCCATAATTTTTTATCTAATTAATTCTGGATACTCATTTTTTAAGTTTTGTTAAAGAGGAGAGCAAAACATTCACTCAATTTTTTCTGTGTATCCGGTGTATGTCAGTTGTTTATTGTTTAATATATTTTTCCTCCTAGACTGGAAGCTCCATGAAGGCAGGAGCCCTACTTATGTTCTTAGCCACTGTGTACCCAGTGGCTAGGATAATGCTGCAGGAAAATTAGACAACTGGCATTTATGGAGTGAAAAAATAAACTGCTTTAAGAATGAGTTCTTCTAAAATTATATTATCAGTTTTCCACTTACAATCTTCCACCATCTTGACTTTCTTACAAGATAACCTATAAATTCCTTAGTATGTCAAAGAGGACCAGTGCCTGACAATCCTTCTAGCGTCATCTCTTGCAACATTACAGTCTCATTTCCTGGCCTTAATCCCATGCTCTACTTCAGTGTGCAAATGCTTACAGAACCAGAGCGCCAAAAGTTCTGCAATGCACAAAACTGACTTTGTTGCTTGCTACCTTCTCTACAAGGTAACCTAGTTTCTCCATATCCTCCAGTTCCCCAAAACTCCTACCCCAACAAAAACTTACAAAAATTATGTCAAAACTCAACATCAAGAAGTGTTCTTCCATGCAGCTCACCCCCTGTCCAGCCCCCTTTACAAATGCCTGCTCTCTCCTTTGGAATCACTTCTGAAACCACAAGGGGTTGTTCTTTACTGCTTCACCTATTTGTTGTGCTTTTAATGTTGACCATACTCAGTTTTTCAGAGGACTGGGACCTTGATTCACAAACACAGTGTCTGTCACACATATAAAAGTAAAGGAGCCTCACACCTCTCTCAAGGAAGAAGTTAGCATCTCTGTTCAAATGCTTAAGCAATTTTATGATGAATTTTCATGAAATAATAAGATTTCTTCTGGGATACGAATTATCCACTGTGTCCAGTCAGCTAAAAGTCTGATCATCTTCCACCAAATATACCCTTATTTTTGTGTATATATATTACTAAATGCTTCTACCAAGAATGGATCTTTGAACTGGCCCACTAGAGGCCTTTAACCCTGCAGCATATTGCCAGGATGTGCTTTTAACATATCCTCATAACTACATGTCCTGAAGAGGTCCTTAGAAGAAAATCTTAGTAGGATCTGAGTTTACTTACATATGCTCTCCCTCACAGAGACCTAGGAAACAAACAAAAATGTACAAATTTAGCTCAACCAGCAGAGCCGTGTCTTGCATACTGCCTCGGTATGATGAAAGGCTCTTCCTACTAATACATAAAAGCATTAGTTTAAAAATGAACCAGTTCAACAGCATAAAGCATTACACAAACACTTATGGGAAAAACTGGATGTTCAACCTAAATTTTAAAAAGCATACCAATTCCCATTCCTCTATTAACTTCTTCACCTTGTGAAATTATTCAACCTATAAATTCCTTAGTATGTCAAAGAGGACCAGTGCCTGACAATCCTTCTAGCGTCATCTCTTGCAACATTACAGTCTCATTTCCTGGCCTTAATCCCATGCTCTACTTCAGTGTGCAAATGCTTACAGAACCAGAGCGCCAAAAGTTCTGCAATGCACAAAACTGACTTTGTTGCTTGCTACCTTCTCTACAAGGTAACCTAGTTTCTCCATATCCTCCAGTTCCCCAAAACTCCTACCCCAACAAAAACTTACAAAAATTATGTCAAAACTCAACATCAAGAAGTGTTCTTCCATGCAGCTCACCCCCTGTCCAGCCCCCTTTACAAATGCCTGCTCTCTCCTTTGGAATCACTTCTGAAACCACAAGGGGTTGTTCTTTACTGCTTCACCTATTTGTTGTGCTTTTAATGTTGACCATACTCAGTTTTTCAGAGGACTGGGACCTTGATTCACAAACACAGTGTCTGTCACACATATAAAAGTAAAGGAGCCTCACACCTCTCTCAAGGAAGAAGTTAGCATCTCTGTTCAAATGCTTAAGCAATTTTATGATGAATTTTCATGAAATAATAAGATTTCTTCTGGGATACGAATTATCCACTGTGTCCAGTCAGCTAAAAGTCTGATCATCTTCCACCAAATATACCCTTATTTTTGTGTATATATATTACTAAATGCTACTACCAAGAATGAATCTTTGAACTGGCCCACTAGAGGCCTTTAACCCTGCAGCATATTGCCAGGATGTGCTTTTAACATATCCTCATAACTACATGTCCTGAAGAGGTCCTTAGAAGAAAATCTTAGTAGGATCTGAGTTTACTTACATATGCTCTCCCTCACAGAGACCTAGGAAACAAACAAAAATGTACAAATTTAGCTCAACCAGCAGAGCCGTGTCTTGCATACTGCCTCGGTATGATGAAAGGCTCTTCCTACTAATACATAAAAGCATTAGTTTAAAAATGAACCAGTTCAACAGCATAAAGCATTACACAAACACTTATGGGAAAAACTGGATGTTCAACCTAAATTTTAAAAAGCATACCAATTCCCATTCCTCTATTAACTTCTTCACCTTGTGAAATTATTCTTATCAATATTTTAATGTCACCGAGTCTGAATGAGAGAGGAATGTGGCTGCCTAAGCAGATGGCTGTCACAGACTGCATACCACGATTAAGAATTAGTGCACAAGCGGAAGCAGCCTGATATACTATGAACCATTCCTGAATACCAGTGCCACCTGAGCTTAGCCTTGAGGAGTAAACAAGACCAGTTGGGGCTATAATAGGTCAGCCAGTTGCAATGGTCACCTGAAAAAGTTGCCTAAGTAGATCAACATGAGGATTCTAGAAATGGGAGAAATGTTTGCTTTCTCTGATTTCAAGTTTTGCCCATCTGTGCTGCCTTGCTGTCACTGGCTGTGTAACAGTGTAGGGGCCTCCAAGGGTTGCCAAATGTTCTAGCATATGCAGCGACTGGTATATCCAAGGAAGGGCATTCCATTGACATAGCATGGGCTCCAGTCAATACCGTCACAGCGCCCAAAGGATCCCCCTGAGCTAAATTGTAATCTATGGGCAGCGCAATTTCTACATCACCTGTGTCACTATTCTTTGCTCTTAGCCTTCCTTCAAAGGGTAAAATCTCTGCCAATCTATCCTGCCTCCCTCCTCAATAACATGCTCACAGGGAAAGATCTGAAATCAGGCCTCTGCAGACATTTCAGCCATTGTCTCATCTTCATCAGAAAGCTTTGTTTTTAAGCCTTTTCTCTCATGTCGAATGAAAGAAGAGAAAATTCCTCTTGAACATATGGTAGGGCTATTTAAGGAACAGTAGACGGAATTTTTCTGATACCCTTGAAATCATATTATTCTGCCTAACTGGTCAGAATAAATGCTAAATTATATTCTAGAATTTGTTTTATTTAAAATTGAAGTTTAAAGGGCGTTCAGAGATTCTATTTTTCTTTAGGATGAGATTCACAAATAAATTTCTTGGAATAGTTGTATTACATAATGGGGAAAGTGTTTATTTTGGCTGCAAAAGAACTGGAAGGCTTTGAATATTCAATTGTTTCTTTCTGGGGGTCCCAGTTAACTTATCTATAAAATGGGAATAAAAATACTCATCTAAGAACGTCACAGAAAATTCATGGGACTGGATTTTGAAATGAATAAATTACTAAGTAGGTGAGAGGCAGTTACCATAGTGTCTCCTTTAAGGAAGAAGTGGAAGTTCAAATTTAAAATTAAGTGGCCATGCCTCTGTTCTCACCTCCATCTTTCTGTAATGTGTGGTTTTCCTAAAAGCCCAACTGAAGACCTTTCTTTTTTCTTATTTTCTAGAGAGATCTGTGCTTTGGGGAAAGGAGCATTTCCTTCCTGTGACCTATGTCACTGTGCTCACTTCTGAACAGAGCAACATGCTATTAGGAATAGCTCACGAAAGCAAGAAGAGGGAGCAGTTTGGTCTTTAATGGAATGCTTGTCTCTGTGTCACAGAGGTGGCGCTTAGAGGTCCTTCCTTCTGGCTGTACCATTTCACCCTGTTAAGGATCTGAGCAACTGAGGTGGGTTTAGGTGACAAAAACGGAGATAAAAAAAAATAAGTTGCTAAGAAAGTTTATTTTCTGAAAATAGAAAAGAAAAGCGATCCTGAGGTTACAGGTTTAATACATTGATACCCTTCAGACAGGGCTGGCTGTATCAGCTTGGGCCTCTCCAATGAACATTATAATGGGCCCAGTGTCTAAATTTGGAATCCCTGGAAAAAAATATGTAATTTATAGGATGAGAGGACCTAGCAGAAAAGACTCACACAGAACATTCTATTCATTTCCTTCTCATAGATAGAATGATTTGATATTTAATTTCTAAAAAATTTAATAGGTATATATGGGGGGTAGGAAAGGGTTTGAAGGAACAACCTTACTTTATTACAAAACATGAGTCCCACAGACTAGGTAATCATTTGCTAAAGCCTCTCTCTGCAGGAGATGCTGTTCACAAAACTGCCCAGGCTCTCTATCCAAATATTTGCTCTGATAGACAGCATTATCATTGTTATTTAGCATATATATTGCTCTTCAGAATCATATGTTGCCTAATCTTAGCAACATATCCCCAGTGAGCATTATCATCTCTATTTGCAGGCAAAAGGAATACAACACATAAAGGTCAAGTGACTTACTCATCATAAACAACCATTCAGTGCTGAACAGGAAACCGAGCTGAGGACTGGACAATAAAACAACAGTTGACACACCCATCTACTAAATTATAAACAGAGGGCTCACTTCTCGAACATATGAGGAGGGGTTCAAGTTCACTTTTTTTAATGCCTTGTCTCACAGGGAGAATTAAATCATTAAAATGGCTTATCCTTCCTGCCTTTTCAAGTTATCTCTTTTTATCCCAGCCTGAGGAAGAGTAGAGCAGTAATGCTTTCAAATCTGCCACAAAGAGTCACCTGCAGGTTTAGCACAAACCTGTTTCTAAAGGCAAAGTTTTTCTCCATTCCTGACAACCCATCATTCATGCTCCCGCTGCAAGGCACAGTGTTCTCCCTCAGCCCTTACTCCACTGAGTTGTAACTGAGTAAAAATAACCATATCAAATTGCTTCAGAATCCAAGCACCTTTGTGTATGAGAATCTCCATGAACATTTCTTGTGTGCTTGCTATCTGTCCCTTGGGGGAGGGAGATAAGGAGAGGAGTCATTTTGCTCTGATTTATTTCTCCTGTAAGACTAGACTATTAGAAAAGGCAGGAATTATACTTCTAATTCATGTTCAATCCTTCTTTAAAAGGCATGATATGTTTTCAAAAAGGCATAATGTGGATATGTAAATAATTTTAATTTTCCAATTTCTATTCAAGTTATTCTGAGGACCTAGTTTAGTGCATCCCTTTCAACAGTCCCTATATAATGCCATTGACCCAGAGAGTCAAACTTAGTCACTAAGACCACCACTGACCGGATATACTTTGGCAAGTACCGATTTCCAGCTGCTCACTTTGTTTGGAGAAGTGATTCTCTGGAATTGTGAAGTTAAAGGAAATTCAGAGGTCAGGTCTATCTGACTTGATTAAGGCAATATACAGATGAACTTCATTACCTTTTAGTTTATCGTTGGGCTAGCATCAATTGTAATTTCTGTAAAAGGAAATAGTTCTTTAGTATATCTAGACAGTGGCAAGGTCAATGTATATCACAATATGCATTTGTGGTTTATATTTTTAAAATTCAACCAATAGTTGCTGTGATACATTATACTGTCTTTCTAAATGGTTTCCACAAATGTATGGCTTTGTGATTTTCCATCAAACTACTCCAGTGACGCTGATGTATTTTTGGCAGAAAGCCTTATTCCAAATATTAGACTCCATGGGCATGGTTTTAAGTGGTCCCATCAGATGGGTAAGTATTATTCCCAAGAGAAATGGCAGTTTCAACATCTATCTCTGGGATTCAGGTAACAGGGATATAATGTACATTAGGAAAAGAGGTATTGTTTTTTCTTTTCTTTTTAATCTAGTGAGAGACACTTAAATTTTCAACAACAACAGCACAGTCCTATCCCTCTGATAGTATCAAGGAAACAATTTTAGTTTGTTATCTATTGATGGATTCAAGAATCAAGAGAAGGAAAAAATAAACCTTAGAGAGCCTGCCATTAATATAATAAGGCCACGGTGTGTACATCAGGGCGATAAAATCTCTCCAGTAAAACACAAGTAATCCTGTGTCATTCTGTCTCAGTGTATCGTATTTATAACAGTGTGTCATATTTATCCCTGATTTACCTGATGGCAACATTTCAATTGCATTCTGATGAGCCTTGGAGGTGGTTCTGTAAAAGGCTCCTCTTCCCTGGGCACAGAGCAGACACACAAATGGAAACTGGCCAGCAGACAGAAATGATGTGTTTTACTGGCAATGCTTTTCCTACTCCTTAATTTCATAAAGGTCAGAGACACTGCTTTAGATAGAGGCCTATTAAAACCCTAAAGGATGGAACCTGCTCATCTCAAATACCTAGGTGGTGGGTGAGAGAAGAAAAAGGAGAAAAAATAGCCCACCCCTACGCACAAGGTTAGACCAGGCCCTATGTACATATAGCTATCTGAGGGGAGGATCAAGCCCTAAAGATTTTAATTTCAGTGAAGTCATACAGAGCTAATGGAGCCACTGGCGATCAATAGCTCCCACTCTCCGGTGAGGAGGAGAGATTTATTGAGCTCTCCCCACTGATCCTGTGTCAGGTACAGGCAGCAATGCTGATCACTGCGCCCCCCAGTTCCTGCAGTGTGCAAACGACTGACTCCATTACTAGCAGCAGCTCAGCTTTCACAGCCGGCATTAGAGTTCTCTGATAATCTCCTAATATGTCCACTGGAATAATATCTTTATGACATTTAGGCTGAGGGATAAGAGAACCAATAAATCACTTCCCTCTCTCCCTCCAAGTTCAGACCCATTTCAGGAAAAGATAGAGGAGTTGGGGTAATGGCAATCAGAGTAGCAGCTTTATTGCTGGTAAACTAAACCTGTCAGTTCCTGTCCCTTCTCTGGTCCCTTGGGCCTTACTTTCCAATAAGATTTGATCCGCAGCACACTTACCCAGCGGCCAGTTGCCTCATGCTCAAAAGCAAAATGTGGAAAAAAGGCCATTAGACCCTCACTTCACCAATCAGATAAAGCAATTTTCTCTGAGTAAGAGTAGAAAGAATAACAAAAAGCATTTCTCCAATGCCACCTCTCCTAATACTGGAGGTTCTCACCTAGAACATGGTCCTCTCAAATACTGAAGTCACACCTGTGTGCTTGGTCTTATTGGGTATTTTGGGGACATTTATAAGTATTCACTCATTGAATGTTGAGTATAATCTTTTATAAGCACTACAGAAAATAGTAAAGTTCAATCCTTGCCAGTTCATTCAAAGGTAACGATTTCTGCTGATAATATACTCAACTTCTGTTTTATCCATCGCTTCCAAAATCAGGAAAGCCCTGCTGTCCTCCAAAGAGATAAACACTACATGCTGGCAGATAGTCAAGTGGTGGCTATGAAATGGTACACACAGTTCCCAAGTAAGCTAGGTAGTTTGCTGCTCTTTGCCCATGAAGAAGTCAGCTTGCATGTTTGCTACTCAAATTAAATCAGGTAACAGTTTTTAAGAGTGAAGCTGATATTTGACAGTCCTGACTTAAAACACTACTATAACTAATATTCTCTGAGCCACCAGCAACCAGATGACTTCCAGATCCAAATATATGTACTTTATCTGTTTCCTTACTTTATATATACCCCTACCCACTGCTTCTGAAATCATACACTCAATGCTATCTAATCAACTAAGTCAGACTTTCTAATTAACTTACATTTATTAGCAAATTTCATTCCAACTTTTTTGCATCTAGAATGTTTACTTAACTTGAACTTGGTGAACTTACCAAAACTAGTGTCCCTAATTTTCTCAGAATTATAGATCTTAAAAACAAATGAAATAATCAAGTTTACTGGATTGCATTCAAAATGATTACTTTGGTTTTTCTTTTATTTTTTGTAATTATTAAATTGCAAATTCAAATGGACATTTTAAAAGATCAGTCACTTTTTGCTAATCCTAGCAATTAAAAATATCAGATCAATGTGTTATCTATTCCTGAAATAAAATCCTCAGATCAAGGGCAAGATCACTGAGCAGAGCTCAACACATCCTAGGTGTGACAGCCTACAAAGACCATGTTATCAGGTATATAAACAAGTATGTATTTTTTATTATTTCATTTACAGATAAATACATGAAACACAAACATGAATTTGCTTGTAAAGCAGAAGATACAGGAAAATACTTAATCCCAATTCTCTAAGAAAATAGAGTTTCAAGTAAAATTCTTATTATTTAATGAAAGATCGTGCAGTATTGTAGACACTGAGGTAGGTATTATAATTCCTATTTTGTAGATTAGAAAATTAAAATCCAAAGAGGTTACATAACCTGGCACAATAAGAGTAAGTGGTAGAGCCACGATTTAACTCCATATCCTTTTATTTCAAAGCCCATATTATACTGACCATTGTAGAAAACTGGCCATTATTAAGCTATTGTAAGGCTCATTAAGTCAGATTCTGCTTTTGTTTAAATTACTCCAAAAAAGGAATAAGAAAGACACGCTTAGAAGTTATATAAATTTTGAGAATTAAAAGATATTTTTAAATATAGCTATGCATATTGACATATATAGTTATATATTCTTGAGCAAATAATTAAAGAAATTTATTTTTTATAAAAGATGTGTTAAGTCACTTTCTTTTCAATCAAGGTCCAGGAAAAAAAGTCTACCAATGGAAAATGACCACTTATTAATCTTATTTAATCCACATGAACTTTATGCTATGACACTTTATAATCTTTATTTAACAACAACAACAAAAAAGAACCTGAGACTCAAAATGATTAAATTACCTAACAAAGTAACACAGAGTGGGGGGCAAGAAGGGAGGTATTCAAATCCAATTTGTTGACACCAATGCCTAAGCTTTCTTCACTCCCATATGCCAACTCTTAATGAACAATAAGCACCAAATGAAATATATTCAAGCATACATAGCTCACTATATAACACCAATGCCAATAGTATACATCACTGACTTGAAGGTTAAAAAAAGTTTGTGGCAAATTGCCTGCTTAAATATTGCTTACAATAAATATTTTCTGAAATATAATAGCTAATGCTTTTTACTAAATGAAATTTTAATCAAACAAATGATATGTAAAACTATATTATAATACCTCTGCCACTTACAAGAAGAGAAATAAGACATAATAATTATGTCTCACATCAAAAATGTAAATAATGTCAAGGCAATATAACAAGACCAGACAGTATGTGATTAATTATTATAAGTGGCATAGAACTGCATTATCCCAAGTATGATACCCATGTATTTTACGGCAGTAAAAATTATGCTAAGTGGCATACATGTAAATAAAGTTTTCCTTTAAATTATGTTTTTATGTTATGATTTAATTGTATAATTATGGCCAGTGACATTAGTTTTCCTTTTATAAAAGTATTGAAGTTTCCTTTTAAAATAAATTTCTCTTTGATTAATCATTTTTGGGATACTACTTAACAGTGTCTACTAAACCTGAACATATGCATGACATTTTATGATGTAGCAATTCTACCCTAGTTACATACCCAACAGAAATGTATGTACATGTACATTAAATGCTAAACATAAGAATATATCATTGCAACCTTATTTGCAATAGTCCCAAGCTAGACACTAACCAAATGGCTATCAAGAGTTGAATAGATAAATATATCCTGGTATATTCACACAATGAGAGCTAACTCAGTAATGAAAATGACTATACAAAATATGGGTGAATCTTGGAAATATTTATTAATATTATATTAATAAAATATAAAGCTGCTAGAAAATAGGAGGCACTCAATGCGTGTCAGTTGGTTTTTAAAGCAGTATTTGCAGCAGTGTGGCTGTTATTGTTACTCGTTCCCTCAGCATTCATGGATGAACCCTTTCTTTGCTGAGAAGCAGCATGATATTGTCCCTTTGAGACACTTCACTACACTCCCTGTAAGGAGGGATGCTGCTGTGTTGATTACCGGCTTTATATCATACCTTTCACGGAAGTGGTGACTAAGTTACGTTAGCATATAGACCAGTATGGCCTTTTCAAAAGATCCCAGTGCACTGGGAAGAGGAGCGGAGAAGCTTCTCCCTTTCTCTATTGTGTCCTCTTCTGCAGCTTTATATTGCAGAAGGAAAGTCCAAGGTGCACATGGAAATCACAAAAGAGGAAACAGTTAATCCAAGCTGAGTGGAAAGAAGGAAGAGAAGAAGAAATAAGACTACTATTGTACACAGAGAATGTGATAGTCTACATAGAAAATCCTACAGAATATTCAAAAAATTACTAGAATTAAATGAATTTACAAAGGTCATGGGATACAAGGTAAGCACAGAATAACCAATTGTACTTCTATACAGCAGTAGCAAACAATGAAAAATACTGACTTTTTAGTATCATTTATAACAGTGTTAAAACCACAGAATACTTAAAAATAAGTCTAAAAATACACAAATTAAACAATTCAACAGTGAAAACTGAGCAACACTGCTGAAACCAATTAAGACCTACATAATGAAGAAACATATTATTTCGATTAGAAGATTCCACATTATAAATACATCAGTATTCCCCAAATTTATCTATAGATACATCACATTCAGAATCCAAATCAACGGGCTTATTTTGGCAAGATGGTCAAATTGGTTCTAAATTGCATATGAAGAAGCAAGTATCTGTACTAGTCTAAATAAACTTGTTCAAAAACAATAATGTTGGAAGATTCACTAAGATTCATTGCCTGATAACAAGATTTACCATAAAATTCCAGTAATCAAGATAATGTGCTATTGACATAAAAGTAGACAGATTAATAAAATAAAGAGTTCTTGGGGAAAAAATTATAAAATTATCAAACTAATTTTCAACAAGTGCTCTGAGGCTATTCAAAGGTGGGGAGACTCTTTTTAATGGCACTGGAATAACATTTTATAAAAATAAACCTTGAATCCTACCTCAGACCACATGTAAATATTAATTCAAGATGAATCATAGAACTACATACAAAAGATAAAACTATAAATCTTCTAAAAGAAAAAATTGAAGATTATTGTTGCAACTTTGTGATAGATTTAATGAGAAAATATAAAGAAGCAATGAACATGAAAAAGAAAACTTAAATTGGTTTCTCAAAATTAAAAATGTCTTTATCATTGTTATAAAAAAATACTATTAAGAAAATGTAAAGACAAGCCACATGATCAAAGAATTTGTTACAAATATATCTGACAAAATATTTGAATCCAGGAAATATAAATTCCTACAAATCAAAATACACCCAATCAAAAAAGGGGCAATGGACCTAAATAGATACTTTTCGAAAGAGGACATAAAGAAGGCCAAGAGACATATGAAAACATGCTCAAAGTCACTAATCATCCAAGAGATGGATGCGGAGAAAAAGGAACCCTTCTGCACTGCTGGTGGGAATGCAGACTGGTGCAGCCACTGTGGAGAACAGTATGGAGTTTCCTCAAAAAACTAAAAATGGAACTCCCATTTGACCCAGTGATCCCACTTCTAGGAATATACTCCAAGAAACTAGAAACACCAATCAGAAAGGATATATGCACCCCTATGTTCATAGCAGCATAATTTACCATAGCTAAGATTTGGAAACAGCCTAAGTGCCCAGCAGCAGATGAATGGATTAAAAAACTGTGGTATATCCACACAATGGGATACTACATACTACGCTGTTGTAAAAAGGAAGGGACTCCTACCATTTGCAACAGCATGAATGGAACTGGAGAGCATTATGCTAAGTGAAATAAGCCAGTCAGAGAAAGATAAGTATCACATGACCTCACTCATTTGTGAAATATAATGAACAACATAAACTGATGAATAAAAACAGATCCAGAGACAGAGAAGCATGGATCAAATGGTCAAACCTCAGAGGGAAGGTAGGGGAGGGTGGGGTTAAGGGGAATAGATCAACCAAAGGACTTGTATGCATGCATATAAGCATAAGCGATCGATGCAGACAACAGTGGGTGAGGGCATGAGCAGGAGGGTGGGGGCACAATGGGGGGATAAGGACACATGTAATACCTTAATCAATAAAGAAAGAAAAAATACACAATCCAAATTGTCTTAATTTGAAAAATAAAAGGCTTGGGGTGGAAAATGGGTCCTGCCAGTTAGGGTGACAACAGAGTTCAGGTCTTCCAAAAAAGAGCAACAGTACTCTGCATAAGATAAGCAGAAGCATTTTTATTGTTAAAGAGGAAGAAGAGAAAATGAGAGAATAAGAAACAGACAGATCCAGAGACAGAGAAGCATGGATCAAATGGTCAAACCTCAGAGGGAAGGTAGGGGAGGGCGGGGGTAAGGGGGAAAGATCAACCAAAGGACTTGTATGCATGCATATAAGCCCAACCAATAGACACAGACACCAGGGGGGTGAGGGCATGAGCAGGGAGGTGGGGGCACAATGGGGAGACAAGGACACATGTAATACCTTAATCAATAAAGAAAGAAAAAAAAATACACAATCCAATTTAAAAAAAAAATTGGACTAAGGTCTGAATAGACATGTGACCAAGAATTGGGCAATAAGTTCATTAAAAGTCTTCTGATGCCATTTTCACCAGAGTAAAAGCCAGTTAAAACCTTAATATACTATTTTTATAACCACAAGAAGAGTTATAATAAAAAAGACAAGACTAAATGTTGACAAACATGTGTAGCAACCAGAACTTTCTGATATAGCTAATGAGGTCAGAAAATAAATCAACTACTTTGTAAAAATTTTTGGTAGTTTCTTATAAAATATATACTAACTTTACAACCAGAATTTTTTTCCTTAATATTTACCCATGAGAAACCAAAGCATATGTCCTCAAAAAATAAAAACTTGCATGGAAATTTTCTTCGCAACTTTATTCATAACAGCCAAAATTAAAAGAATTCAAATGTCCATTAACAGTGGAGTGGAATTTTCAAAAGCAAATTGTAGTATATTCATACAATAGACTATTGCTCTGAGAAAAAAAAATGTTCTACAGAAACAAGCAACCACAGAGATAAATCTCAAATCATTACATTGAGCAAAAGAAACCAGAAAAAAAGAGCCTCATTCCATTTTTACGAAGATTCAAGAACAGTGAAAATAACCTATGGTGATAGAAATCAGAACAATGGTTGCCTATGGTGGACAGTGACTGGAAGAGGGCACAAGGAAACATTCTAAGATGATGGGAAAGTGGTCTACCTTTATTGGAGTAGTTGTCATACAAATATATACATTATCAGAGTCACTGAAGTATACATCTATTATCTGCATATTCCCCCTATTAATATTTTTAAATTTAATGAGAAATATATTAGCCTGATTCTGATACACTACTCAACAAACTGAAAACTGCTACAAGATCTCTGGAAAATCTTTTGGCAATCGACACTGAAGTTGAATGTACTCATAAATGTGCATCTGGACATTCCACTTATAGGTATGTAACCTATACAAATGAGTCCAAATGTTCACCAAATATGTGTACAAAAATTTTCACAACATATTCATAATATCCCAAACTAGAAAAAATCCGTATGTCCTGGACAAGAGAATGGATAAATGGTGACGTTTATGGAATGGCATTCTAGACATCAATGAGACTGTGGATGGATCTCACAACGTTGAGTGAAAGTACACAAAACCACAAGTTGTATGATTCCACTTTAAGAAATATATAAAATCAATGTCTAGTGTTAGGACTCAAGATAGTGGTTATCTTCAGAGGATATAGTGATGAGGAATGTCATAAGGGTGCTTTCTGAGGCCAGTAATATTCTATTTCTTCACTGAGTTCTGGTTACATAGATACATTTTCTTGAAAATTCATTATAGTTTTATCTTTTGTATGTGGTTCTATGATTCATCTTGAATTAATACTTACACTAATGCATCATGCATTGTATGTATGCTGTACTTCAATAAAATGTTTAACTTTTAAAATCTGATAAACTAGAGAAATACATTGAATGCTTTGGTCATGAGGTGTCATTCAAAATTATCATGAAACGAGGTAGCATGAATCCACCTGCCTAAAGGTGAGTAAAAGTGAACAAAGAAAGGTGTGATTTTTAAAATCTTGTTTGCCATGTACTTCAGAAATAAGTCTACTTTTATTTGAGCATCTGGCTAGTTCAGGTACCCCTGGGGCAAGACCAAAATTTATAGTTTTGTGGTTATATAGGCCACTTGTTTACATGGAGAATTTTATGGCTTAGTTCCCCAGGCTTATGTCAGTAATACTGTTGGTGTTTTCTCTGTTAATTATCCTCCGGGACTTCAGTGTGCACACAGATGTCAATTCAGATGGGCCAGCATGTATCTTTCTGAAAGCAATGGACTCTGAGTATTAACCAGATGGTTGAGGCAAGTTCCCTCAAGGCCAGGCTCATTCTAAACTTTGTCTACGGATTCCATTTGTGAATAGGGTTCCATTTTCAATATCTAATCTTATTTACCCAATCATTAATTTCTTAAATTCCTTTCTTATAACATGTTTAATATCATAATAAATGCCTCCATATAAGAATGAACATTTTTTAGGATTTATTTTGAAAATATTTACATATAATTAATTTATTTAATCATTACAACTAATCTATGCAATAAAAACTATTAAAATTATCCTCACTTAAAGTAATAAAAATGAAGCACAGAGAGGTAAAAAACTTGGCCAAGGTGACTTGGAAGATAGAAAACAATGCCAGCTAGGTGGGTTCCAGCATCTATGTTCTTGAGTTATTCTCAAGATAAGGATTAAAAATTTGTAAATATGCAGGAAATGTGCTTCATTAGGAACACTCATTGCTGAAAATCTGTATTCCATCTTGATAAATTTATTTATATATGCATAAGTCTCAGATTCCTTATAGTTTTGAATAATAATAGTGCCTCAATAAGAGAATCAGTTTAAAGATTACATGAGATAATGCATGTAAAGCACTTCACAGAGAGCTGGCACATATTAAGAACTTGAGAAACATTAACCAGAGAATTATTATTAGGATTCTCATTTATGGTACTTAATTACTGTGACTTGGAACTAAAATCTCTACATTATTTACAAAAGAAATTTGAGTATTGAGCCCCAGAAAAATTTCTGGAAGCAGTAAGACGTCTCTGTGGCTGAGCTTCTTATTTGAACGTTCACCCACTGCCAGGCCATCAGATGCCATGAGAACCTCTGGAACCTTTAGTTCTGTGCATCTGAATCCTCCAACCAAGAGCACCCCACACCATCACTGCAACTACATGCTAAAAAAAAAATCTCAGGAATCTTTTTCTAGAGGTTCACAGTTGTGTGTGTGTGTGGTTTTTGTTTTGTTTTTTTACTTTACTTTTGTCCCTTGGATTATTTTTCAACTTCAGTAGAAATGAAAACCAATGATTTTTTTTTCCACAATTTTAAATTCCACATTCTGCAGAATTCAACATGTTAACTTTATGTGTACACATTATGTTCTAAATTATCTTTCATATTAACTTTTACTTTTTCTTTGGATTAAAAGTAGATGAAACTGTGGACTCACTCTTACTGGCTGTAGATGATGAGCTGTAGGAAAATTCTCAGCTAATGTCACAGAGAATATAAACAGGACTGTTAGCAACACTGGTGTATTGCTGGGCAGAACATGGAATTTGCCTTGCAGGCCCAAGAGCCCAATGGACTTGACACATATGCACCAGCTACCAAAGAGCAACAGCAGAGGTGTGGGTGGTTAGCACTCTTCCCTTGCTGCCTTTCCTCTGTTACTTTAAACTTCACTGAGAAGGATAACAAGGCAAAGAAATACATTTTCTTTTAAATACCTTCTTCAAATAGTTTCTATGAATAATGTCAAAAATTATATCCCTTACACCCCCAAAAGGCTGGGGATCAAAGTAGCAGCTCCCTGTTACTACTGTTGTGATTATTATTAAGACAAACATTTGGGTAGACACAATACTCCAGAAACTGTGTAGTAGGTGTACTTTATACACCTTTCCAATGTATCTTCACAATAACCTTCATAGGCAATTGCCATTAATATCTGAGATGACTAATAAACAGAAAAGATGTGTGGCTGTCTCAGATTACGCAGCAGTAACTGGAGGTTATGGGGTATGGACAATGAACTGACTGATATTAGAGAAAGTTTGCTTATCCCACTGACAAGCTTGTCTAAGTTCTTTTAAGTTTGAGTGTCAATGGTGTTTGCATTAGAATAAGCGACTCCCAATGTTGGCCAATGGGGTAAAAAATAGATTCCTGCCCTGGTCAGTGTGGCTCAGTTGGTTGAGCGTTGTCCCATGCACCAAAGGTGACCAGTTCAATTCCTGGTTGGGACACTTGCCCAGGTTGGGGGTTCGGTCTCCAATCAGGTGCGTGTGGGAGCAGCTGATAACCATTTCTCTCACACATCAATGTTTCTCTTTCCCTCTCCTTTTCTCTCCAAAATCAATAAAAACATATTTTAAAAATAGATCCCTGTTCTATCTCTCCTGCTCTATTTGTCATTGTCCTTTGCACAGCACTAAAGTAATCCCAACATATTTTAAAAATAGATCCCTGTTCTATCTCTCCTTCTCTATTTTTCATTGTCCTTTGCACAGCACTTTCTTCTTACTGACAGCCCCTAAAGAGGGTGACTGAATTGGAGCACCAGAGCAGGACTGTGCACAACTATGTGCACAGCTATGAAGCAGGGAATCCCTTTTCCCACTTTATTGCCAGAGAGCTTAATCAATATTGTTAGTCTACTCTTATCCCATCGCCTGTGTCTCACTGAGCTCTTCATGAAAACCTACGTTCTAGAGGTTATACTTCTAACCACTCTTTCCAGACAGGCTCAAACATGACAAACACACTCCAAGGGTACAGAGACTGACCATCATGCCCCTCCCAGGGCTCTTAGGTTCTCACCTTTTCGGGTGCTCTCCCTCAGGCTCTTTAGCAGAAGCTACCATACAAATCAGCACAGTGAGTCCCTTTCTTGCCAACCCAGTCAAATAAGTTTGGATATGTTTTAGGCTCAGGAAGAACCACCTTCATTCCATTCATGTTCCCAAAATTTAACAAGGTGCCTGGCGCATTCCAGATGCGCAACAAAAGTCAGTTAACTGAGCTGGTCTAAAACAGTTGCTTTGAGAGTTGTCCCTTTGGAACAACATGTGGATGGGAAATATAAGGGAAAGATGCAGAAAGAAAGACTGTAGTTTTACGTTATATAAGTGAGTTTAACCATGATGTCCTTAAACAAGATTGGGTATTCAGGAAAATGATCATGTGTCAAGAGGTGAATGGTAGGGTAGTGTGCTCATATTTGAATATACTGATTTTGACAATATGGGGGGTGGGGGAGGAGGCTTGGGGGCATGGCATCCAACATATCTTGGAGACTAGATTTTGAATCAGGCCTAGAGAAGCACATTGGAAGTCATTATCCCTCAGACACTATTAAAATCCAGAGGAGTACATAACATCACCCAGAGAGAGGGAAGAGCAGCGAAAGTAAAACTAAAATCTAGATTTCTCGCGCTTGTTACAATGTGCTTTCCATCAATCCTTGCAGAGGAAACCTTACTCCAAGACTAAGGTAAAGATTGTGTAAGTATTAAATCACTAATGATGGAATCTTGGAACCAGCGACTAGCCAGCCACACTACAAAATATGCCTCCCCTCTCTGCCATGCATTCTAGCAGCGAAAGTAAAACTAAAATCTAGATTTCTCGGCTCCTGTTACAATGTGCTTTCCACCAATCCTTGCAGAGGAAACCTTACTCCAAGACTAAGGTAAAGATTGTGTAAGTATTAAATCACTAATGATGGATTCATACCCCTCCACAGGCCTGCGTAAGCCTCAGTGCCTCCATGGCCACTGTGCTCTCCATGCTTCTATTTCGCTGCCTACAGTCTTTTCTCCACACAGCGATTAGCCAGCCACACTTCAAAATATGCCTCCCCTCTCTGCCATGCATTCCACTGAATGACAAGCTAACCAACGATCTTTCCTGCTTTATTTTTATCCATAATACGTATCACCATCTGATAAGCGGCATATTCTACTTAATGCTTTTTGTCATCTGTATCTCTGCATTTGAGTAAGATCATAAGAGAAGGGGATTTTTTCTACTTTGTTCACTCCTTAGAACACTGTAGGTGCTCAAATATTTGCTGTAAGAAAATCAAGGGAGGAAAACAATCAAAATTGCTCTCTATCCTGGAGTGGCAGGTAGTACTGAAATCCTGTGAAAGATTTAGCAAACTGCCCTATCTCATTTCAACTAGGTTGTTAGGAAGGAGATGAACTTTTAGAAGCAGTTAAACCACATCGTATTAACATTGAAACATACAGTCAAAAAGTCATTCTATTACACAGTTTCTCTATTCTAATAGAGAAGCTATCAGAACATAGATAAAGAGAATTAGCTGGCTTGTAATTAGACTTCTGGGACACTAAAGGATAACTGTTTCAGTTTCAACAGCCTATACTAAATGCATTAAGTATACTGTATCGCATTGACAAAATGAAAAAAGTGGCATTAACATGCACTTAAGCAGTCCATGTTTGTTAGGAACTTCCCTACTCATTGGTGGCACAAGCTGTCTACAGAGCACTTCTGCAAAGTATCCCCTCATAATACACAGCATGGATGGAAGACACTCCTTGAAGGAGTTGGCATTCTAGACGCAATCTAACTGGTGATTAGACACAATCCGGAAGCGGTTTCAGGTAATTCTGATGTACCGATTTGCTGTAGATGGTGTTGTCTTTCTGTTCATTATGCTTTTCTTTGAAAGGGCTGGGAGTGAGGATGATCAGACTGTATTCTCTGACTGCATCATTCCTCAGGGCTCATTCACTCATCCTCTTTCCTAACTCTGAGCTCCAGGACCATCCGTCCATCCAGAAGCTTCAGGCATGTATCTGACAGCATTTCCCGATGAAGAACCATGCCGAGAACACCCACAAAAAAGCTCAGAACACTTGATTCCTCTCAGCTAGCCAAGAAAGTATTGACGTGAGGTCAGGAGAGAGACATCCATACCCCTCCACAGGCCTGCCCAAGCCTCAGTGCCTCCTTGGCCACTGTGCTCTCCATGCTTCCATTTCGCTGCCTACAGTCTTTTCTCCACACATAGAGAAGCCTGTCCTATAAAGCCCTACATGATCAATTCTGAATCTGTCTCTCCACGTAATTCTCCTACAAAAACTGGGTACTTAGGAGCACATCTAGCATTCTACTGTTCTTCAAATTTGGATAAATTCATTCCTGCTTCTGACTTTCTACATTTGCTGCTCCTCCTCCCTGAATAAATAAGATTCTCACAGCTTATCATCCAACAGACCACAGTCCATAAGTTACCCTTTATCCATCGCTATTTCTTTGCCCCTTATACCTCACCTATGAATACCCAATATCAGGGGACAAGATCTTCCTTCCAACTGTTGATTCCTAGGAAGGAAGAGAAGATATAGAGGTAATAAAAGAGGGATGGGCAGAGGGAAGGAAGGAAGGGAAGGGAGAAAAAGAGGGAAAAAATGAGTCCTCCCCTTTTTGAGATAAAAATAATTAAATATTGTATATTAATGTATGTATTAGGATATTAAAGTTCAAGTCTCTTATAATCTCCCCTAACATACACACTTCCCATCCTCCATTTATCCAATATAGTTACATGACAATGTTTTGATTTTTAAATCAGTATTTGATATCTACATTAATATAACTGTAAATAAGACTGACTTCTGAGCCAAAAAGTATACTAGCTTCTGAGCCACAAAGTATACTAGGATTATATTTATTTTCTTATAAAATTCTTCTCTATCTTTTAGATATAATAATTGTCTTGTCTTACTTTTCTATGTATTTATCTACAATTTTCCCCCAAACTCTCCAACAGAACACTAACACCCTTCCCACATGATCAAGTACCAGGGGAATTGCCGCCCTTTTGAACTAGAGTCCTCCCACATTCAGTCTCCCAGTACTTCTTCTGAGACCTTCCACACAGCCATTACCCCTGGAATCCCCCTCAGCATCATGTTATAAATTCCCTTCCTTTCTCTCCTTTGTTGGATCCATTTCTTGAAATAGATTATAGGGAATTTACATTAAAAGTCTAGATTTTTAAAGATATTGCTTTATTGTCTTCACATCCAACTTTATCATCTGTCCACTGCCACTGTGACTTTAATTCTTTACATGAAACCCTACTTTGTTTTCCGGAACCCTTTAGGACCTTCTCTTTAGCTCTGGCATTATATCAGTCACAATGATAACATTTGTTTGGATCTTCACTGTACTAGGCATTAGGCTGGCCCTTATTATTTTAGAGATGCATACCCTTTAGTTCTAGGAAATGTTCTCTTAATTTTTAAAATTTTACTTAAGGATTTAGTTATGATTTCATATACTATTTATCATAAGTTTGACTACATTTTATCCTAAGCCAAATCCTTATGTACCCAATGCTGAAACAAATTCCTACTCTGTCCATGGCTCACCCTGTTTAAAAGAAATAATAGGATCCAACATGCAAGAACTCTATGGTTTCACCATTTCCTTTTCAGTTATAAGAACTTGAGATGCCTGCCACTTGGTACTATCAACAAAGAAGCCTGGCTTTGAGCTGACAGGTAACAGCAAATTGGTGTAAAATCCAGTGCTCTGAGTCCTTCCTAATGGCCTCCCTTTAAGGACTTCTTGACCTCAACCCCACTGGCTACCAAGAGTTTGGGGAAGGAAGAGGCAGCTTCGCATATAACTGGCAGACCTGTGATTCACCAACAGCCTCTGCTGGCACCTGAGGTCCCTTGCATTTGTTTCTCATGTTATCTTAAATGTACTGCAGTTTATATTTTAAAGTGCCAATCTAAAATAATTTTTAGATATTCTCTTTTAATTGATGACATTTATAATCACATGATATAGATTTTTATTGGAATTGTACTATGTATTTTAATTAATATAACATACTTTATATTGTTAGCAAAATTGATCTATTATACTCCTTTATCCCATTAACTGTTCTCAACTTGTATGTCCAGATAAACTTACATAAAAAATATTTTTTCAGGTTCCAAATGAATTCCATTTGAATTTTACTTAGACATGTTAACCCCATATTTAATTTAGAAAGTACCAACACTTTTCAATACTCAGTCTTTCTATCAGTCTTTCTTTTTTTTAATTTTGTTTCATTGCTTAAAGTATTACAAAGAGTATTACATATGTCTCCTCTTTTTTTTTCTCCCCTTTACCTTCCCCCAGCCTCCCCTACACCTCAGTGTCTTGTGTCCATTGGTTATGCTTATATGCATGCATACAAGTCCTTCGGTTGATCTCTTAACCCCCG
>NW_005371023.1:352188-353028 GCF_000412655.1 Myotis brandtii | reverse complement strand
TACCTCATTGTTGTTTTGATTTGCATCTCTCAAATGATTAGTGACTTTGAGCATGCTTTCATATGTCTTTTGGCTTTCTGAATGTCCTCTTTTGAATAGTGTCTACTTAGGACCTTTGCCCATTTTTTTATTGTATTTTTTATCTTCCTTTTGTTAAGTTGTATGAGTTCCCTATAAATGTTGGAGATTAAACACTTATCGGTGATAACATTGGCAAATATGTTCTCCCATGCAGTGGGCTTTCTTTTTGCCTTATTGATGGTTTCTTTTGCTGTGCAGAAGCTTTTTATTTTGATGTAGTCCCATTTGTTTATTTTCTCTATAGTTTCCAATGCCCTAGGGCAGTGGTCGGCAAACTTGCGAGCCACAGTTGGCCCCTTGAGTGTGGTTCTTCCACAAAATACCGACTTCTGCGCATGGGCCACGAAATTTCAATCACACTGTACGTGCGCACCGCACGTGATATTTTGTGGAAGAGCCACACTCAAGGGGCCAAAGAGCCGCATGTGGCTCGTGAACTGCAGTTTGCCGACCACTGTCCTAGGAGCTGTATCGGTGAAGAAATTGCTTCGGCATATGTCTGAGATTTTGTTGCCTTTGGATTCCTCTAGTATTTTTATGCGTTCCCATCTTACATTTAAGTCCTTTACCCATTTTGGTGTATGGTGTAAGTTGGTGGTCCAGTTTCATGTTTTTACATGTATCTGTCTAATTTTCCCCAAAACCATTTATTGAAGAGACTGTCTTGACTCCATTCTATGTTCTTGCCTCCTTTGTCAAATATTAATTGAGCATATTGGTTCGGGTCAATTTCTGGGTTCTCTATTCTATTCCATTGAT
>NW_005371023.1:341962-343881 GCF_000412655.1 Myotis brandtii | reverse complement strand
TCTGCAGGCTGACGCTCCATCCACTGAGTCAAACCGGTCAGGGCTGCTCACATATTTTTATAGCATTTTTGTAATCCTAGCTGCATGAGAGATCAGATGTAAAAGAAGATACTCTTTTAGTAAGAGTGTGTAGAATCTCAGGGTAGACAACCCTGTGCTAAGTGTAACTCCTGAAGCTAATCAGGACTCTTCCAAAAAATGTAAGAGGTGTGAAGACTCCCAAGCTTATCCTAAGAGGCCAGCATTATCCTAATTCTAAAACCAGATAAAGATACTACAAAGAAAGAAAGTTATAAACCAATATCCCCGATGAACGTAGATGCTAAAATTCTCAATCAAATATTAGCAAAGGGGATCCAGCATACATTAAAAATATCATAGACCATGATCAAGTGGCATTTATTCCAGGATGTAGAGATGGTACAATGTTTACAAATGAATAAATGAGTTACACCACATAAACAAAATGAAGTCTAAAAACTACACAATCATATTAATAGATGCAGAAAAAGCATTTTATATATTCACTTATTTATGATAAAAATTCTCAGCCTCATGGGAGTAAAGGGAACATACCTCAATGTAATAAAGGCCATATATGACATCCCAAAGCCAACATCAGGCGCATTGGGAAAAAAAAAAAAAAAAAACTCACATATTTTAAGTGGTAGTTTTAACTGTCCTATAAAGTATAGAATATTTTATGGCAGGAATGGTTGCTGGGAGGTTGGACAGGAGGAAATGATGGGGATTTGGACTAAAGTGGCAGTGTTGGGGGTTATAAGAATTGATCGGATTCAGGATTTATGTTAAAGATAATGCCGGCAAAAATTATTGATGGATTGGATGTGCTGCTTGAACAACAGAATGCAACAACATCACAATGTATTTTCCCTGAGAGACTGGGTGAAAAGTAGATTGTTTTTCTAACCAGGGAAGCAAGTGTCCAGCCAACTGGGAATGGGGGTTGGGGATTAATGGCAGGAGTTCCATTTTGGAAGTACTAAAGCTTTTAGAGTTGTGATCTCAATTGAACCCAATGGTTGAGAAAAAGTTAGTCAGGGATAGAACAAGAAGTGAGGGACTGGAGCTTTCCTTTCCTGGATGTTAATTTGTCCAGATCCAGAATTTTACCTGAGGCCTAGTTGACTCCAGCATTCAAACTCTTTCCACAAGGTTCTTCTCTGTCCTTAACAGCCCATCTAGGGATCATAACAATTTGCCCGTTGCCTCATTGTCTTCTCTAGAATGGAAGAGCTGTGAATGCCAGGAAGGCAATGACAGTCCTACAACAGGGCACAAAGGCATGGACGGTGGCCAACTCTGCCTGGCGTTACAGGAATGTTCCCAGAATGAATCCTAGAGACAGCACACTCCTCCTCACCATGGCTCTATCACTCTGCTTTTATTACATTTAAAAGGCACACACACTCCTTAATTTATCTAAGTAACTAATTATTTCCTCTGCACTGATAGAACTGATAGATAGCATTAATTCATTCTGCCTGAAAATCTAAAAAATCCTGGTCCATAATTAATTTAATCTAACATTCTTGATGTGCTCTGATATAGGACCTCTTGTCAAATTTATTTGATAATCTACACTGTCCAAGCAAACCCTAAAGATCAAACTTAAAAAAATCTATAATTACATAAACTGCTGCTTCTACTCTCAGGCCTTAGTTCCTTGTCACATATTAGAATTTGCAAATAAATTGAGAACTATAATTTCTCATTACTTCTTATAAGACATTTATTTATCTTTTCAAGAAGTACTTGCTGAGTGCCTACTATTCAATACACTGGAAGAAACAGTGATTAAGACAATGATCTCTTTGAGTTCTAGGATCTTATAATTTAGGAAGGACTCAGTGTTTAAGTTCACACACACACACACACACACACACACACACACACAC
>NW_005371023.1:329103-340935 GCF_000412655.1 Myotis brandtii | reverse complement strand
TTTAAGTCCTTTATCCATTTTGAGTTTATTTTTGTGTATGGTGTAAGTTGGTGGTCTAGTTTCATTTTTCTGCATGTATCTGTCCAATTTTCCCAACACCATTTATTGAAGAGACTGTCTTGACTCCATTGTATTTTCTTGCCTCCTTTGTCAAATATTAATTGAGTATATTGGTCCAGGTCTATTTCTGAGCTCTCTATTCTATTCCATTGATCTACATGTCTGTTCTTGTGCCAGTACTAGGCAGTTGTGAGAACATTGGCCTTGTATTACAGCTTGATATCTGGTATTGAGATCCCACCTACTTTGTTCTTCTTTCTCAGGATGGCTGCAGCTATTCGGGTTCTTTTTTTATTCCAGATGACTTTCTGGAGAGTTCTTTCTAGGTCTGTGAAATATGCTGTTGGTAATTTAATGGGGAGTGTATTGAATCTATAGATTGCTGTGGGTGGTATGGACATTTTAATGATGTTGGTTCTACCAATCCATGAACATGGTATGCTCTTCCATCTGTTTATGTCTTCCTCTATCTCTTTTTTCAACGTCCTGTAGTTTTCTGAGAAGAGGTCTTTTACCTACTTAGTTAAGTTTATTCCTAGGTATCTTAATTTTTTTGGCATGATGGTAAATGGAATTGGTTCTTTAGTCTCTCTTTCTGTAAGTTCACTATTGGTGTATAGAAATGCCATCGATTTCTTGGCATTGATTTTGTATCCTGCTACATTGCTAAATTCATTTATTAAGTCTAATAGTTTTTTGATGGAGTCTTTAGGGTTTTTTATGCACAATATCATGTCATCTGCAAATAAGGACAGTTTTACTTCTTCTATTCCAGTTTGGATGCGTTTTATTTCTTCTTCTTGTCTAATTGCAATGGCTAATATTTACAGTACTATGTCAAACAGGAGTGGTGAGTGTGGGCACCCCTGTCTTGTTCCCGTTCTTAAGGGAAATGGTTTAATTTTTGCCCATTGAGTATGATGTTTGCTGTGGGTTTGTCATATATGGCTTTTATTATGTTGAGGTATGATCCTTCTATTCCCACAAAAAGTCAGTTACCTATAAGGGAGTACCCATACGACTGTCAGCTGATTTCTCAACAGAAACTTTGCAGGCCAGAAGGGAGTGGCAAGAAATATTCAAAGTGATGAATAGCAAGAACCTACAACCAAGATTACTTTATCCAGCAAAGCTATCATTCAGAATTGAAGGTCAGATAAAGAGCTTCACAGATAAGGAAAAGCTAAAGGAGTTCATCACCACCAAACCAGTATTATATGAAATGCTGAAAGGTATCCTTTAAGAAGAGGAAGAAGAAGAAAAAGGTAAAGATACAAATTATGAACAACAAATACACATCTATCAACAAGTGAATCTAAAAATCAAGTGAATAAATAATCTGATGAACAGTATGAACTGGTGATTATAATAGAATCAGGGACATAGAAAGGGAATGGACTGACTATTCTTGGGTGTGGGGGAAAGGGGTGTGGGTGGTGTGGGAAGAGATTGGACAATAATCGTGCACCTATGGATGAGGACACTAGGTGGGGAGTGAGGGCAGAGGGTGGGGTGGGAACTGGGTGGAGGAGAGTTATGGTGGGAAAAAAGAGGAACCAATGTAATAATCTGAACAATAAAGATTTAATTTAAAAAAATGGGTGTAGGATTTTGTCAAATGCTTTTTCTGCATCAATTGATATGACTATGTGTTTTTTTTCTCTCTATTTGTTAATCATCACGTTCATTGATTTGCATATATTGTACCATCCTTGCATCCCTGGGATAAATCCTACTTGTATCAGTCTTTCTATCCAAAATATAACATCCTTTATTCTATCTACTCAGGTCTTAGTTAAAGTCTCTTGTTTATGATTTTAAGTTTATAATTTTATTCACATAAGTAACAAATCTGTTTAAATCTTCATGCTACTATGAATAGGGATTTATTATTGTATTTTACTAGGGTATTTATAAATGTGTTCATTTATAAATGGTTACTTTGTTCTTAAAGTTTCTCAGTTTGTTTTAGTTTTCTATTAAGTAATTGGCTATTTACATTGAGAAACAATATGGTGTTATTCTTCCTAACAATTTACCTATTGTTTCCATATGGATTGTTAGAATTTCCAGAGTAACATCTAATAAAGGGTATGATGTGAGAATCTTTAACTTTTTAGTTTGAATTGCTCTAATATTATCCAGGAAATAAAATTCAAATCCTTATTGGTTTAACTCCAAAACTATGTTCTTAACCAATATGTTATGCAGGAAAATTACTAATTTTTACATACACATTTTATTTTCAGAAAGCAAACAAAACTTTTTTTTTTCACAAGCTGGTCGATTTCATTAGGTTTCCAGCTAATAATTAAATGATCATTCAACAATGGTAATTTTACCTTCATTTTCCTAATATTTACTCATGCTTTCCTGTTTTCTGGATTTAAGTAGAACAATAATAATTGCATCAGCAGAAACCTTTGTCATAAACTTGATTTACTGGGGGTTTCTTTAATGCTTCATTGTTAAGTGTGTTTAGCTGATGGTTTAACAAAGAGATGATTTATCATATTGAGGAAATATTCTTCTATTCCTAGCTTCTTAGAGGTTTAATTTTTAATAAGATGAATACTAAATTTTACTAAATGCCCTTTTAGAATCTTTCAAGAAAATGATAAAAATTTCTCCTTTGAGCTTTTAATATTAGTAAAGCTAATAGGTTGATGGATATAAGACTATTATTTCATTACTACCATATCAAAGGCCAATATACTATTAAGGAATATTTACAAGTATATTATTTGGTGGTTTACCCCTTTTCTAATGTATCAAATGAGTATGTAGTTTTTACTTTTCATTTTTCTTGTTTGGTTTTGAAATTATAATCATGATAGTTACTTACAATTAATTTTAAAGCTTAATATTTTTTTTACTCCTCAGTGAAACAGTTCAGATAAAGCAAGATACTGTCTATTGCTTTAAATTTTAAATAACATAATCTTCAAGTTCTTTAGATATCAAAATTTAAAAAATATGTGATACCCATGTAGAAAAATATATCCACAAAGGAATAATATGGAATCAGAACTTGTATGAAGATGATTCTTTGATAATTAATATTTTTATAATAATTAGAGAAAGTTAAACCTATTTTTTAAAGAACTTGCCCTTAGATTTAATTATCATTTCTACTGTTTCCTGTTTTTTTTTATGTCCTATCCATATACTAATTATTCCCTCTTCCATCATGCTGGTTAATGTTGTAAATCATTGTTTTTTTCTCATAATAGTAACAAACTATTAAAAGTTATAAATTAGTATCTATAATAATAAAAGCATAATATGCTAATTCGTCTGGACGTCCTTCTGGACAACCTTCTGGACAAAGTCGGGGCTGCTAGGGAAGCCCAGGTCCCGGGTGCCAGAGGGAAACTGGTGCCGGCAACCGGGGGAAGGAAGGCCTACTCTTGCACAAATTTCGTGCCTCGGGCCTCTAGTGTGATATAAAATTTTAGGTTTAAGTAATAACCTTTATATAAGGTGATCCATTTTATGTTTTGTCTATTGAATCCTTATAGTTGATATTACCATATCTTTAGTCTGCTTTGTATTTAACCAATGACTTACCTACTCTTTTCTTTTTAAGCTATCTTGGTCGATTGGTTTTAGCACTCTCAGACATAATGAGTGATCTGATCCAATCTGAAGGTCTTATTTTCAACTGAAGAATTTAAGATATCCCCATCCTTTGTCAAAGTGCATAAATTTATTTTATTTCATCATATTTGTAATGCTTTCTTGAATTCTATACTTCATTTTCTATGTTTTAGTTTAGATTTCATCAAAGTAGCATAAATCGAATTCATTTGGGAGGGAATTACAGAAAGCACAAGTAAGGAAATAAGGAAGTGAAAAAATGAGACTGGGAACAGTTTGTTTGTTTTTTTAAAAAAGGCAATACTAGTCACATGAGTGCAGGCAGAACAAGTGTGAGCAACTGAGGCTCAATCCCACTGAAAATCCTCTGAGAGACTTACAGCGTGGATCACAGTCGTGGATCACAGGACTGTTCCGCTGAAGGACAGGGAAGCTGGGGTTTCCTCAGCTGACTCCCAGCCTACACTGAATGAGGGTTACCTCCCAGGGTGTTAAATTCCTGGGCTTCCTTTTCAGCAGGCTGAGCAAGTCCCTGTAGATCTAGAGAAAGCCCTCAGGAAAAGGTATGGGAAGGTGAGACAGAAAGGTGTTTATGGTAGAAAGCTGTGTATGTAGGGACTGTCCACTGGAGACCTGGTGACCCCAGCCATGGGCCGAGAGGATATAGGACACTAACTGTATCTGCTGCACAGAATTGGAGGGTTGCTCCTAATTTTACTCCACTAATACGAAGTGTGTATATATTATCTGTAATTCTACAAATATCAACCACTGATATTCTTAAATACTTCACTGTGTACATTCCCAATTATTATCATCAACAATAAAACAACCACTTTGGTTTATCGCAATATAACTAAAATACAAAAGGCACATATTTGAACTCTGTCCACCTTGTTCACTACTATACCTCCCCTCTCTTCCTTTGCAGGGAGAGAAAAATAGAACTTGGAATTTTAAACCACTTACTATTAGATTGATATCATTTTATGTTATACACAGGGTCCTAAACCACTTACTATTAGATTAGTGTCATTTTATGTTATTTAGATGACAATAGTTCAACTTCGGATTTTACGACTTTACTAAAAGTGATATGCACTTTGTAGAAACCAATTTTTATCTTTTCCCGAGCTAGCAATCTTCTATAACAATAAAAGTGTAGTATGTTAATTTGACCAGACATCCTTCAGGACGAAGTCGGGGCTGTGAAGGAAGCCCAGGTACTGGGTGCCTGCTAGCAGCCAGAGGGAAGCCGGGTCCCATGTGCCTGCTGGCGGCCAGAGGGAATCCCGGCTCCCAGGTGCTAGAGGGAAGCTGGTGCTGGCAGCTGGGGGAAGGAAGGTCTACTCTTGCACAAATTTCATGCATCGGGCCTCTAGTCTACACTAATAAAAGACAAACATGCAAATTGACTGTACCTTCGCTATACCTTAAGCCATGCCCACCAGCCAATGAGAGTGTCTATATGCAAATTAACCCAACCAAGATGGCGGCCAGCAGCCACAGAGCTGGAGCAAGCAGGAGGCTTGGTTGCCCCAATGATGGATGAAGTCAAGCTTCCCAGCTGCCGCGGCTGGCTCTGAGCTCCACTCAAAGCAACAAAGTTTCAATTATAGAAGGTAAATAAACCCCAGATACCTGCTTTCAGTCGGCTGTGGCCATGGAGCTGGGGGGAGCAGGAGGCTTCCCTCCCGCCTGCCCTGGCCAGCTCTGAGCTCCTATCAATGCTACAAAGTTTCAATTATAGAAGGTAAATAAATCCCAGAATAAAAAAGAAAAAAAGGAGAGGCTGGGAGCTTCTGTCGCCGGTGGGGTAGGGGTAGACGGGGGACTTGGCCAGCCTGAAAACGGCCCTCAGCCCCTCACTCAGACTGGCCAGGTACCCCAGTGGGAACCCCCACCCTAAAGGGGGTGTGGCTAACCTGCAGCCAGCCATCAGCCCCTCACCCAGGCTGGCCAAACCTCCATGAGGTGAGGGTCCCCACTGGGGGGGGGGGCTTGACCAGCCTGCAAACAGCCATCAGTCCCTCACCCAGGCGGCCAGGCACCCCAGTGGTGACCCCCACCCTGAAGGGGGTGTGACCAGCCTGCAAACAGCCATCAGCCCCTCACCTAGGCAGCAAGGCACCCCTGCGGGACCCCCACCCTGATCCGGGACACACTTCAGGGCAAACCAGCCGGCCCCCACCCGTGCACCAGGCCTCTATGCTATATAATAAAGGGTAATATGCAAACTGACCCTAACAGCAGAAGGACTGGGAATGACTGGTCACTATGACACACACTGACCATCAGGGGGCAGACGCACAAGCCAGGCTGATGGCTGCCAGTACAGCGGTGGTGGTGGGAGCCTCTCCCGCCTCCTCAGCAGCGCTAAGGATGTCCGACTGCAACTTAGGCCTGCTTCCCGATGGCAAGTGGACATCCCCTGAGGGCTCCCAGACTGCGAGAGGGCACAGGCTGGGCTGAGGGACCCCCCAAGTGCACAAATTTTTGTGCACCGGGCCTCTAGTATTATAAAAGCCTAAGCGACCAGTTGACTGAACGACCGAATGATCAGTCAACCAGTCACAATGATGCATCACTCAGCTAACCAACGGGCACCAGACACCGCCTGTTGGTATCGGGCCAAAACCAGCAGTCCTACATCCCCCGAGGGGTCCCAGATTGTGAGAGGGCACAGGCCAGGCTGAGGGACCCCATTGGTACATGAATCCGTGGACCGGGTCTCTAGTTGGTGGAATAATACTCATGATTCTGGGCAGCCATAGCAAGATCGTTTTGCCCAATTTTAGGCTAATGTAACTGTTCTGAGCATGTTTAAGGTAGCCAGAGAGTGTGGCTCAATGGTTGAGGGTAAACATATGAACCAGGAGGTCACAGTTAGATTCCCAGTCAGAGCACATGCCTGGGTTGCAGGCTCAATCCAGTGTCGGGCATGCAGGAGGCAGCCAATCAATGGTTCTCTCTCATCATCGATGTTTCTCTTTCTTTCTCTCTCTCCCACCCCACCCCCCCGCTCCCTTCCTCTCTGAAATCAATAAAAAAGATATTTTAAAAAAATTTAAGGCTAGGCTAAGCTATAAGGTTCAATGTATTCAATGTATGTTCAACTTAATATTTTCAACTTACTAAGAAATAACCCCCTTGTAAACTGTAGAGAATCTTCCACAATTATTTGTAGTATGTGCACCATGTTAAATAACCATTCAATTTAATTCATTATTTAATTCATTATTTAATTCATTATTCTTTACTTTCATTTAGCTTTTCAGTTGGTAACATGAACCTAGAAACACTTATTTTAAAAATGTGCTTAGTATGTTTTTGTAAGTGTCCTTATATCTTTTTTTTTTAAATATATTTTTTATTGATTTTTTTACAGAGAGGAAGGGAGAGAGATAGAGAGTTAGAAACATTGATGAGAGAGAAACATCAACCAGCTGCCTCCTGCACACCTCCTACTGGGGATGTGCCCGCAACCAAGGTACATGCCCTTGATCAGAATCGAACCTGGGACCTTTCAGTCTGCAGGCCGACGCTCTATCCACTGAGCCAAACCGGTTAGAGCGATATCTTTTATATATGAATACCATTTTGATTATATATTTTTTCTAAACTCTACATTACTTATTACTTCTCACATTTCAAACCTGTTGCTAGAACAAATCTACAACTCTGATTTCCCTTCCTTCTTTGAACTTATTATTCCTGCCTGGATGAATATCAGGATAGGCTTAGAGAAAAATAAAAAAGAAATTTATATATTTCAGCAAAATACGTGGTATTACCTGTCATATGATGAACTGCTTTCAAATGCAGGGTCAGAGTTTTTCATGTTATTTTTGTTTGTTTTAATCTGAGAAATTTTCCATTAGTACATCTTTCTGTATTATAGTATTTGTATATTTTTATTTGACTTGTTCTTTGGAATAAAAAAAATTATTCATATTTTGGATATTTATTGTATGTACCTCTTTCCAAGACTCTCCCAAGCTTTTCCACATGTAACTTCTCTGGTTTTCTGATCCTTAGTGTTTCTATTTCAGTTGTTCATTTGTCTATTGTAGTTTTTAAATTATTTCAATTATTTCCTGAATTCTACTAGTTTTTTTGTTGTTTTTTTTTTACAGAGCCTGGGTCCACATTCCTCTGAATGACATAAGATCACAACAGGAATGTCTTTAAAAATATTTCACTCCAGTATTTTCACTCAGAACTATGATCTTCCTTTACCGCAGGGTTACATTTACCTTCTTTTATATAGATGATTTCTTTCAGTGTTTGTTGTTGTATTTTGTTCACACATCATTGAAGAAAAAGCACATTCTAGCTGAGTAGTTATTCACAAAGATATATTTTACTTTGCCATTCTTAGTGTTTTCTTAAAAGCTACTTAAAACTCTTTTCTGACCTCAAGCTGAAAACTGGTTTCATGTACGTTTATATTATCCTTTTTGGTGATCTAACTGCCTGCCTAATTTAGAGCCATAGTAGTCATGTTGTCACTGGTAAACTTCCTGTGAGAGGGGCTGACTTTTCAATTATTTTTCTTTGGTGTATTCTCCATTTTCCACCTGGAACAACTGTCCTTTCTGAGGGTGCTGTCTGCCACTCTTACTCCCTCCACTCTAGAAATACCTGATAGTCATCTTATTTCAAACAAGAATTCTTGCTCTTGTTTTTCCTCAGGAACTCAATTCCAATTAAATTGTTATATTTTAATAAAAAAAAATCCAGCAGGCCCTGACTGGTTTGGCTCAGTGGATAGAGTGTTGACCTGCGGACTGAGGGTCTCAGGTTCGATTCCAGCCAAGGGCATGTACCTTGGTTGCAGGCACATCCCTGGGGGGGAGTGGGGGGAGTGTGCAGGAGGCAGCTGATTGATGTTTCTCTCTCATCGATGTTTCTAACTGTCTATCCTCTTATATATATAATCCAGCATATTTCTCTCCTATCCCATAGCCTGTCTTTGACTATTCAACTATAGTCTTAAAATAACAGATCAGAAAAAATATTAGTTTCTTTCTTGATCACTTTTGTTTAATTCTTATAATCCAATACTACTAACTTCTCTGAAAAAAGTTTATAAGGAATTCTCCATTACCTTCATTTAACATTGTTCTATTCTTGATTCTTCTGGCATATGGATGACATCCTCCCATGATTTTTATCAAAAATGCTAAATTATCCTTCTGTTTTTATATTCTTTTGTTCATTTGATGCTGATTTAGAAAAGAGAGTGAAAATTTATATACTGATGCTCAAGTTGCTTGTCATCTACGATTCCTGTCTACTCCATATTTTAGATGTCACCACACAGATGTCTACTTAAGTCTCCATCTGTTTCTCATAATAAGTCACTTTCAGATATTTACTTTTTTCCCCTCTTTGTCTTCAAGAAAATGTACTATTCCCTTTTATTACCATATGTGTTTTTCCCCTTTTTTAGGCTCTGTCTCCAGCCTTTTGAATGGGCAAAATGTACATCAGTCTAAGGCAGCAGTTCTCAACCTGTGGGTCGCGACCCCTTTGGCGGTTGAACGACCCTTTCACAGGGGTCGCCTAAGACCATCCTGCATATCAGATATTTACATTGCGATTCATAACAGTAGCAACATTACAGTTATGAAGTAGCAACAAAAATAATTTTATGGTTGGGTCACAACATGAGGAACTGTATTTAAAGGGCCAGAAGGTTGAGAACCACTGGTCTAAGGTTTGATGACAACAGTGTGGGTGAGGTGTCATTTGTCCACTTCACTCTCCTACATGGGAGCCATTCTGACAGCTTCCCCATTTCACTTCATCTGAACACCAGGTGCTCTACACAACATCTAGTGAAATTCTAATACCTAGCAAACATTCAACTCTTGGTCCACAGGATTAAAGTGGATCATTCCTAGTTCAAAATGGTAGTTTCTCTGACTAAGCTCAAGAGTGAGGTGCAATTGCTCCATCTCTCAGCAGGATAAAGCATGAAGAGCATCCTGGCACACATATCCCAGCCCTCTTCTGTCCCATCCCTGTTTCTGATAAAGAGATCAAGCACCCAAGTGTGCAACAGGCTTACACCTATCCCTTTCTCTGTAGTTTTTATTCTGGAAGGTTAATCTCTGAATAGATTAGAAAAAGATGAGTTACTGATGATGAGGGACTAGAAATCTTGCTTCTAACCAAAGCTAACTTCCAGTGAATTAAAGGTTGGTATTTTATTAGCTTACAGTTTCTCTGTATCTTGAGTTTTCTCATACTTCAGAGCATAGTGATGAAACAGCATGGCTTCCCTATTTTATTTTTAAATAGATCACTGGATTTTCTTTAAATTGCCTACTCTCATTTTTGCTTATTTATATACTTTAATGAAAATCAGAGATAATATTATAAATTACATCTAGTCTGCTCTATGCAAACCAGAATTGTTCAACTCATTTTTTTATCTTTTCATTATTTCAGAGTTTCCCCCATTTAAGCCATTATTTCAGTCACCTGAAAATATTACATAACTACCACATGTCCTCAGTATGCTATGTTCTGGACATATTAGCATATCCAAGGTATTATCATTTCCTTTAAAAGACTTAGTCTAGTAGGAGAAAATGATCTGTATATAAATAAGTAAGCTGCCTGCTCTTACATGGGCCTTATGATATAATTCATTATGCTAGATTTTCAAAGGAAAAAGTGGTAGGTTCCAGGTAGGTTCAAGGAAAGAGAGTCAAGATTTGAGCAAAGTTTAAAAAGAGAAGTAGGTGCAAAAAACAAACAAACAAACAAACACAAAACAGTGTAGGACAATTGTTGTCAGAGTCAGAAGATTTCAGGTGGTGAGAACAATGTCTGGCATGAAGCTGCCTGGTTTACTGGAGGAACTGAGAGCAACTTGGCACTGCTGAACTACACGACGTGAGAAATACCAGCCACTGTTAAGTCTAGGGGGGAAAGTGGCCCAATAAAAATTTGAAACTATAGAAATAGTCCAATATAAAATTCTTATAGTGTGTGTCTAATACTATTAGAGTATTTTTACACGTCTCCAGAGATTGATATTTTGTTATAGTTTCTACCTCCATTTTTATAACTATTATCATGTAGGAAACATTTGTCATATAAATCACATTTAAGAAATATTCCAAATATTCCCAGCTTGTCATTTTAGTTTGAATGACTAAAATTCACTAATCTACATTGCTCTTCTCTTAACATCAAATAATCTAGAAATATTAAAATAGCCTAATTGGTTTTGCTTTAGGTCATAGACATTTAACTCAAACATTACAACTATGTATTTTCTAGATCTAAAATAGCACAGATCATAATTTTTCCCTGCACTGAGAGACAAACAATATGCATTGCCTGAAGTAACAAAGCACAAATGTATGGCATATGGCATACAGCTGAGAATATTTAAAGTGCTTACTTACACTAAGAGGAGGTCACAACCTATTGGCATAACCAGAACCTAAAGGGCACTTTCTATTGCTGGAATGTCAACCAAGAGAATGGCAAGAGAGTGTGTCATACCTCAAAAGTATTTACAATGCCAGAGAGATACAATTTGACAATGAAGAGTGGAATGGTAAAGTACGTTAGCTTAAAGATGCAGGAAATATAAACTAAAGAAAAATTATGATGGCTATTTGCAACAGACTATTAGTATGAAAGGTGAGTGACAATGAAAAACTGTAAGTCAACAATTTGTACACTCTAAATTGCTCTGTTTCATATTCAAAGGGGATTTCCAACTCTCCCATAATTTTTCTGGGATAAGGATAAATAATAGTGACAAATAAGCAGTATCAAAGCATTCTTAAATTATATAGAAGACAACTTTATGACTCATAAAGCATAATACCCTGAAAAAAGATACAGTATTCTATCTCTTACACACAAGGAAAATAATATTCAAGCTAGTATCATAGGCTGCTATAAAAATCTCATGGCACATTTTTGTTGAGTGCCTACTATGAGCCAAGCACCATCCTAAACACATGGCATATGTCAATGACCAAAACAGATGAAGACTGCCCCAACAGAACTTAATGTTTAGCTGGAATGGGCATAAAATAAACAAGTATAACAACTAAGCAAATTATATCTTGTACTAACACTGATAAATACTACATAAAAAGAACAAGTAGTGTCGGGGGGGGGGGAGATGTCAAGGTG
>NW_005371023.1:322006-329056 GCF_000412655.1 Myotis brandtii | reverse complement strand
AAATAAATAAAAAAAAAAAAGAAAAGGGGGTGGGGGGGGGGGGGTAGATGTCAAGGTGAAGGCGGAGGTAGGTTGCAATATTAGATAGGCTTGTCAGAATATGTTTTATTTTAAAATTTGGATTTGCATATATATTTGAAAAAAGGTGACAGAATTAACCAAGTTGATATAGAGAGCAGTGAGAAATGAATATCAGTGGACCAAAAGCCATAAGGTGCCATGACTGAGGAACAACGAGGAACAAGTATGGCTGAAGCACAGAGGGGGAGTAGGAGATGAAGGCAATGAGAGCCTTTACAATATTTAGTGTCTGTGGGCCATTGTAAGAACTTCAACTCTATTTTGAATGAAAATAGAGATCAACTGCAGAATTTTGAGAGAAGGAATGAATGCCATATCATGTTTTTTTAAAGGCTCTGGTGGCTGTAGTGTTTATAATAACAGAGAGACAAAGTTGGACAACTGTCAGAAGGCTATGGCAGTAACCTTAGGTAAATGAAAGATGGATCAGTCATGGAAGTAGCTATGAAGTTGGTATGTGGGTTCTAGATATATTTTGAAGGCTGAGTCAAAACAATTTGCTGGTAATTTGGAATGTAAGAGAAAGAGATCATGTAGAGTGACTACAGTTTTTGTACTGAATTGACAGGAAGGACAGAGCTGCCATCACATGAAATGGAAAAGCTGCACATAGAGCTGAATTGGGAGAACAGGGGTTATAATAGAGATTTGGGATATACTGATTTTAAAGGGATTTTTAGATATCCCAGTGGAGATGTTGAATATGCAATTAAATATAATAGTCTGGATTCTGAAATATTCTATCAGATATACAAATCGAGGCCTATCAGTAAGTATATAATAATGAAACAAGATTAGATAACTACGGGAGTAATTGTGCATAGAGAAGGGAAGAGGATCAAGGATTGAACTCAATATGAAAAGGGTGAAGGGAAGAGAAGACACAAGCAAAGAAGACCGAGGAGTAGCAACCAGTAAGATAAAAGGGGAAAAAAGATGTGGTATCCTAGAAGACAAGAAAGTGTGCCAAAGAAGAAAATGCTGCTGATAGTTCCGGTAACACAAGAACTGAAAATTAAACATCTGATTTAGAAATGTGGATGTCATTTTTGCCTTGATTCAGTTATTTTGGGGGTGTGACAGAGATGAAAGTTTAATCAAAGTGAGCTAAGGTAGAATAAATGATTTGGAGAAAACAAATATACTGGTAGATGATTCTTTCAAGAAATTTTGATCCAAAGAATAGCAATGAAATATGGTGGTAGCTGAAAGAATAGGGTTTTATCCACCTTAATATTATAGTAAAATAATTACATGCTTCATCAGTTAAGATTCAACCAGGGAAGCAAAACCACTAAGAGTATATTCAAATAGGTGGTTTAAGAATAAGACTTTTGTGACCATATTTTATTTATCAACTTGACTAGGATAATGAATAACCAGATACCCAGAAACATTATCTCGGGTGTCTGTGAAATTGTGTCCAGAGAGATTAGCATTTGATTCAGTAGACTAAGTAAAGAAGATAGCCCTCCCAGTGGAGGTGGCCATCATCAAATCTGAGGAGGGACTGAAGAGAAGAAAAAGGTGCAGGAAGAGTGAATATGCACACTACTGACCTGGGACCTCCATCTTCTGCTCTCAGACATCATTACTCCTGGTTTTTCAGACCTTTGAACTCAGACTACTAGTAAACTAAACCACTTACTTTCCTGATTCTCCAATTTGCAGATGGCAAGTCATGGAACTACTCAGCCTCCATAATCATGTGTGCCAATTCCTATCATTTATATGTATGTATTCCTATATATCTATGTATGTATGTATTGTATGTATGTATGTATGTCAGGGTTCTCCCAAAAAACAGAACCAATAAGATAAATATTATACATCATAGATCATAGACCATAGATCATATTCTATATTCTATATTTATGTGCTATATTCATATTCTATATTCTATATTCTATCCATCCTATTTATGGTATATCATATATATCCTATTGTATTGGTTCTGTTTCTCTGAAGAACCCCTAATACAAATTTACACATTTCTGAGAGAAGCTGAGAACATAAGTGTGCAAAAGCAAAAAGGCAGAATTGGAAGGTCAGATAAAAGTAACTAAATTACTAACCAAACTTCCTGAAGCACTTAGGTGGTTGGGTAATCAAGGGTTAAAAGGAAATCTGAAAAGGTAGGCGTACCCAGGTGTCAGAGTGGCACCATAACAAAATGCTAATGGAGAAGACTATGAAACATACAGCTTCTGCATCTGGTGTTGTGCCTGAAGTTACTGTTGGTCAGTAGGAAGAAGACTGAAGAAGGGGAGAGGTAGGACATGGAATCTGCCAGAACCTCTGCCTCTGTTTCACACGACAAAAGAGAGCAAAGGAAATCTAGAACCTACTGCTACCAATGCACCCGTCTCACATTACATCTAAACCCAGTAATCTCCAGAGAACGATGTCTACTGCCGCACTTCAACCTTCCAAATCTCATGCAAAATTTCCTTTTAGCTAACTCTTACCTGGAGCCATACAAATAAGAGGTTTCTGTGAAACTCTTAGCCAAATTGATCCAATGTAAAACCACACATATATGCTAATCCAATAGAGAGAGAAAAAATGATGATGTAGGCAACAGAGCGGAGGATTTTTATAACAATGACCTTGAGTAGGCAAGAGAGCATCATAGCTAGTATACAACTGGAGGAATAACATTAGAGAAGAGCAAAGGTGTTTGGGTTTATGAAAACGTATCTCCTGGAAATGACAATCATCTCTGCTGAATGCACTAATAACAAGTATTAAAATCAAACATTAAAATCATCACATTAGAAAAATTTTGGTGTATATTAGGAGGTAATTACCATTTAGCCGGATACAAATCTTCATAGGTCAGTCACTAATAGCAAGAAATGTATTTGTTAGTGTAGCTCAATAATTTTATGGTGTATAAAATAAAAATGAAGGTACAAAAACATAACATAGTTGTTTATTTCTGAAGATTAAAGAACCTCCACTGTCCTTGATTTCAATGGTCATCTATATTCTCATGAATTCAATCTGTTTTCATTTTTTTCTCTACTATATGGATCACTCCTCTGGTGAGTATATCTGATTGCCTGTTTGGCAACTCCACCCCTAAACTCTCAAAGGCAAACCTGATTCAACCTGGCCAAAATTTGAACCATGGTTTTAAGTACATGACACTCCCTGCAATTGTGGTCCTTATCTAATTCTAATAACTATGTTTTCAAGCCAGTACTACAGTAGCACTCCTACCTTTAACACTCTTACTCAACCCCATATTTAATTGCCTCACACTGTTCCTTTTATCACTTACACATCTCTAGAATCTGTTTTCACTTATCTCAGTGAACATCAACCTAAAGCTTTCTCCTGCATTACTAAAGTACTCATGTTGTTGATCCCCATCATGGTATTACTGCACTCCCACTCTAGTCCATTCTCCTCACTGCATCTAAGAAATCTGTTTGGTATTTCCTTAATTTTAATGACTGAATCATGCCCTTGTTGATAAATGACATTCTTTAATTGGATTTTTTATTACTCTCAAAATAATTAGCACACTCTTAACAAAAACTACCAGTTTATGTGAGATCCAGCTCATCTCTCTCCCCAAACAAAAACTGTGAGAGAAAAGTGAGATTGCTATGATTTTAACTATTTAGTTAAAAATATAACCAATTTGTAAACTATATTTTTATTTTATTAGCAAGGGAAAACATTATCCTTTAATACACATATGAAATCAGCAATTTGATTATTAAAAAAAAAACTTTTCTTCACAAAAATCAAAACTATTAGATTCCTGGAGCACCGAGCTCAGGTGATCTGGAAGGTTGTGCTACTGAGCCCAACAATACGCCTACATCATAAAGCCATCATAACAAGTGTACAGAAGACATTATCAGGTGCTTTGAAAAAAAAGAGAAAACAGGGATTTCAAGATGGCTGCAGAGTAGGTGGAAGCTACACTCACTTGCTCTTGGAGCCAAACTAGATTTACAGCTAAATTATAGTGCAATCAACTTGAATAACCAACTGAAGGCTAGCTAAACTGAAATATTATAACTGAGGATTTACAGAAGCAGCCACATAGAGACTGGTAAGAAGGGTGGAGACATGGGAAAGGCTGCCCCTCCACACACCCACATGTGGTAGTTGAGAAACTGGAGGGATATCTTGGCTGAAAAATTCCCTACCACCAGGAGTGTGGGGTCACAACCCCATGCAGGGATCCCCAACTCAGAGCAACAGAGACTGAAGAAGAGCCCACATAACATCTGGCCGTGAAGAGAAGAGAGTCTGCTAGAGTCACAGATGCCACCTTCCCAGGGTCAAGCACTCCTATTGTTACAGCGCCAGCCTGGGAAGTGCACTGTTCAGCACTCCAAGTACTGGCAATGCCACTCTGCCATGTTCAAGTCCTGCAGAAGCGTTGGCTGGCTACATCCAGCAGGATGCTCTTTCTCTGGAGAAGCTCTTGGCAGAGATTCAGACAGTGATTGAACTGTGTAGCTTTGGAAAGGGAACCATTCTTCCCCACCTCCAGTGCACAGCTAGTCCCTCCCCTCCCCACCACACACACCTGTAGAATCACTTGACCTGCCCTGTGACTCTGTGGCCCCACCCTGTTGAGTTCAGTCGCTCAGGGAGATACAGGGTTGCACAGAGCTGGGACTATGGAAGCACATCTCCCAGTGAGGCTTTATTCCAGGAATCAGACAGGCAGGTTCTGGGTTGTGTAGCTACATTGTGGAGGGGCCACTCCTATCTCCCCTAAGACCCCAGCCTGTACTATCCCAGGGAAGGGAAAAAATGCCCAATCCCTCCTACAGGCTTGCCAGCACCACACCTAATGGAAAACTGTTTACACTTGCCCTAACAAGTCCTGGTGCCCCCTCCCGTTGCTTAGCTCAGTTTGGGAGGAAGAGGGTTCCTGCTCACAGCTGAGACAGACTGTGTCTTCCTTGGAGGCTATCATCTGGGACCAGGACAAAGTGCTTGGCCCCCTTCTGTGGGCTCAGCCAGCACCACCCCCAATAAGAGACTCTTTTGATCTATCCTCCCAAACCCTAGTGGCTCCCAGCTAGCTCCTGCAGAGGGGATGGCTAGCTGCACTCAACCCGAACCTACAGCCAGTCTGAAGGGTTAACTCCACCCACAACAGCATTCCACATTCAACTATAACAGGAAGGTAAACATAACTGACAAGAAACATTCCTGGTGCACTGAGCTCAGGTGATCTGAAAGATTATGCTACTGATCCCAATAAGATGCCTACATCATAAAGCCATCATAACAAGTTTGGGAGTCATAGCAGATCTACCTAATACACAGAAAAAAATGGGAAGACAAAGAAATATTTTCCAAATGAAAGAACAAGAAAAATACCCAGAAAAATAATAAAATGAAATGGAAGCAATCAAGATACCAGATGCAAAGTTTAAAATAATGGTTATAAGGATGCTCAAGGTCCTTAGAGGAAAAAATGGATGGTGTCAGTAGGAACTTAAACAAAGAGATATTAAGCATTAAACAGGACATGGAAACCATAAAAAAGAACCAGAATACAATATCTCAAATGAAGAATACACAAGAAGGAATTAACAACAGGTTTCAGGGGTGGGCAAACTTTTTGACTCGAGGGCCACAATGGGTTCTTAAACTGAACTGGAGGACAGGAACAAAAGCATGGATGGAGTGTTTGTGTGAACTAATATAAATTCAAAGTAAACATCATTACATAAAAGGGTACGGTTGTTTTTTTTTTAGTTTTATTACTTTCAAATGGGCCGGATCCGGCCCACGGGCCGTAGTTTGCCCACGGCTGGGTTAGATGAAGCAGAGGATCAAATCAGCGACTTAAAGGACAAGATAACAGTAAGCACCCAACCAGAGCATCAAAAAGGAAAGAGAATTTTTTAAGAAGAGGAAAGTCTAAGAGGCCTGTGGGACAAAATTAAGTGTAACAGCATCTGCATCATCAGGTAACAGAAAAAGGAGACAGTGAGCAAGCGATAGCAAACCTGTTTGCAGAAAAAAATGTCTGAAAACTTCCCTAACCTGGTAAAAGAAAAAGTCATCCCAGCAGAGTCCCAATCAAGATGAACCCAGAGGCCACACCAAGACACATTATTAAAATGACAAAAGTTTAAAGTAAAAGAGAATTTTTAAAGCAGAAAGGGAAAGAAATTGAGGTTGAATTAGTCAAGAGTATATCAAAAAGAGTGGAACTGTTTTATGGGTGTTAAGGGGAGGAATCCCATTTGAATTATGTACTGAAGGCAAGTTTGCTGTACATGGATGGGATAGGAAAAAGGGGAGTGGAATCAGATTACAGTGAGGAGGTAAAGATGTACAATATCATCCTTGGGTCAGTATAACAGATTGCCAATTTGAGAACTTCCCCTAGTAGTCCCAGTCATGGAAGAAGGAATAAGTTGAAGGAGATCACCAAGCACCCCCTGAGTACTTAGTACATATGAAAAGTGAAGAGTTTTATTTCCTTGACACTTGGTTTATGACCTAACCATCTGTATAAGTTCTAATCTTTATGTCTATTATTTTAGAGCTAGGTTGACCAAACCCAGATTATCCCAAAATAATTGAAATACCAGTATTTCAATTTTAAATACCAGTATTTTAAGAGAAATAGAAATGCAATATATTTTTAAAGAGGACAAGCATTTCAAATAGCAAATTATAACAGAGTTTAAAACAGAATAAAAGAAGATCTTGGGCTTTTGAGAAACTTGTTTTATATAATTGAAAGAAAAGAATAAGAGGAGTAAAACCACTTTTTACTTAAGCAGCATATATTACCAAAATATTGCTGAAAAATAATTTGAGAAGTTTCTATTCTCAATTCCATATATCTGGGACAACAAAAATATAAAGGGTGTCCCAAAATTCACGCAAGAAGTAATTTTGATAGAAAACACAAGTTTATAATTAAAAATTGTAAATTTTTTATTGATTCATAAAGTATACAGTATAGGG
>NW_005371023.1:312412-321926 GCF_000412655.1 Myotis brandtii | reverse complement strand
GATAGAGAGTTAGAAACATCAATGAGAGAGAAACATCGATCAGCTGCCTCCTGCACGCTCCCCACTGGGGATGTGCCCGCAACCAAGGTACATGCCCTTGACCGGAATCGAACCTGGGACCCTTGAGTCTGCAGGCCAACGTTCTATCCGCAGAGCCAAACTGGTCAGGGCAATGTGGCTGAATTTCGATGAGGCTCATTTTCATCTTGATGGCTTGGTTAATCAACAAAATTGTCGCATTTGGGGTTCAGAAAATCCACAAGTGATTGTTGAGAAACAAATGCATCCACAACGTGTCACTGTTTGGTGCGGATTTTGGGCTGGAGGCGTCATCGGACCATTCTTCTTCGAAAATGCGGCTGCTCAGGCAATAACAAAAGAGTGCGTATGTGCCAGCAAAGCCGTGGAGGCCATTTACCCGATATTCCATACATAACCCTATACTGTATACTTTATGAGTCAATAAAAAATTTACAATTTTTAATTATAAATCTGTGTTTTCTATCAAAATTACTGCTTGCGTGAATTTTGGGACACCCTTTATAAGGCACTTCTTCAGAGAAGCATGGGCCTTGTAAAATTTCAGTGGCCCTTCTAGACAAATGAGTTGGATGGCCTTCTAGAACATTCTCTGGTAATTTCCCAACTTCTTCAATAAGAATGTAATGTCATATTATATAACTATTTAAAAAATAAACTTAAGCATGAAAAGAACAATTCAAAGAAAATCTTTTTCACAATATAACCAATTTTGTGATTCAGGATCTAATAAGAAGGGAAAAAAATGTGCCCATCTTTTTGTTTCCCACATGATTTACACAGAAAAAAATGTAGGCAATCCTTTCTGCACTATTTCTTCTTAAATTATCCCATGAATCATAAATTACACCTCCCATCAGTGTCCGACTCCCATTTTCACTGCACATAGAAAGTTACCACCTCACTGATCACTTAACATCAGAATATGAGAAAGAGGTACCGGAGGTCTCTCCCCACAATCCGAACACAGAAATGAAGGCACATGGATGTTTTTTATATTAGTTTAGCATATTCTTTATGTATATACAAAACCAACATTCACAACGTATTCTATTCACGTTAATTATAACAGGATATAAACATAAAGTTATAATAGGGACTCCACAAAACCAAAATTCTTTAAAGCAAAAGATAGATTAGATAAAATTTCCAAAAATGGGAACTCTACTTAGTTCACCACAACTCTCCACCCTCACAAACACAGCCTTTTTTAACTTATCAAATAGTATAAACTAAGCTATACCTAATATTAAAGAGAGCACATCTATATGTTTACAATTATTTTATGAGAGAAAAACAGAAGACAGATTTTGTTTCCTGGGACAACTTTTTCTGTGAGCAAACTCTAAACCTTCTCAGATAACTGATAATAGAAGGAACAACAAATAGTAAAACCCCCAGATAGAGAGCACAGTCCAGACTATATTCCACTAGTTTCCACTAATTACATGTTCCATAAAATCTTTTATCAGGGCCACTAACAAGTACAAAATGACCAACCTGAGTTTCACCTTCGTTGCCTTTTCAAAGTACTTATTTTTCCTCCAGACACTCTAATGAGCAGTGATATGGTGCAAAGGTAGACATCAAGAAGTAAGAAGGGAAGAGATAATGGCCTGTATAACATGAAAACTACAGAATCAGTTCCTGGGTAATTGAGTGTTGGTGGGACTTGGCAAAAAGAGAGCCCCTGGCTGTAATTCATTCAGACTTAAAAGAAACTCTCCTTCCAATATCAAAGCATAATGAAGAACGAAGTGTAAAATGCATTGCCAAGTTATGATTATAGCATTCAGTGATCCATCCAAGGACTAATGCTGTCCAATCATGAATATCAAAGAAGGGCATATAATGGGTACAAAAAATTGTTCTAAAGGTGGGTCTATAAGAGACAAGCAATTATAATCTAATTCAATGGACTGGCACAAAAAACACTTTTGCTTTTTTTTTTTTTTAATACTGATCAATTCAATTGAGTCTCTCCTATTAAGGCATTATGCTTTGGGGGTATAAAAATGTACTTCTGCCCCTGAGATTTTTAAATATAGTAAGAGTATGACTGTGCACTTAAATAACTTCAAAAAAAAAAAAAGAACACTGCCGAAACTAGTTTGGCTCAGTGGATAGAGCGTCGGCCTGCGGACTGAAAGGTCCCAGGTTCAATTCCGGTCAAGGGCATGTACCTTGGTTGCGGGCACATCCCAGTAGGAGGTGTGCAGGAGGCAGCTGATCGATGTTTCTCTCTCATCGATGTTTCTAACTCTCTATCTCTCTCCCTTCCTCTCTGTAAAAAATCAATAAAATATATTTTTAAAAAAAGAACACTGTGAAAGTTTAATAGAGTGAACAATTAATCCAGAAAAACCCCTTACTACATACTTGCTAGGATTGCTTGAAGGTTCAAATAGCATAACATAGGTTAAAATTTTTGTATAAAGTAGGATAAGACCACAAGAAAAATGATCAATCCATTCATTTCAGAATTGGGAACCTAGTACGTATTGTGCATTCTGCTACATATGAGAATACAAAGGAATAATATAACAAATATATTATCCCTGATGTGAATGCAGTTATTGTACAATAGAAAATGAGACAAGTAGATATACTAGTATACACTACTAGAGAACTAAAAGATTATAATCCTAAAGAACATTTCTCATTATGCTTGCTTCATTTAGTTAAATTTTCTATATAGATTGATAGAGATATAATTATCTCTTCTATAAATTGATAGATTCATAAACTTACAACAATTCCTAAACTTTGCAAGCTAGTGACTTGTGCTGCAAATTCTCAGAAATATGCCATTGGTGCCCAGAAACCTAGTCTGCGTTATGCAGGGAAGAGACCATATGGTCAATAATGCCCAAAGGTGGTTGCAAGTCAGAGCTCTTCAGGGAACTTTTAAAAATTAGATACAGACAATAGTGTTGTGAAGGCCTAGGAGGGGCAGGTGTGGGGTGGATGGGGTCAATGGGGGAAAAAAGCAGACATATGTAATATTTTCAGTAAAAATAAACTTAAAAAATATATTACAGATACCTAACCCGTGCCATAAACAGTCTGTGAACCACTTTGCAAACTTTTAGCCTAGGACATGTGAAGGATTTAAATTTTGGCAGGAGCAAAGAGTCACTGCTGAAAGAACTGGCTTATGTGTTAGAGAAGGAACCACAAGGAAACAAAGGATATCATTGTACATCAACTCTCCCCTACTGCTTCCAGTTCATTTTCTGTGTTTCTTATATTTATTTGCCTTCTCTTCTCCTTCTCTGGGAGATCTGAGAACCATATTTCATCTAGAAATAAAGGAACAAAATGGCAGTCTATGTTAACATTTATATAATCTAACCAATCACCCTCAGGAAAAAACACTGACTATAGTAGTAATTAATTGAGGGGAAAATAGACATAGAGATTATGCCATAACTTCTACTTTCTTCACTTGGAAATCATGGGCTTATTAAGCATGAACAAGATAGATATTGATTGATGGCTTGTTTAAGGGGCAGAAATCAGCAATGTGATCTATGAGTTCTGTATTTTTAAAATTAATTCAACAAATATTTGAATATCTCTCTATGAAGAATTAAATATTATTGATCATAAAAAAGCTGTGGTACATTTACAAAATGGAATGCTACATAGCTGTAAAAAAAGAAGGAACTCACCCTTTGCTACAGCATGATGGACCTAGAGATTATTATGGTAAGTGAAACAGCCATTCAGAGAAAGACAAGTATCACCTGATCTCACTCATAAGTAAAATATAATGAGCAAAATAAACTGATGAACAAAATAGAACCAGAGGAATGAATACATGGAACAGATAGAGGTCAGAAGGGAGGGTGGTGGGAGGGTCTGGATAAAAGAAGGTGAAAAAATTAGCCAAAGAACATATATGCATAGTCCATGGACACAGATGACAGTGTGGTGAAGGCCAGGGGAGGGCGTGCAGGGGCTGGGTGGAGTTGGGCAAAGAGGGAGGAAATGGGGACATCTGTAATAGTGTCAATAATCTTAAAAAATGTTGTCTTGAATTCTTGGATTCCAGATAATAACAATCCAGTACTCTGACAGGGGTAATTCTTCTGACTTTAGAAAACAGAAAAGCTAAATAATGACATTAGGATTTTGGTATTATATACTTTATAAGAACATTTTTTATTCTGTCTAAGAATATAGTAGTATTTCCTTTTATATTACTTTATGATGAGCCTATAGTAAATTCAGGAGATTGTACTATTATAACATTGACACATGGGCTATAATATAAAATTTATGTTCACTTATATATCCCCAACCACCTATAAGAGTTCCTGGTACCTAATTGGTGTGAAATAAATATTTGTTGAATTAAAAAATATGGGCAGAGAAATATCTCAGTGCTACTAACATGATTATATTCGGTACTCTATGTTTGACTTAATATGCTTTCATTTTCATTCTTTCATTAAACAAGTAATAAATAAGTATTGATCATGCGCCATGTTCTGTGCAGGAGATAAAATATTGAACAATGTGGGCCTAGACCTTATTTTCTTGGATAATACTTTCCATAAGGAATAGGGACAGGTATGGAAACTACAGCATAGTGTGACAAATAGAGAACGCTATGCAGGATTGGTGCAAGAATACATAAAGCCAAATTCATGAAGATGGCAGGTCACTGAAGAGTTTCTGGACTTTTGACATCTAAACTGAGACTTGAGGTGCATGTAGGAGTTATTTAGGTGAAAAATAAACAACAAGTGCTCCAGGAAAGGTGAATGCAAAGTTTTGAAGGCAAAGTAACATAATACATTCAGTCACTGCCAAATAGTTCATGGCAAAGTTCATTGTGGCAGGTGAAGAGAGATGCGAACTTGAAGGGTCAAGGCTACCCTATGGAATACAACCAGTTAGGAAGCTAACCAAGTAACAGGCAAGTGATGATGAAGGGTATGGCTTAGACTAATGAATAGGAAGAAGGAAAAAAAATAAGTGATTGAAATTGAGCAAAGTTAGAGAAATAGCACAGAAGGTACTTGGTGATGTTTTGGATGTCAGTGTGGTTGGTGGTTTAGATAAAAGCATAAAGCAAGAAAGAGGCTGGAGAAAATATTTTGGGTATGTTGACTTTTCAGTGACAAGGCAGACATCCAAATTAGATATCAAATAAGCAGTGGGATGTGGAGTCTAGACTGAAGTTCAGGAGAGACAGCAAGCTGAAGAGATAGGTTTGAGAAGCATTAATCCTCAAACAGAAACTGAAGACATGGGAATAAATCATATTGCTCAGTTTAAATTTAAAAAAGGATGTAAGATAGAAATAAGGCCTACAAAGGAAGAGTAGCCAGAGAAAATTCAAGAATGTGGTTTAGGGGAAAGCCAAAGTATATCAGGAAGGACAGAGTGTTCAATCGTGCCACACATAATTGAAAGTACAAATGAAAAGTCTAAGGCAGGGGTGGGCAACCCCTGGCACGCGTGTCAAACATGGCACACCAGTAACTTTTACTGGCACGCGAAACCCTCTCTTATCATCTTCCATTTACAATTTTTTTCTTAATATTGACTTTTTTATTTTTAAGATAAATTCAGGTTAGGTGCATCTTAGATAAATAAATAATTTTACATAACAAGTTATCTTAAAGACCATAGACATGGATTGACGAGAGAGGGGAAGAGCAATTTCTATGCCTCTGCCTTAACTCTCCCTGCCTTCCTAGATCTGACCAGTGTTTTGGTTTCATCCACATACGCTTGTGAATCTTTGTTCTCAGTGATGAGTTTTGTTAAGTCTCGTAATAGGAGTAGCCTGATGGATGAAAGTAGTAGCTCGTGCATATCTCTGAAGGTCACGAAATATAAACCTGATGTAAAATCTCTGTCATCAGTGATGCAGCAGCAAAAGTCCCACTGATAATATCAAATGGAGTCATAAAGTTTTCTGTCGGACTATCAGTGTACATGTATACATTAAAAAATAAATGTATTTTTCATCATCATATACTGTGTTTTTGTCGCTTGAATGAATTTTATTATTTCTTCAAGGTTCTTCACATACGTACACCTTAAGAGATATCAAGTAGGCATAACATGTTCTCAAAAAATTAGGGTTGGCACGCAGAAGAATTTTGAGTCAGAGATTTTGCTGGTTTGGGCACGCACTCACAAAAAGGTTGCCCACCCCTGGTCTAAGGAGTCTCAAGACTGTCAGCTGATTTCTCAACAGAAATTTTGCAGGCCAGAGGAAATAGCAGGAAATATTCAAAGTAATGAAAAGCAAGGATCTATAACCAAGATTACTCTACCAGCAAAGCTATCATTGAGAATTGAAGGACAGATGAAGATCTTCCAAGACAAAAGGAAGGTAAAGGACTTCATCACCACCAAACCCAAGAAATGTTAAATGGCCTTCTTTAAGAAGAAGGGGGAAAAGGTCAAAAGTATTAATAATAAAATGGCAATAACTGCATATCTATCCACAATTATTTTCAATGTAAATGGGTTCATTGCTCCAATCAAAATACATTGTGTGCCTGAATAGATAAGAAATCAAAACCCTTCTGTATGTTATCTACAAGAGACTCACTTTAGATCAAAATACACACAGAGACTAAAGGAAAGGATGGAAAAAGATATATAATAATAAAAGCATAATATGCTAATTAGGCAGGACGACCTTCTGGACGAAGCCGGAGCTGTGAGGGCCAAGGCAACCGCCGCGTCTTCAAGGGGCAAGCCCCTTGCATGAATTTCATGCATCAGGCCATTAGTATTTCATAAATATGGAAACAAACAAACAAAAAGCTGGGGTATACCAAACAAAATAGATTAGAACAAAGGCTGTAATGAGATGATAACAAAAAAGATCCAGAAATTCACTTCTGAGTATTTATTTGAAGAAACCCAAAACACTACTGCAGCATTATTTACAATAACCAAGATATGGGAGCAACCTAAGTGTCCATTCAATAGACGAATGGATAAAGAAAAAGTGTTACATATATACAATGGAATGTGACTCAGCCATAAAAAAAAAAAATACAATCCTACCATTATGCTGTAGAGGGTAGAGGGTATTATGCTGAGTGAAATAAGTTAGGCAGAGAAAGACAAATACCATAGTCTTTCACTTATATTTGGAATCTAAAAAACAAACAAAATAAATAAACAAACAATACAGAAATAAACTCATAGATACAGAGACCATTTTGATGGTTGCAGATGGGAAGGGATTTCAGGAGATGGCTGGAAATGGAGAAGAGATTAAGAAGCACAAATTGGGAGTTATAAAATAGTCATAGGAATGTACAGTATAGGGAATATAGTCAAAATATTATAATAACAATGTATGGTGTCAGATGGGTCCTAGACTTTTCAGGGTGATCACTTCATAAGTTATATAAATGACAAATCACTGTATGTACACCTGAAACTAATATAGTATTGTATTCCAACTATAATTGAAAAATAAAAGAATTATTTAAAAAAACTAAGGAGTCACCACTTGCTTAGCATAACCCTCTTCTTTTCGGATAGCTTGGAATGCATATCTAAGCCACCTCTAGTCAGAAAATTGGTGTTGATTATTTGTTTTTTATTTTGTTTTTTTTAACTTCAGTAGTTTTTTTGCATGCTTACTCTTCCATAGTAAAGTAGAGGCTTTACTTTCTATCAATTTGAAACCAGGTTTGTAGTAATGCCTATTCTACAACCAACTTAAAAGGAATTATCTTGGCCATAGGCACTAAGTAATTATTTCTCAAAAAATGTGCATTTGTCATCAGACATGACGAAGTATGCTGAAATCCTGATATGAATTTATAACACTAGACTATAGGCTATATGAGAACATGAAATAAATGAATTTAATTTCAACACCATTATTTGTCCCAGCACTAAACAGTATACCTGGCACAAATTAGATGATCAAATATGTTTTTGACTAAGTGAATAAGTGAATGAATGAAGCCCAGAATCAAGAGCTAGAATTATCTGGTATTTCCATTATAGATAGTCTGCAAAATGGAGATTGATTCTATGGAAATAATCAACTGAAATGCAAAAATAAATATCAACTGATCTTCTGAGGAAAACTGAAGGAAGTTTTATACTAATTAGCAAAAACAAAAATTCTCTGTCCAACCCTTCGATGCATTCATGCATATATAATCCAACAAAAGTATTTAGCTGTTAAGGATTATTAGAAAATACAAGCAAGCCAAAAATAACTGAACAAGTGACTAACATGACAACAAACAAAATCAGCACCGACAAGGGCAAAATAGTGCCATGTGGAAGCAACAATTTAAATGACTCATTCATGATAATATGTTTCGAATTAATGGTGAGTCCTCAATAAATCATTTTAAGTCACTTTCTTTAAACCTGGTTTACTAACCACCACCACACTAAATGTCATTTACTTGCTCTTCATTTCCCTGTTACAGAATATTAGAGACAATAACTCTTTGGCTCTGATTGCAATCATTAAATTTCCTTAATTTTTTTGTCCTTTTATAGCATATTCAGTTAAATGATTTGAGTACAATCATCCCTTGGTATCCATGGGGGATTGTTCCAGGAAGCCCCTCCCAGTGGGTACCAAAATCTAAGGGTGCTCAAGTCCCTTATATAAAATGTCATGGTATTTGCATATAGCCTATGCACATCCTCCCATGTACTTTAAATCATCTCTAGATTGCTCATAATCCTATATAATAAAAGCCTAATATGAAAATCAACAGAATGGTGGAATGACTGGTGGAATGACCAGTCGCTATGATGTGCACTGACCACCAGGGGGCAGACGCTTAACACAGGAGCTTCCCCAGCCCACAGGCCCCGGGTCAGCCAAGGCAGGTGCCAGCAGGGGACTCCCAATAGCCCTGCCGGTAACCCCACAGAGGAAGGCGACCAGCAGCGGTGGCCGGGGGCAGGGTCGGCCGGCAAGTGGGGCGGTGGCGGGGGACAGAGCTGGTGAGTGGGCAGCACCAGGCTGGCCAAGATGGGTGCCAGCAGGAGCCCCCAATCGCCCCGCCGGTCGCCCCACAGATCGGCCCTGATCGCCGGCCAGGCCTAGGAACCCTACCTATGCACAAATTTTGTGCACCAGGCCTTTAGTACTTAATACAATGGGACTGAAATATAAACAGTTGTGATACTGTATTGTTTAGGAAATAATGACAAGACAAGTCTGTACATGTTCAGTACAGACACAGTCATCATAGGCCTAACTACATAGCACATCAGCAAAAATGTAACATTTTTTCCTTGAATATTTTCTATCCAAGGTTGGCTGAATCCAAGAATACAGAACTTATGAATATGGAATACTGAGTGTTCATGTATATTATGAGTGTCAGAACTCCTGTCCAAGGATAAAATAGGAAATAAAATGTGGCGCTATAAGGCACACCCCCATAACAACCACCCAGGTATCCAAACCTAAAATAATCTTACAGAAACAATTGCAAGCGTGTGT
>NW_005371023.1:305948-309695 GCF_000412655.1 Myotis brandtii | reverse complement strand
TGTTTTGGTTTCATCCACATACGCTTGTGAATCTTTGTTCTCAGTGATGAATTTTGTTAAGTCTCGTAATAGGAGTAGCCTGACGGATGAAAGTAGTAGCTCATGCATATCACTGAAGGTCATGAAATATAAACCTGATGTAAAATCTCTGTCATCAGTGATGCAGCAGCAAAAGTCCCACTGATAATATCAAACGGAGTCATAAAGTTTTCTGTCAGACTATCAGTGTACATGTATACATTAAAAAATAAATGTATTTTTCATCATCATATACTGTGTTTTTGTTGCTCGAATGAATTTTATTGTTTCTTCAAGGTTCTTCAGATATGTACACCTTAAGAGATATCAAGTAGGCATAACATGTTCTCAAAAAATTAGGGTTGGCACGCAGAAGAATTTTGAGTCAGAGATTTTGCTGGTTTGGGCACGCACTCACAAAAAGGTTGCCCACCCCTGGTCTAAGGAGTCTCAAGACTGTCAGCTGATTTCTCAACAGAAATTTTGCAGGCCAGAGGAAATAGCAGGAAATATTCAAAGTAATGAAAAGCAAGGATCTATAACCAAGATTACTCTACCAGCAAAGCTATCATTGAGAATTGAAGGACAGATGAAGATCTTCCAAGACAAAAGGAAGGTAAAGGACTTCATCACCACCAAACCCAAGAAATGTTAAATGGCCTTCTTTAAGAAGAAGGGGGAAAAGGTCAAAAGTATTAATAATAAAATGGCAATAACTGCATATCTATCCACAATTATTTTCAATGTAAATGGGTTCATTGCTCCAATCAAAATACATTGTGTGCCTGAATAGATAAGAAATCAAAACCCTTCTGTATGTTATCTACAAGAGACTCACTTTAGATCAAAATACACACAGAGACTAAAGGAAAGGATGGAAAAAGATATATAATAATAAAAGCATAATATGCTAATTAGGCAGGACGACCTTCTGGACGAAGCCGGAGCTGTGAGGGCCAAGGCAACCGCCGCGTCTTCAAGGGGCAAGCCCCTTGCATGAATTTCATGCATCAGGCCATTAGTATTTCATAAATATGGAAACAAACAAACAAAAAGCTGGGGTATACCAAACAAAATAGATTAGAACAAAGGCTGTAATGAGATGATAACAAAAAAGATCCAGAAATTCACTTCTGAGTATTTATTTGAAGAAACCCAAAACACTACTGCAGCATTATTTACAATAACCAAGATATGGGAGCAACCTAAGTGTCCATTCAATAGACGAATGGATAAAGAAAAAGTGTTACATATATACAATGGAATGTGACTCAGCCATAAAAAAAAAAAATACAATCCTACCATTATGCTGTAGAGGGTAGAGGGTATTATGCTGAGTGAAATAAGTTAGGCAGAGAAAGACAAATACCATAGTCTTTCACTTATATTTGGAATCTAAAAAACAAACAAAATAAATAAACAAACAATACAGAAATAAACTCATAGATACAGAGACCATTTTGATGGTTGCAGATGGGAAGGGATTTCAGGAGATGGCTGGAAATGGAGAAGAGATTAAGAAGCACAAATTGGGAGTTATAAAATAGTCATAGGAATGTACAGTATAGGGAATATAGTCAAAATATTATAATAACAATGTATGGTGTCAGATGGGTCCTAGACTTTTCAGGGTGATCACTTCATAAGTTATATAAATGACAAATCACTGTATGTACACCTGAAACTAATATAGTATTGTATTCCAACTATAATTGAAAAATAAAAGAATTATTTAAAAAAACTAAGGAGTCACCACTTGCTTAGCATAACCCTCTTCTTTTCGGATAGCTTGGAATGCATATCTAAGCCACCTCTAGTCAGAAAATTGGTGTTGATTATTTGTTTTTTATTTTGTTTTTTTTAACTTCAGTAGTTTTTTTGCATGCTTACTCTTCCATAGTAAAGTAGAGGCTTTACTTTCTATCAATTTGAAACCAGGTTTGTAGTAATGCCTATTCTACAACCAACTTAAAAGGAATTATCTTGGCCATAGGCACTAAGTAATTATTTCTCAAAAAATGTGCATTTGTCATCAGACATGACGAAGTATGCTGAAATCCTGATATGAATTTATAACACTAGACTATAGGCTATATGAGAACATGAAATAAATGAATTTAATTTCAACACCATTATTTGTCCCAGCACTAAACAGTATACCTGGCACAAATTAGATGATCAAATATGTTTTTGACTAAGTGAATAAGTGAATGAATGAAGCCCAGAATCAAGAGCTAGAATTATCTGGTATTTCCATTATAGATAGTCTGCAAAATGGAGATTGATTCTATGGAAATAATCAACTGAAATGCAAAAATAAATATCAACTGATCTTCTGAGGAAAACTGAAGGAAGTTTTATACTAATTAGCAAAAACAAAAATTCTCTGTCCAACCCTTCGATGCATTCATGCATATATAATCCAACAAAAGTATTTAGCTGTTAAGGATTATTAGAAAATACAAGCAAGCCAAAAATAACTGAACAAGTGACTAACATGACAACAAACAAAATCAGCACCGACAAGGGCAAAATAGTGCCATGTGGAAGCAACAATTTAAATGACTCATTCATGATAATATGTTTCGAATTAATGGTGAGTCCTCAATAAATCATTTTAAGTCACTTTCTTTAAACCTGGTTTACTAACCACCACCACACTAAATGTCATTTACTTGCTCTTCATTTCCCTGTTACAGAATATTAGAGACAATAACTCTTTGGCTCTGATTGCAATCATTAAATTTCCTTAATTTTTTTGTCCTTTTATAGCATATTCAGTTAAATGATTTGAGTACAATCATCCCTTGGTATCCATGGGGGATTGTTCCAGGAAGCCCCTCCCAGTGGGTACCAAAATCTAAGGGTGCTCAAGTCCCTTATATAAAATGTCATGGTATTTGCATATAGCCTATGCACATCCTCCCATGTACTTTAAATCATCTCTAGATTGCTCATAATCCTATATAATAAAAGCCTAATATGAAAATCAACAGAATGGTGGAATGACTGGTGGAATGACCAGTCGCTATGATGTGCACTGACCACCAGGGGGCAGACGCTTAACACAGGAGCTTCCCCAGCCCACAGGCCCCGGGTCAGCCAAGGCAGGTGCCAGCAGGGGACTCCCAATAGCCCTGCCGGTAACCCCACAGAGGAAGGCGACCAGCAGCGGTGGCCGGGGGCAGGGTCGGCCGGCAAGTGGGGCGGTGGCGGGGGACAGAGCTGGTGAGTGGGCAGCACCAGGCTGGCCAAGATGGGTGCCAGCAGGAGCCCCCAATCGCCCCGCCGGTCGCCCCACAGATCGGCCCTGATCGCCGGCCAGGCCTAGGAACCCTACCTATGCACAAATTTTGTGCACCAGGCCTTTAGTACTTAATACAATGGGACTGAAATATAAACAGTTGTGATACTGTATTGTTTAGGAAATAATGACAAGACAAGTCTGTACATGTTCAGTACAGACACAGTCATCATAGGCCTAACTACATAGCACATCAGCAAAAATGTAACATTTTTTCCTTGAATATTTTCTATCCAAGGTTGGCTGAATCCAAGAATACAGAACTTATGAATATGGAATACTGAGTGTTCATGTATATTATGAGTGTCAGAACTCCTGTCCAAGGATAAAATAGGAAATAAAATGTGGCGCTATAAGGCACACCCCCATAACAACCACCCAGGTATCCAAACCTAAAATAATCTTACAGAAACAATTGCAAGCGT
>NW_005371023.1:291918-305778 GCF_000412655.1 Myotis brandtii | reverse complement strand
GATCTCTAGGATAAAAATAAAACAATGTCAAAAGTGAACTGGTAGCTAGAAATGGAAGAGTTACAACTCTTTCTGGCACAAGCAACAAAATAGTCAACCAGAATAGTTTAAACAATAAGTAAAATGATCTCCTCAACACAAATCCAAAGACAGATAATTCAGGGAATGGGTCAGTGGCCTCAAGATCCAGGATTTTTATTTTCGTGCTCCAACACCCCAGGATAATTACCTTCATCCTTTGTCTTGTCTGTTCATGTTGCAGGATGGTGGCCACAATTTCAGAGCTCTCATGCAGATAAGATACAGCTAAGGGAATTTTCTCTCACTCTTTTTTCTCCTCCATGTCCCTTTTTGGGAGATAAATATTTCTCAAAAGTCTTCCAAAAGACTTTTTCTCAAGATTCATTATCCCAGGGTAGGTCACATATCCATGATCAAGTTGCATTCTAAACTCAAGCCCTGCCAACAAGGACAGAGGGAGAGAAGAAGTGGTTGCAACCAATTCTCTTTTCTTTTGCACAGACTGCTCATAGCTTACCCCCTTGGTCTTTCCTCAATCTCACTTTTCCCACTCTGTTCTTGTAAGCTGACTTCATTGCCTGTTATACAAGCCTAAATAAAGGTAGCATTTTGTCTCATGCTGAGTTTATACATAAACTGTATTGTAATTACCCTGAATAAAATATTTTACCCCTTGAATTTTAGGGTTTGTAACTGATTACATGAGCAAATAACATGGAGGTAAGAAGGTTCAACTACACAGGCAAAAGTTGGAGAAAAGCTATTCTTCTATGTACAAAACTGTTATCTTCCATCAGCTAAATGAACCATGAAAATGTTCAGTGATTTGAATAATATTTTATTTACAAAGTATTAAATTTTTGGTAATGTAAAGTAAAAGCTTAATGTGCTTGGAGTGTGGAAAATGAAAAATCTTATCTAGAGTCTTGCTATTTTAAATTAATGACAAGAAGAAACCACTACTCTACATTTTTTTTCATTAGCATTGCTGCAGTAACTAAAAAGTGAGAATTATCTCATGTCTATTCTTAAAAAAGTATACAGTCTATAAAGCAAAAAGGTTTTATAACACAAAGATTGTGAGATTCTAAAATCATAATTGTTAATCTGGCATAATTTCTAATCTTGTTTCATAGATTAGAAAATGGATACACTGAGGTATGAAGTGACTTGCCCAAGATCACTCAATAAATAAGAAAAAAACTGAGATTTTCAGAAGTCTAAACAAAAAAAATTTTTTTTCTACTTCAGAATTGCCCTTTACACCAACATTTAATAATATTCTCTCTAATTTCAATCTAAAAACTAAAATGCTCATAGACTAAAGCAATTTGGCTAATTGAAAGTTGATCAGTCTCCTTTTTGTTTCAAATGTGGCAACCAAGTCTTTCTAACACACACTTCTTTCCTCCCTTGCCTTATTAAAAAGGTTAGACTCAGTATTACTTAGTGCATTCTGGGTTACTTCTGATCTAGAAGGCTCTTTGATATCTTTATAATGAGCACCATTTTTTATAGTTCTGTGATCAGATCTTGAGTTTATAAAGTTAAGCTGAATATTTTATTTCTGGCCCTCGATCATTTCTTGGAAAATGTTGATGTGATCAGTTCATGTAATTATTTGTTTCTAAAACAAAGCTTTAAGCTCTTTTCTTTAGATGTCCATCTTTGTGCTAAGTAAGATGTCAAGCATACACAGAAATAATCTGATTGGGATTTGTCACTGACTTTCATTTTGGTCTTTCCATAGTTCTATTGCCCAGTGTTTTTATTGGGCAATCATTCAATGATGAATGATTTGAGGATATGAAAAATGTAGTCACTGTTCTAATTCTCTGGTCTTGACAATACAAGACCAGCATGAATAAAGGGAATAGCTTTTCTCTTCTTTTCTGAAGGAGAGCTAAGAGCACATGTAGCCCCCTTCTGCTCTACCTTCCTTAAAATTAAGCTAGTTAGGTAAACCTTGGAGCATTCTTCTAGGAGTGGAACAATTATTCTTGCACACATGCTGTACTTCCCAGTAAACCAGTTGTGAAAAATGTAGGCTTATAGCTTCAAGGGCTGCACATTCAGAATTGACTTATCTTTCCTTATTTAACTGAGGGTTGGGTAGAGTCAGGTAGGGTGGAACAGGATAAGATAGGGCAGGGCGGGGCAGAATCAACTAAAACTTTCTACATTGGGAAGTATTTCAAAACTATGTCTTCCCGAAACTTAGAAAAATGTGTTCTCAAATGTATAATTTTAGTCAACAAACAGTAGTTAAAATAAGCATGAATACATGTATTTAAAAATATTGATTCCTTGTGAGAATTCTGCCCTCCCCTTTGCTATGGAACTTACCTATAGATAAGATTGCCTTAAAAATGAGATCCTCTTGTTATTTTGGTTACAAAATATTAACAAGGTATAAAATGCATCTGTTTTAGACCAATTACAGCATAAGATGACTATTGTTTTAGTAACAATTTAGCATATCCCATTGGAGTGTCCATTATTTTTTAAAAATATAATAACAAATCTTGGCAGGAGAAGAAAAGGGAACCCTGGTATGTGTTAATGGGAATACAAACTGGTACAGCGCTTAATGCAAAATTTTTTGAGGTTCCTCAAAAAATTAAAAGTAAACCCACCCTATGCTCATTTCCCTCCTAACTGCTTGAAGATCAGCCACCATCATGAACTACACAGTACCTATCTGGACAATGGAAACAAATGGTCATTGACGTCCTTCACCCTGGGAAGGCAACAGTAGCTAAGAACATTTCAGGAAAAACTAGCCAACATATATAAAACCACACCAGATGCCATCTTTGTGTTTGGATTTGGAACCCATTTTGGTGGTGGTAAGACAACTGACTTTGACATGATTTATGATTCCTTGTATCATGCAAAGAAAATAAACCCAAACATAGACTTGTAAGACAAGGCCTATATGAGAAGAAGACTTCAAGAAGACAGAGAAAGGAACACAGGAAAGAATGAAGAAAGTGAGGGGGACTACAAAGGCCAGTGTTGGTGGCTTCATTTTGGGTGATTGTTCAGATTTTTCATGAGAGGATTAATAAACTAAGAACTTTAATGTGAAGGAAAAAAAAAACTATCCTATGAGCTAGCAATCACAATTCTGATATTTATCCAAAGGAATTGAAATCAGTATCTCAAAGAGATATCTACACTTCCATGTTCATTGTGACATTATTCATAATAGTCAAGATATGAAAACCTAAAGATCCATCATTAGATGAATAAAATGTGGAATTATATACATACAATTAAATATTAGTCAGCCTTTAAAAAAAAAGAAAAGAAAATACAGCTATTCACAGCAATATGGATGGACCTGGCTGTCATTATGCTAAGTGAAATAAACCAGACATAGAAAGACAAAATACTATATAATCTCACCTATGTGTGGATCTAACATAGTCAAACTCATAGAAGCAGAAAGTAGCATTGTGGTTGCCAGGAGCTTGGGGGAGGGGGAAAAGGAGAGGTGACAGTTAAGAAATACAAAGTTTCAGTTATGTGAGATAAAGAACTTCTGGAGATGTGCTATACAACATCATGTCTATAGCTAACAATAGTGTATTGTACACCTAAAAACTGCTAAGAGGGTAAACCTTAGGTTAAGTGTTCTTACCACACACAAAAGAGGCTGAAGAAAACTTTGTGCAGTGATGGATATGTTTACAGCCTTGATGATGGTGATGTATTCATGGGTTTACACTTATCCCCAAACTTATCAAGTTGTAAAATTATTAATATGTAAAATTTTCATATGGTAATCATCCCTCTGTAAAATGGTTTAAAACAATAAAAAATGAAATAAAATAGGATGGCAGGTTAAAAATACAAAAACAATCTAATGGAATTAGATTTAGGGCCAATATTATGGGCAGCTTAGAGATGATTTCCTATCTATGCACTTTCTTTAAATTGACAACTAATGAGTAGTTGCCCTAATGATTCTTTCACCACTTTAGTTGGAGACTAGAGAAAGGGGGGTGGGTAACTCAGAAGCTATGAAGTTTAACTTGCCACCACCAATATTTTCTGATGCTGTTTTCCCCCATCAAGAGAGAAAAGTTATCTCCTCCATTTACTCTGATATGGTCATACACTCGCTCTGTATCAAGCCATTTCCTCAAACATGTTTCCTCTATACTGTCTGGATCTAACAAAACAGCACAGAACATTTTAATCATTGATATGCACCTGGTAGGGTATCTCCTGTATGTAAATACTTTTAATTTGCTCAGAGGGCTTCCATCTTTAATATTCTATTTTATCCCAGAAACATTTTTTTTTTTTTGGTGCTAGTAGAGCTAGAATGAAATTCCAAAACCAAGAAGCCCAACACTTCCATCTTCAATGGTACCTCAACAATGACCATCTCAGTGACTTTTTACAAAGCTGAATTCAACAAATTCCTGCAACCACAGCTTTCTCACCAGCTTATAGTTTATTTGAAAGCACTGTGCCAGTTAGAAATTTTAACTGCAATGAAAACCAATTCTGGCTAATTTAGACAAACAAAAAAAGGGGGGAGGTTTGTTTGTTTTTGTTTTTTTGGTGTTTTTTTTAAAATAAGGCACAGATAAAAGAAACAAAGAAAGAAACAAAGAACCAGGTCAAAAAACGGAAGACCCAAAGCAGTGCCAGCAATTGGTAACAGGAACTAATACCAGTATCTCTTATGCTTTCCTGGTAATGAAAGAACCACTGTCGGTTTGGGTCTTTGTGTCTCTGTTCAAGTTTATAATTCCAGGGATCCTGGAATTTGCTAACAACAACAACAAAATGGGTAGGGCTGCTCTTTGAAAATTGGCATCACAACCATATCTCACAACAAAGATGTTAAACCCAGAGGAAGATACCAGGTGCTACCAGAAGAAGGAATGCATGCTGGTTACATTAAAACAAGATTTGCCCAAAGCAAGCATATGGTTCATCATCAAAAGTATTCAAGATAGTTTTTATTACTAAAGTTAAGGCTAAAGACATCGAAGAAAAAGGAGTTAGGAAATTAGAAAAATAACCAGGAATAAAACAAAATCATGGCAATTTTAATTTTAACTCATTTTCCAGCATACAATCTGTGCTTCAATATCAATAATAATAAAAGCATAATATGCTAATTAGACCAAACAGCTGGACGACCTTCCAGAAGACCTTCCAGATGAAGCCTGGGCTGCAAGGACCGAGGCAGCCGCTGTGGCTTCGAGGGCTGAGCCCCTTGCAAGAATTTCGTGCATCGGGCCTCTAGTATGATAATAATGCTTGGCACAGTGTGAGTGCAATTCAGATTCTTAACATAAGAACTAGAACAATGGGAAGAAATTTAATTAATCCAAGAAAGTCTACATTAGAGAAATTTAGAACTTTTAGAATATTTGTTACTGTTAACTGCATAAATTTGATCCAAATCATAATAATTAATAGAGATCTAGACCAAATTTCTCCTCTGATAGTTAAACAAGGACAAAAAATAATGTTTGATATAACTAACAAATAGCACTGAGCACACTGCTAATAATAAGTTTCAAAAACAGCTAAAACATTGAAAGAATTGTATAGTCCAAGTACTGCTTAAGAACTTTATGGGTATTTAGCCATTATCACTCACATGCCATGATGCAGGCTCCATTAGTACTACATTTTAATGGATTAAGGAGTTCAAACACCAAGCAGATACTATTATTATTGTCACTTTTACAGACGAGGGGATTAAGATCGCACAGCCAATAACTGGAAAGATACAGATAATGATCTTATAATAATGACTTTCAGTCTAACAAATGTTTAAAGTGCCTATATAATATATCTTATATCTCAATCAAAAATCACTCCAGAACTTTTATTAAGGATATTATTTTGCTTAGCAACCTATTTCGTAGGGTGACAAAAACAAGTGAACTTCAGCCAAGCCCCTTTGGAAATGATCCCAAATCAAGAATCAGCAGATCTTGGCTAATGAAGTGTCACTGCATTTGCAACCACGACATATAGCACCGAGATTAAGAATGGGTCAGATGTAAGAATGGGTCAAAGACAGCGCTGCTGTCAACTGCTGTCATAAGACAGTTCAAAAAAGGAACATTCCTGCCAACAAAGTTATTTTTATTTTTCCATTCAACAAAATTTCCTTAAATACCGCTGAGTCATCTCTTTAAAAGTGGGTTTCATATGAGTCATCCTAGCTAACAAATCACAAAATCCTTAACAACATTTACAACCAAGTCTAAGCCCACAGTGTGTGCTCCTGAAAACCTGAGTGCAAGTAGGGCTAGGAAAGCAGTTTCGAACCGTCATGTACTGCAGCTGATAGTGTCTGAATTAGAAGAAAATCATAGTCTTTGGCAAAAATTCAGGAAATAAGTTATACAGACTGCCTTTGCATAGTAATTGGTTTTTGAAGTAACAGTGCATATTTTAGAACTTAATGACCCTCCTGTTATGCTTCTCAGAATAGTGCCCTCTTAGTAGGCTCTTCATGGCCAGTAGTTTCAGGTTTCAACCCATTAGCCAGTGAATAAAGTATTGAATACCAATTATTTATTTACTATGGTATTTGTGCTACTGCTGATACAAAGGATATGATTGCTTTCCACAAAGAGCTCATTTCACCCATCAAAAGTTTTCCACTATCTACCAGGGTCGCTGAATTTCACTTAGTATAGCTAGTGAAGAAAATGTCTAGCCTCTCCTTTAGAAGTATCCAGGCCACATCTCACACACAGGCTCTCCGGATTCAACCTAATTTACTTTTTGTATTTAAGACCACTAGGCAATATTAAGGGACAGTAGGAAGATACCAATAAATAATACAGAATTTTGTTTGTTTGGACAAATTATTTTCTTACCCTTAATAATCAGAAGTTCAGAGTAGAAACTATTACTTAAAAAAAAATACATCATTAAAGCAATGAGGAACGTTAATTCAATAATATTGTAACATAGCATTTTTTCTGGTAATTTTAGCAAATTTGAAAATAAATAATGACTTTCACTGCCAAAAGGAACTTTTCCTTTATGAATTTAAATATTTCACTGTAAATTAAGTAATTAAGTTGTGTAATTTCTGAGTGCCCAAGCCTAGAGAACTTATCTTTTTTTTTCTTTTCTTTTCTTTTTTATCTTCAAGCCCTCACTAAAGCATTTGTTGAATAAGTGAATAAAGATAGAAAGATAATGATACAACTAATTGTTCACCGGTAAAAGATTTAAACATCACAAAAATGTTATACACAGGCAAGTATCTAGTAGAGAAAGGGATTGTTTCTTCAGTCCCTCCACTCCCATCTCGGGTAAATCTACTCCTCATAAATCTGCTAGGAAGCTGCATGTTACTGAAATACTTCATTATAATGGCTCAAAATTCTTGTATTTTTCTTCTACAACCAAAATGTGTAACAGGAGATAGCAAGTTAATCTGGGCATGGTAAGCCCAAGTTATAGAGAAAGACTCCGTGGAGACCACATCTATCTTTTCTTTACCTGCAAGTAAGAACTGGAAAATTCAGACATGGAAACGAGTGGTTTCAAAATGGTGTTCCATGGACCCCTGCGGGGCTGCTCAGAAAAGCAGGAGAAAACCGATCTGGGCTTCTCACCACTACCATCCCCTCCACTGAATTTCAATATGAAAAATCTGTTTTTCATATTTTATATGTAAAATCTAAATAAAACTATCTTTGGAACAAAAACATAGGATTTTTAAAAAATTGGAAATCACCTCTAAATGAGTTGTTTCTTTTATAGTAGCAAAGTTGAGTAATCATCTATTTATTGTAGCGCTACAACCACACAAAACATTTTGGACACTTCTCTGGAAAGTCCCTTTCAGTAAGATGGTCCAAACTGTTTAGTTTCTTCTTTGAAGGGAAATACTCAACTCTTAGTTCTAGCTGGGATGGCTCAGTTTGATTCCCGGTCAGGCCACATGCCTGGGTTGGGGAGCTCCAATCTTGGGAGGGGGTGTGCAGAACACAGCCAATCAAGGTTGCCCTCTCACATCAATGTTTCTCTCTCTCTCTCCCTCTCCCTTCCTTTCTCTTTCTGCCCTCCTCCCCCCAAAAAAGGTTAAAAAAAAAAGATGAATGAAAAATAAAACAGAAAATATTCAACTCTTACAAGCTGACAGACTTACAGACAACTTCAGACCAGTTCCTATATTCAAGGTAGAAGATTAAGCTGCATAATTAATATCATGTTTGATCAAATGTAACTATAAAGAAATGAGATGTTCAATGCCCATGTGGATGAGGGCCGGGAATGTGCTGGAAGATGGAAGGGTGTCCTTCAGCATTGCTCATTTATTTATGCAGATGAAAATCCTGAACAGCACAGGAGAGTTTAATTATAATATTTATATGACCAATTATTCTAAGTCTTCAACTGGCTTAATACATGCAAATGAAGAGAGACAGAGACAGAGAAAGAGAGGTGGAGAAGGAGGAATGTCCCTATTTTCTTTAAAGAACCATAAAGAACTTAGAAAATGTTTGTTAGCTATCCCCTCACTATAGACTTCACTAATTTGTATTGTTCCCTGAATGGCCCTTAAAATCCACTGATTCCTGCCAATGGAATCTTTTAACTTCATTGTCTGTGATCAAGACCATGACTAATGAGCTTTAGATATAAAAACAAAGTAAATAAGAAAATTTGCTATAAGAATTTGCTGCCAATCCCACAGAAATTTTCAACAAAGTAAAGGCAATTTTTAATAACATAAAAGTTAGATATGCTAAACAGTATTTTAATTATTAATTTGAGTTTATTAACAATGTGCATTATTATTAGCTCCTACCATTAAGTCCCTAACTAACTCAATGCCATTCAATGGCCCTTTACATACATTGTCCCACTCCATCTCCACAGCAAACCTTGCCCACAGTCATGGGGCTTATAAATGGCAGAGACTCTAAGTCAGTGGTTCCCAACCTCTTTTTGGCCATGCCCCACCTAAGCATCTCTAAAATACTGATGCCCCCCGCCCCATGCCATATAATTCTTATTATTCAAAAAGTGAACTCCTATTCACGTGGAGGAAGCCTACAAGGCCATTAACTTGGTCTAAACAAGCTTCCGGAGAACATGGCATCCATGAAACAGAAAAATAAAAGAAAGGACAGTTGAAGTACTGAGGAAGAAACCACTAGGAAATTGTTAAAAATAATAATATGAAGTGATATGAAAAAAATAGCAAAGTTTCAAAACATATAATAGAGAACAGAAATGCATAAATATGTCACAATATATATTTATATACTGTATATGAGGCCCCTAGAACCATAAGAAACGCAAAAAAATCTGTTAATAACTCATTCTCAAATTAAAAATCAAATAGCCCCCCTGTGGGGCGTGTGCCCACATTGGGACACTGTTCTAAGTCACCCCAATCTCACTCTCCCTTCATCTAGGTCTCTGCCCAAACCTTGCTTTCCTAGCCTCTGACATTCTCTACCCTATGTCTGTTTTGTTTTCATTCATGGCACTTTTCCTCATAACAAATTATACATAGGTTTATTTGTCTCCTCTATCCGCAGACTGTAAGAGCAGTATTTTTTTCTATTTTCTTTACTACTAAATTTCTAGTGCAATATAACAGTTTTCTACCCATAATTGGTCTTTGATAAGTATTTGTTAACTAAATGACTAGAAACATGACTGTTTGATGAATAAAAAATGGGCAAATGGACAAAAATTCTTCTCTCCATCAATCCCAGATGTTTTCACTGTCCCATATTGCTTCACAATTTCAAAGACATTTTTAAGAACAGCAAACTCACATCTACCTGTCACCCTTAAATCACATCCCGCAATCATTGTTAAAAACACGGCTCAGGACGGCTAGATCTGCAATGGAAGCTGCAGGACAACACCAAGGGCAGCGATAATGTCCTGCTGGTGCAGAGAGCCAACTCTAGGACTGCAGCAGTCAGGTGGCCCCCCTGAGAGTTCTCACACTTCCTAGGACCACAATATTTAAAAGGAAGTTTGCCTTCTGAGGACAAGAGCAGGGCCTGCATAGAGAGACTGGAAAGCACTCTATAGTAGGGGAAATAGTTCTGGTGGTGGAGAGCATAAATCCCAAACTCACAGTACCATAATTTTAACCCACCCAACACAACAGATGGCAGGCCAGGCCATCTGTTGTTTCCTCTCTTTCTAGGAAATAAAGATTGGCTTACAGAGAAAAATTAGAGACATATAAGGGACATGAGAACTATTTTAGAAGACAACAAAGAAAAAAAAACTTTTAATGGAGAAAAATGAACTAAAAGGAAGGAATATACAGACATTTAAGAGAAGATTAAAAAAAAGTAAATGTACTTAAAGAGAAAAGAAGAAAACTTTTTGCAACATGCAGCAAGACTATCAAATACAAGTGTCAAAATTCACTGAGTTGGAAAACCAAGAAACTAAAAAGTGTAAGCAGAGAATAAAATAGTTGGCAAAATAATAAGCAAGAATCTTTTCAAAACTAAAAATGGCTTGATATTTGGGTTCAATTTGATAGTGGTCTGTGACGGAGACAATTCTGTTTGTACCAAACTGCTACACTGACCCCCTGGACACACAAGAAGACTACATTTACCTCCCCTCCTTTGTATCCAGGTGGAGTTCAATCACTGACTGTGATTTGGGGTAACTGAATGACCACATTGGCCAACTACTTGCCAAGCAGCTAATTAGACTATGGTGAAAGTGAGAACATACCTCTGCCTAGATTTGGAATTGTTTTTTGTAGCAGTTAGCCTAGTTTGATGCACAGAGCTCATACTGCACTGGGATAGATAATCAGAGTAACAAAAATCACACCTAGACACATATCCCCCAAGAAAATGCCAAAATCAGATCACGTACAACGGAATTTGAAAAATCATATGGCCCTAGCTGGTTTGGCTCAGTGGATAGAGCGTCAGCCTGCGGACCAAAGGGTTCCAGGTTCGATTCCTGTCAAGCACACATGCCCGGGTTGCGGGCTCGATCCCCAGTGTGGGGCGTGCAGGAGGCCGCAGATCAGTGATTCTCTCTCATCATTGATGTTTCTACCTCTCTCTCTCCCTCTCCCTTCCTCTCTGAAATCAGTAAAAAAATATTTTTTTAAAAAACATAGTAACATGTCTCTTCAATAACAGCATAATATAAAATACTGAATAAAAATAAAGTTGAACTATTGCTTTAATATTTACTTGGTAAAATAAAGTTTCAGCATAAAACTTCTCAGAAATTTTATCATACATGTGTCCCCTTTGAAAGATTCCTTAAAAGATATATTTCTTTTCTTTCTTTTTTTCCGTAATACGATTTTATTGTCATTTGGCCATAGCATTTTATGACTTTCATACAGAAAGCATGGATTGAAAGTAGGCAAGCATGTTTACACCGAAACACAGAAATGTTCTGTGTGCAGAGGAAGGCTGAGCAGGGCTCACTCTCTTGGAGCTTATGCTTCAAAAATACAGACCTTTGTATTTTGGTATTGCAGTCATCTCCCCCGGTAGGTAACCTTCTGTACCTCCCTTCTCCACCCTCCTTCTCATTGTCATAAGTCACTTAAGGCACATTAAGAATTACTTTTTGACACTGGATCGTGAACTCTCCACGACACCCTTGAGCTCCTCCCAGAGCCCTCTCCCATGCCTGTGACCCGCACGGCCACCAGCCTCAGCACGCAGCACTGCCCACCCATTAGGAGGATCGTCTAGGATAGAAATACATGCTAAGGGTCAGTCATAAACGGCTGGGAGCCGCCCGAGGGTTTCAACACCAGCGGAGATGCTCTGAGACGTGGAAACACCGATAATGTGGCCCCTGCTTTGCTTCCCACTGAGAGGAGTACAACTGGGGAAGTGAGGTTCAGGGGTCCCCCTTTTCCCAGGGAGATACATTCCAAGACCCCCGTGGATGCCTGAAACTGTGAATAATACCAAACTATATGTATGTATGTGTATGTATATATATAGTTTTTGTTCTATACATAGACACCTTCGATAGAGTTTAATTTATAAATTAGGCCCAGTAAGAGATTAACATCTAAAAATAGAACAGTTAAAACAATATACAGCAAGAAAAGTTATGTGAATGTGGTTCTCCCTCAAAACCTTCTGTCCTGTACTCACCCTTTCCCTGGAAGGAAGCCCTTCCCAGCTTCTCCTCGGCACGCGCCCACTGCCAGCATCACCGCTCCTGCGCTCCGGAGCCATTATTAGTAACAAGGACTGCAAGGAGCCATCTGGTTACAGGACGGCTACCCCGGTGGCTAATGGGCGGGAGCGGGGACAGCTCACATAGGCTGCCCAAAGGGTTGATTCAGATTCCCCACGGGACACCCCGAGATTTCATCACGGGACAGTGCGAGAGTTCATCACGGGACAACAGGAGATTTCATCAAGGACAACGCGAGATTTCATCACGGACAGCGTGAGATTTCATCACGGGACAGTGTGAGATTTCATCACGGACAGCGTGAGAGTTCATCACGAACAGCGCGAGATTTCATCACGGGCAGCGTGAGATTTCATCACGGGACAGCGTGTCACGGGACAGTGTGTCACGGGACAGTGTGAGATTTGAGATTTCATCACGGACAGCGTGAGAGTTCATCACGGACAGCACGAGATTTCATCACGGGACAGCTCTAGATTTCATGGCGCTTCTCAGAACAGCACACGAACAAGACAGTCCGCTACTCAGAACAGCTCACTGGTCAGAACTAAAACCCAGGGAGTGAGAATGGCAGGTAAGCAGGACCCCCAGGTTCCCGACAGACCTCGGTGGGGACCGGGAAGGAAGCCAGGCCTCTGGGAGGTGCAGTCTGTGCAGCAGGAGACAGAGCTCCCCTCTCCAGCTGGGCCCTCTTCCAAGGCAGCGGAGGGCCCGATCCACACCACAGGAAAATGATAACCACCGAAAGCCATACTTACTTCGGTAGGAAATACAAGTGTCCATATAACTGATTAATGTAATAGTTTGCCTATAATCACCTTTCCCAATTTCCCCCGTGAGTGGGAATTATGGTGTATGCTCAGGAAGTATACAGACACGCAGTGACACTTCTAATTCCTTATGTGCACACCTACTTACAACAAAAGCATGTTCATGTTAAAAGATATATTTCTACAAGAACAGTGTATAGAAGAAAGAGTTTACATTGTAACTGAACCAGGAATAACAATACAATCCTAAAACTCCTTGTAATATCAGGGTGAAGGAGTTCCCTTGGGTGGGACAGAAGATATTCATAGAGAAAAACATCTAATTATGGGTCTCAAATATAATATGTAATTTCCAAGTCAAGAGAAATATTGTTGTAGGTAATGGTAGGAAAATAAAAAATAAAAACCCTGGTAAATTAAACTCATCAAAAATATTAAAGAACCAAGTTCTAGCATAACTGAAATTACACAGTAACACAGGCTAAACACAGTTACTGGAAAATGAGAATTATCGGTTTTAATTTTTAAATATATATATACAAATCAATCAGGAAAAGACATGGAAGAAACTTGAGTATTACTACGTGAAAGAAGTCAATCTGAAAAGACTACATACTGTATGATTCCAACAATACGACATTCTGGAAAAGGCAAAACTATGGAGACAGTAAAAGATCAGTAATATCCAGGGGTAGATTAGGAAGAGGATCAATAGGCAGACACAGACAACTTGGGAGGCAATGAAAATACTCAGTATGATATTGTAATGGTGGGTACATCATCACATACTCTTCTAAACCCATAGAATATGCAACACCAAGAAAAACTAAGGTAAATGATGAACTTTGGGTGATTATGATGTGTCAATGTAGGTTCATCCTTGGTT
>NW_005371023.1:286167-291805 GCF_000412655.1 Myotis brandtii | reverse complement strand
CTATTTAGCGATGTTGATAATGGTGGAGACTATGCATGTGTGGGGATGGGGGGTATATGCGCAATCTCTCTACCTTCCTGTCAATTTTGCTATGAAACTAAAACTGCTCTTAAAACACACACACACACACACACACACACACACACACTTGTCCAGAAGTGACACATTTTAAAAAGGGTGAGGGCATAGAAATATTAGGGAGAAAGCAAGGTTTAAAAGAATATATACCTTTAAGTGAAAAGAATATGAACCAAAAGAAAGCTCTATATTAATTTTAATATCACAAAACATATAGTTTTAGATAAAAGCAAAATAATTTCTCTATTTTACTAGTATGTTTTTAATGCCAGGCACTGACTTAAACAGTGGAGTTAGAGGAGAAAACAAATCAAAAATTTTTTTTCCCTCATGCAGTTTATATACTAAATGAAAACATATATCATGTGGTAATGAGTACTTTTAAAAAAAGTAAATTGGCATACAAGGAATGAAAAAGCAAGGTGGTATTTTAGCAGGGCCCAGAAGAAGAGAGGTTAATAAACATGAAGCTATACAAGGAAACCAAATTCCAGACAGGAAACAGCAATTTCAAATACCCTGAGATGGAAGAGTGTCTTGCATATTCAGTAACATCATATAGGCCAGTGTGGCTGGAATGCAATTGGCAAGTACATATTATAGGTGAGTTTTGAATAGTTGTGTAGGAATGTTTATTTTTTGGTCATTTTAAGGATTTGAGTTTAACATGAATGAGATTTTTTTTAAAAAAAAAGACTTAGGAAATGAAAAATATGTTTTGAAAGGTTACTATGTCTATTAAAGCAAATTGGTGTGTTAGGAGGCTATTATAATAATCCAAGCAAGAGATGATGATGGCATGGACCACAGGGATAATGGTTGATATATAAAGGAAGGCATTGGACTCGGGATATATACTGACAATAAAGTTAAGAGGATTGATTGGTGGTGGGATATGAGAGGATGATATAAGTAAAGGGCAACTTCAAGATTTTTTTATTTGTTTAGTGAAATAAAGGAAGACTGGCAGAGGGGTAGGGCTGTTTTAGAGGGAAAGATTGGTGATCAAAAGTTTACTTATAGGCATGTAAAATTTAAGATATTCATTGAATACAGAAGAGAATGTGTTAAGGAGGCAGTTGGCTATAAAGGAGAAGTCCTAACTGAATATATAAATTTGGAAGTCATCAGGACATAAATAGATACCTCATCTAGACTGATGGTCTTATAACCAAAAGAGTGATTGTGGCTTCAGAAGAGAAAATGTTTTAATAGTGAGCCTCTGACACACCAATATTTACAATTTAGAGAGATCATAAGGAGGCAGTCAAGGAAACAGAAGCACTACCTAAAGATGTGACTGGTGGCTACTAATAATTATATTTGATCTCACTGATAAGAGAAATTTAAATTAAGATAACATTGTGCTATTTTACATCCCTAAGTAACATAGGACAAAATAGCATATCAAATAATATCTTTTGTTGGTAAGTATTTGTGAAATCTTGTCAGTGAGAGCGCAAATGTCATTTTGGAGTATAATCTATTAGTACTCAGTAAAATTGAAATAGAAAACTAAAAGAACATATATTAAATAAATGAGGAATAAGATATATAGAAGGAAGGCAAGTGGAACAGGCTTGGCAATGAAATATGAAAGGAAATAATGATAAAATTGCATAGAGTGTTCTTGCTTAGACCAGTTATGATTCTGTGCCTTGAATTGAATCATCTGAAATGTCTTCATCCCTTACACTTATATAAAAAATTTTCAATAGTCAAGCAACATTTACTCTGGTTAAAAAATAAAGTTTCCTGTTGAAAGAATTTTTTTTAAAACAGAAAGTCAAATTACCTCTAGGAGTTATATTCATTTAAGAACTAAGTGATGTCCTGGAGTATTGCTAAGTGGTTAGAGCATCAGCCCACACACCAAAGGGTCCAGGGTTTGAGTCTTAGTCAAGGGCATGTACCTGGATTGTGGCTTTGCTCCCTGCCACTAGTCAAGGCAAGTACAGGAGAGGCAACCAGTTGATGTGTCTCTCACATTGTTATCTCTCTATCTCTCTCTCTCCCCCTCGCTCCTTCCCTCTTTGAAAAGCAATGGAAAAAATATCCTCAGGTGAGAGTTACCAAAAAAAAAGAACTAAGTGATAATACAGAGAGTCCTCTAATAACTTTGTTCAATGTAATTTTGCAATAACATTAATGAGAGGAACAATAAAATAAATGATTCCAACTGGACCCACTGTCTGAGTGTTTATAAGTTCTCCCAATTTGGCCAGATACTTACCTTCCTTCTATTTTTCTTTCTTCCATTTTATTTTTATTTTTCTTCTCTCTACATTTCGTCCTCTTTGAACTCTGGATCTTATAATCCTTTTCATTCTCTGAATTTACCCTTATGGTCCCTGGCTTTTGTTTCAAGTGAGTCTGATTTCATGGCCAGCAATAGTAATAAATTTAGTCAGCACTCCAAATAATCAGATTTTTCTGGAAATGGCCATCAGGTTTGTTTCTTCCCTAGGGAAGCAAGCATTCACAGCACCAGAAATGGAATTGAAAAAGAAATGGGCATTAGAGTTCTGCAACTTAATAATTGAGTAAATTCAATCAAATTAATTAACTTTTTTAAAGCAACAGCATTATTTCATGTTTGAAAAGAGACTAATAAGTTCTAGTCAAAGTTGGTGGATAGATAAATGCATCCTCCCACAACCACATCAAAATTACAACTAACCTAAGAATAACCATCATTCAGAATCACCTGAAATCTATCTAAATAGAAGTCTAATAACTAAGGATATAAAGAAGAAGCCATGTGGAGATTGGTAGGAGGGGGTAGAAACTAAGAATGGGCTGGTCCCACACCCACATGTGGTGGTTTAAAATTCAAGAGGGATTTCTCAGCTGCAGAGGGACCCCCTTCAGAGTCAGGAGTCCCAACACCACACCAGCCCGCCCCCCCCAGTCCAGGGTTCCAGTTCCAGGAAGAGAAGTCCCCATAACTTCTGGATGAATGAGAATTGGGGCTGAGTGAGACCGAAGGCTGCTAGAGTCCCAGGCATTCATCTTAAAGGGCCAACACGTAGACTTACTTGGATTCACTTGCTCTGAGCTCCAGTGATGAGACATCAGCTCAAAAGGCATAGGGACATATGGGGAGGAAATGAAGTTTCTGGCATCAGGGTGAGAGCTGGAAGAGCAGCTTTCTCACAGACAGAACTGTGGCAGAGGGCATTATTCCTTTGCTGAGCCTGACTCCCACAGAGCTGACATGCGGGCACCATATCTGAGTCTCCATCAACCTGGCTAACACTATTGACTTTGCCCTGTTGATTCCCTGAGACCCCATCCCACCCAGCTTTCCAGTCCACCCAAGCTGGTTCCAGTGGTTTATTCATACAAACCACCTGCCTTGGCTAATACTTCAGACTTTCCTAAAATCTCTTCAAGGTTCACAATCTCTGAACAAGCAGCATCTGGACTTGGCCTGCCCCATGCCTCCTGCTAAGTGGCCTCAGTCTCAACATGAGTGGCAGCCAGCCTTGGTTCACAGCTGAGCCTCTCCAAGGCACCTCCAAGCCCAGCACCAGTAGCAGCCATCTACAAATCACTTTGTAGCTCATGCTGTATAGGCCCAATCAGGGTACAGACAGTGGGTGACCTTGGACTGCCCCTTCAGGGGAGGGGTTCCAAAGCCAGCACACTCAGTGACCAGCTTCAGAATATGCAGAACAACCACCCAACACTTCTATGAGCAACACATTCAAGGGGCAGACTCATTGGGCACCAGACCCCCATTGAAGCAAGTTCTGCTCTATGATTTCAGCCCCAGCAGATCCTTCATTGTGGTTGCAGCCAGACCTCATGCCATTTGGCCTGGGGTAAATCCCTGGAATTAATGTGCCAAACGCATCCAAGGCTCAACTACAATAGGAGTGTATGCACTGCCCACATGGGGGAGGGGGATGGCGTACCTAGTGTGTCCAGGTAGGCTGACCTAGGATGCTGTGCCACTGAGACATCAGCTCAAAAGGCATAGGGACATATGGGAAGGAAATGAAGTTTCTGGCATCAGGGTGAGAGCTGGAAGAGCAGCTTTCTCACAGACAGAACTGTGGCAGAGGGCATTACTATATAAGGACACCTACTATGTAAGGCCATTCACCCAAGAGTGGGAGACGTAGTAGCTCTACCAAATAGAAAGAGACAAACACAGAGAAGCAGCCAAAATGAGGAGACAGACATGTCCTAAATGAAAGAACAGAACAAAATGCCACAAAAAGAAGTAAACAAAATGGATAAAAGCAATTTACTAGATGCAGAGTTCAAAATATTGGTTATAAGGATGCTCAAAGAACTTAAGGTAAGAGTAGATGAACTTAATGAGAACTTAAAGAGAAAAAAAGAACCAGTCAGAAATGAAGAATACAATAACTAAAATGAAGAATACAGTACAAGGACTCAACAGTAGAGTAGATGAAGCACAGGATTAAATCAGAGGTTTAGAAGATAAGGAACCAGAAACACCCAATCAGAACTGAAAAAAAAATTGATAATAATTCAAAAAAAATGAGAATCCAAAAAAACAATGAGAATAGTATAGTATAGTTGGGACAACTATAGGCGTACCAACATTCACCTCATGAGGCTGCTGGAAGAAGAATGAACAGTAAGGAATTGAAATTTTTTTGAAAAAAATGATGGAAAATTTCCCTAACTGGGTAAAGAAAATAGACATGTGAATTCAGTAAGTGCTGAGAATCCCAAACAAGATGAACCCAAAGAGGCCCATACTAACACACAATGTAATTAAAATGGTACAGTTTAAAGACAGATAATCTTAAAAACAGCAAGAAAAAAGCAGCTAGTTATCTGCAAGTGAGCTCCCATAAGACCTTTAGCTGATTAAACAACAGAAACATTTCAGGCCAGAATGGATTGGCAAGAAATATATAAAATGATGAAAAGCAAAGCCCTACAACCAAGAATACTCTACTCGGCAAAGCTATTATTTAGAATCAAAGGACCCATAGAGAGCTTCCCAGACAAGAGAAAGCTAAAGGAGTACATCATTACCAAACCAGTACTACTAGTATAAGAAATGTTAAAGGGACATCTTTAAGAAGAAGAAGAAAAAAGATGGAAAAAGGGGGACATCTTTAATACTTTCAACAAAAACATTTTAAAAAAGGAAAATATGAATAAAATGGCATTACTATATATCAATAATTACTTTAAATGCAAATGGTTTCAGTGCTCCACTCAAAAGACATACTGTAGCTGAGTGGATAATAAAACAATACCTTTATATATGCTGTCTATAAGAGACTCACTTCAAATTAAAAGACACACACAAAGTAAATGTATAAAAAATGATAGTTCATCACAGTGGACCAAAACAAAACCAAAAAGCTGGGGTAACCTTATATCAAACAAAATAGGCTTTAAAAACAAAGGCTATATATAATCAGAGACAACAAAGGACCCAGCAGTTCCACTTCTGGGTATTTATCCAAAAACACCCAAAACACTAAATTGAAAAATTAAATATACATCTGTATGTTTACTGCAGCATTAGTTACAATAGCCAACATAGGGAAGCAACCTAAGTGTC
>NW_005371023.1:271565-286119 GCF_000412655.1 Myotis brandtii | reverse complement strand
CACACACACACACACACACACACACACACACACACATACACACACTGGAATATAACTCATCCATAAAAAAAGAATGAAATCTTGCTATCTGCAACAATATGGATGAACCTAGAAGGGTACTTTGCTGAATGTTAACAAGTTAGACAGAGAAAGACAAATGCCATATGATTTCATTTATATGTAGAATCTGAACAAACAAGCAGAACAGAAACAGACTCATAGATACAGAGAACATTTTGACAGTTGCCAGATGGGAGGGGAGTTGTGGGGATGGGTGAGAAATATGAAGAGATTAAAGAAATAAAAATTGGTTTTTACAGGATAGTCATGGAGATGTAAAGTACAGCATAGGGAATATAGTCAATAACATTGTAATAGCTATGTATGGTGTTTGATGGGTACTAAATTTATTGGGGTTATTACTTCATAAATTATATATATAAATGTCTAATCACTGGGTTGTACACCTGCAACTAATATAATGCTGTCAACTGTCATTAAAAAAATATTATTTTTTAAAAAGACAAAAAAGGGACTAATAATAAAACTAAATAAACTATTTTGAAGATTAAATGAGACAAATACATGTAAAGTATTTCTCTCTGTGCCTACTTCATAAAATACTTAATATTCCCAATAATTTTGATACTTATTTTCAAATGTAAATTACCAGCTATGCTATTTTTTCTAGATTCTGTAATGTTTTAAGTTTATCGAACAGTCAGTAATCTGTCCAGTCAATAAATTGAGATATTCTAGGTAACTAAAATGTTAGTTTTTACCCTAAACTTCAAAATCCTTTTACATCTTTTGAATAAAATTTAAAAATGTATTAATCTTTAATTACCTTTTGAGTATTCATTAATATGATATTGCAACAATGAATCAGAAAATAAGATGTTATACTACCCAAATTTCATTCTGGTGACTACTCAATATATTTACAACACTATATATTTTTAAATACTTTAGCCTAGGTTCCTAAGAAGATTTATTTCATTGAACTATATAAATATTTCTTCTAGTTATACATGCAGAACTATCTTAGAATGATACCATTCGGAGGTCGCCACCTTTCGGACCTCAAGGACCACCGGTTGGCGACTGCTGTTCTATATAACACTTAAGGAAAAATGGAGATTACAAGACGCAGATCTAAATTCAATAAATGTAAGGTTAGGTATGAGAAGAAATTTGTGGAGATTTGCAAAGCTGGTAATTGGCCCAGGTCCAACTTAAACTCTGGTTCAATTAGTTTCTCTATTTAGGATTGCACAGAGGAGAAAATACAGTTTGATTTTTATCAGATTTGATGCTATTCTATCACTTGGGGGATATGAAAATTAACTAAAAATTTCATTAAAACTTCTAGACATCTGAAATTCAAAATATGTTTTGCCAACATTTAACTTCATAAGCAGACAGTGTTTGTCCAAAAGTTCTTGTCTGTAAGCCAATAGAACAAAGGTCATAGATGTACCAGCAGAGAGAAGACAAACAAGATAAAGATTAATGATATAGTGTGCTGAACACAAAGTCTTATATAGTGGGATATTCTTGAGAAAACATGCCCTAATTAAATTCCAACACATTATTGATAATTTCAGTGGAAGAAATAAGTTTTATAGGCCCTGTCTGGGCTCTGGATCTCCTAATAAAAGCATATCTAAGACATAGGTTGACATGTGAGTAGAACTTGTTTGGGAACATTCACAGGTAACAGGAGTGAGGGACGAGGGAAAAATAGAAAAGTAAAGAAAGAGAGCCAATACAAGAATATCATTGTTCACTACTATGAGAAAGTGGAAAGTGGTTACTCCACCCCTTAGTAATAATCTGAGAAGCTTAAGAAATGTGTCTAGAAGCCATCTGTCCATTGGAAGAGAAGGTGAAGCATTTATCCATCTGATTCCTTCCCCCATGTATAGGTTGTGCATGCAGAACAAAAGAGTTCCCATAGGTCTCCATGATGTATCAGAGAAGGTCAGGACCACAAAGTTAGAGGCACCCAGTTCAGGTCTTGGGCTCTAAGGTGCAGTTGCAAGGTGCTATCAGATTCACCTGTGTGAAGATGCTGGAAACTTTCAAAGAACTGATTGCTGTAGCAGTCATTGGAATAGAAAGTACAGCCAGAGATTTTAAATGTTGCACAGAAGGCATCCATATTAATCATCTTCCATAGAGGAAATAGACTACTTTCCCATAAGAGGTAATTACTTTTCCAGTCTGTCAACTCACCAAAAGAATAGATGCCAGGAACACAGTATTGTTTGGAGAGTTCTGAACCTCAGGAAGTTGGCGAACAGAGGTGTTTCAATATTACTGTAGTGGGAAAGTATCAATAGAAAGAATTTAGTTCCCTGGTCTTTAACTCAACAAAACAAGACTTTAAGCAACTTTGTTAAACTAACCTTTATTGTGAGTTTGTCTCACATGTTAATTTATCAAATGACATTGTATTTTCATTAAAACTCCCTTCTGTGCTGTTAATTTTAATCAACATATTTAATATTGTATAGTCTCTGTCAATTTCATTTCTGAGTTACTCAGCAGTTTGGAGCAAAGTAATAACCAACCCCTACCATGAGGAAAAATTAAGTAAATAAAATGAAAAACAAAACCAAATAATAATCCCAAATGCCTCAGCTTCATAATTAATATAAACAAAAACATGTTTAATCAGCTCTCAAGTGTAAATAACAGCAACAGCATATTCACAGCTCACAAATGCAATTTGTGAAACAATTTCACAACAATAAAGAAGGAAAACAAGTTTGTCATAGCATGCTCTATATTTAAAAGAGAGTAAGTTGCTATAATTTTAAGGAAGGCAATTCAGAAAACTCGTTACAAGAGAAATGAAATCAATTGAGCTTTCCAAGAAAAATTATGAGTGACCCTATTTATTATGTTTTATGATACCTTTTAAAAATCTAAAGGAATCCTAGTTAAACATTCCTCCTATTTCTCAGTTAAAAGACAAATAGATCATTTCAATGGAAAGAATACATATATTCATATTAACTTGAAAGACTGATGAATTGAATATAATTCAATATATTAATATAATAGTTACTATCACTCTTACTGGTGATTAGTATCATTTGCTGGCATACTTTTGGTGAGAATTCAGCAAATATTATCTACTTCCAATCCTAGAGTAAACCATAGACTCAAATTATTTACCATCCTATTCCAATAGGCTACTCTATTTATAGTCTTAAATAAAACTCTGCTTACAGTGAAATTATATCTGAAGTGTTTCCCTGTTTTTGTGGGCTCTTCATCATTATATACTTCTCTAGTAGAGGACAAGCCAGACATCCCTTTGCCTAGCTATTCCTTGCCTGGCCTGTCTTTTCCTGCAGCTCCCAGACACTGGAATTGTCTTTCTCAGATGCCATCCATAAAGAGATAATTTACCATAATTGAAGAGGCCTTTGTGATGGATTAAACATGGCCAAAAATTATTTAACTCTTCTTTCATTGAGAGATGGGGTTTATTTTCCCTCCCTGTGAATCCGGACTGGCTTGTGACTGCTTCAACCAACAGAGAACAGTGGAAGTAGCATATGCCAGATCCAGGCCTGCCATTTAAGATGACTGCCAGTTTCTGCCTTGCATGTGGAATCCCCAAGCTACTATATGATGTTAAACTACTACGTAAAATGTTCAACTGCCTTGCTGAAAAGACTACAAGGAGAAGTCATGAAACTATATGGAGAAAAAGAAGGTACAGCTGTCCCCACCAAGATAGAAGGCATATGAGTGAAGCCATCTTGTATACTCCAGATGAAACTAGTTCCCAGTTAAATATCACCAAGTGGCTCTAATCAATACCAGATGGTGCACAATTACCCAGCAGATACTGCTTGCATTGCTGGCCCACAAAGTCATGAGATATCACAAAAATGGGGACACAGTGAGTGTTGGGGTAGTTTGCCAACTATCCCAAAACAATATATTCCTTTTCTTCCCATATACAGTGGGGCCTTGACTTAAGAGTTTAATTCGTTCCGAGACCGAGCTCGTTAAGGAGCTCATTAACTCAAATTACTCTGTCAACTCAATGGAAAAAATCGGCCGAGAGACAGCTGGTATCTCAAAAAACTCGTTAGTCGGACACTCGTAAGTCAAGGCCCCACTGTATGTGTTCTACAGACCAGCTACTTCAGCATAACGTGGAGAAAGGAGTGTTCTTGTTACTGCTGCTATTTTTTAATGTATATGAGTTGACTCCATTCTTACGATATTCCTATTCAGAGGGTCTGGAGAAGAGCCCAGAATATATGCACATCTTATATTCTAACATGAAAAGCTTTCACTGAAGAAATCTCCTCTAAAACAAACTTGACAGGCACCTATTCTCTGCTTGAACATTCAAATGATAGGGATATATCCATCTCACCAAGTAAACCCAGTCTTAATTATGGAAATGCTTTTGCTGAAGGCAGAAGAGAGTGACTCATAGGTCAAATGTTTCTGAAAAACTCAATGGCAGGAATTCAGAGCCACTAATGCTTTGCTATTAATTGATTCAACTGCATCACATGCTTCTTTAGGTCCAGCTTTGAACTGACACTCTTGGTTCAAAATTATAAAAGTATCCATTTGGCTCAAGTAATCTATCTGTGGGCAGGAAAGGCAAAAGGGAACACTAAGGCGTCACAGAGGTGGTAACTACAACCACTGCCCTAAAACTGGGGAAACAGAGGAAGAGGATAGACTTATTAGACTAGGAAATCTGTAGGAGAGATACTACAACATAGGGCTCAGACCTCTGAGAAAAAGATGTAGCTTTGATGGCACTGATGCCTCAAAAAAAGATGGAACTTATGGGACTAGGACATACACCTCTAACAAGGAGTTGCTCTGAGTATTACTAAATGAGTACAGCAATAGAATCAAAACAAACAGAAATAAATAAATAAAGCTCAATGGAACTCTTCATTTGTTTAGGCCACCATATTCCTATCATAGACAAGGTGACAACCATGCCACACTGTAAATTTATACTGACCTTTCAGTGACTTTTTTTTATATGAATCCCTACTGTAGTAGTGGTTCATGTACTAGGTGCTACCCAATCTTTGCTTAGCTGTTCAATTCTTTAAACAATTAATCTAGAAAATTGTGCTTAGTTTTGGTCATTCTACTGAGATTTTTTTCTTATTTTTTCATCTCTGTCACCAAAAACACATATTGTCTCCCCCAACTTAATTTACAGCAGTTTGGCACTCATTTGCTGGGTCCTTATCTACATTACATTTTAAATTCTCTCCATATGATTGACAATAAAAAGCAAAGACGCAAACTAGATGTTAAATCAATTCAAATTTTTCTGAAACTTTTTTCCATGAAGCCAACGTATCTCTTCATCTTTCTTCTGAACAAAGCTTTAAAATAAATTTTTTGATGTCCTTAACATTTTTCCAAGTCCACTCTCATTCTATTAATGCAATTTAGTCATTTGGTTTTTGTTCCTCTTTAGCCTTCATTTTTGACTAGACATCCTGACACTCATATATCTTATACTTATTATAAAGACTGATTCTTTCCTTAATATCATTCCGGAAAGGGGGCAGAGAGGATTACAGTCATGATTGTACGAGTAGGCTAAACTCTGTAAAGCTAGACTTGAAGCTATGGTCAAGTACTTGAAATTCAAATGAGAGAGATTTAAGCAGATGCACTTAATGTAAATGACCTGAGGAATTTTTATTTCATTGATCTGTGTACCAAACATGTCTGAGAACATAATTGAAGATCCTAATTGAATTGGTTTGTGCCAAGACCCTGGAATATGTATTTTGGGGGTGAAAAACTACCAGGTGCCTCTGCTATATACCCCAAATTAAGAACCAGAATTTTTAAGTATCTTAAGTAACCATATACAGAAAACTTTTTTTTCCATATCTAATCTCAAAAACTCTTTACCCTAATAACCCAAGAAAAACTCAAATTCTGTCCAGTCATATGATTCTAAATAAACATTTCTATCTTGGATAATTAACAAAATTTGTCATTGAGAATAATTCCCTACTGGATAAAGTATAAAGTGGAACCATTTTTATTCCTGAAGTGACTATATTCTTGCTTCATTCTTTAATAGTTCAAAAATTAATGAGTGCCTATCTGTACTAGAAAATGAATGTGCAAGTGATTTGAATCTCAGTTTATTTTCTGTAAAAATAAAAGAGATTAAAAAATTTTCTTGTAGTTCGAATACTAAATGAAAAATACTTAGAGAAAACATAAAGTCTTATTAAATAGTAATCCCCTGCCTTCTAAAAGCATATGCTAAACAGGGTGAAATATAAGTTTTGGCAGATGTAGAATTTCCTGTTTGATTATTTAATACTATAACCATATATTAAGTAACATATACTATGGCACCATTGCAGAAACAGAAATGGCTATGATTTGATTCTTGTCCTCAAAGAATGCAGTCTCATGTGAAATGGAAGACAATGAAAGATTAGTACTTTCTCTGAATCGTGTTCTCATGAACTCCTTCGATGTCCTAAATTTTGGCTTTTAATTAGTATTCATCACCCTCCATCTCTGGGAGAACCATAACTTATTTTTCCCAGTCATTTTAGGGGGCAGACTGACCACACTGCTGTCTGAGCCACACATCTATTAAATCATGGGTATGTCCCAGAGAGACAGCTGTCCAAGGTTAGGACGAGAATTCAGGTGTACAACATAATTATTTTGTATTTGTATATATTGCAAAAGGATTGCCACCAACCCCCAACCCCACCCCAACCAAACATGAGGGAAGGAGGACGTGTACCTGTAGCCATTCCAGAGAACAATCCTTATAATTGGCAGGCCATTATGTGGGGCCTATGGAAGACATGCCTTGCAGGAACATCCGGATCCTGGTGGGTGTTGACCAGTTTCTGGTGAAGACAGGAACCATCACCACCTTACAGCACTCCCACACATGCAGGTGATAAAGCTCAGCATGAGCCCTATCATCAGGGTTGCAGTGGAGGCCAGGGACCAGGGATGCCTGCCCAAGCTGGCAGAGGGTGAAGCTGCTAGCCAAGTTGGACCCCATCGTGCAGAGCATCCCTGAAGAGCTGGGGGAGCACAGCACCGCAGGGATTGCACTCAAGGACCTAGAGGAGTACCAAGCCCATATCCCCATCAGGAAATGACTCAGGCATCTCCAACCCTGAGACTGTCAGCGAGGAGTGTGGCATGCTCTGCCTGTCCAAGTCCAACAATCGCAGTAAGCTGCTCATGGAGACACAGCCCTAACACAACCGCCTGACCAAGGGCCTGACAAGTGTGCCTGCTACCTGGCCGAGTACTAGTGGGAGGTGGCTGGTCCAGTACCTCAGTGAGATCAAGGGCAGGGCCTGTGCAGGATGTCCGCGGTGTGAAGCTGTGCACAGAAACTATCCAGGTGACACCCACCCGGCGCTGCCCCTACAGCAACCCGCCTCCTGGAGCTCACCCACCTGTGGAAAGCAGTGTCCTGAACGAGTGGAAGGGAACAGCTATGGTATCCGGAAGTTAGTGGGGCCACGTCTTGGAGGAGTCCCGAGTGGCTGGCACCCCCTCTTTGTCTTGAAGGCCAACCAGTCCATCAATGAGCTCTTTGGCTTCACCACCGACCTGAGGTCCCATACGGGCAACCAGGCCTCCCCCAGTGCATATGCCGCCACAGGTAGAGCTGGAAGGCCCCTTAGGTACAACCAGCCCCCCACTATCCAGTCTGGTTCTGTTGATGCGTGAGGGCAAAGGCCTGAAAGACAACATCCCAGCCCCAGAAAACTTCCTGATTGTACGCAGCAACTCCCTGCACCCCCTCAAGGCTACAATGGGCGGGACTCCACACAGCACCCGAATCCTGACCTTCTAACTCTCCATCTACCACAGCAACAAGCCCTCATATTCTCCTCACACCTCCAGACAGCCTAGACACGGTGATGGGTTTCTGGGGGCCCACACCATCCCATTGATCAACATAAATATAGAAAGAAACAGCATCAGTTGTGTGTTTTTTTAAATCTTTTTTGTTGAAAGTATTACCTATATCCCCTTTATCCCCTATTGACCTCTCCCAGCCTTCCCCCAACCCCCCCTTCCCCCCCCCCTGCCCCCAGGCCTTCACTACCCTATTGTCTGTGTCCCTGGGTTATGCATATATGCTTACAAGTTCATTGGTGGACTCTTCCCACCCACCTACCCTCCCCTGCCTTCCCTCTGAGGTTTGACAGTCTTGATGCTTCTATGTCTCTGGATCTGTTTTTATTTCAGGATTTCAGAGGCAACAGGAATGCCCTCACAGCAAGTACTTACTTGGCCAGTGGGGGTGGGAGAGGGAATGAGACACCCAATACTTTTTTTTTCATTTCTTCAGATGGGAATGCAAATGGCTGAAATAAATTTAGAATAAACATATTAAAAGGATTTTTAAAAATATAAAGCCCCATAAAAATGATACTTATTTATAACAGGGTTTAACCAGATATAACATATTTTTCCTCATTTGTTTCTTTGTTTTAATATATTCTTTTTTGTTTTATTGTATTTATAAATATAACTTTTGCCCTTCAGCTCTTAAGCCTTCTTTTGTGCTCTTCAACCATTTAAGAGACTAAGTTGTCATCTTCCTTAAAGCTATTTTGATAGTCACTTCTTTGTAGAAAGTTCTCCAACTTTGTGGTCTTTAATGATTCAGATAACTTTTGTGAGTTCCGCTACTCATCTAAAACCTTTAAATAAAATTCAGTAATCATGGGGAAAAAACAAATCCCAACTAGAGAGTTAACTAAAATATACCAAGTCTCATCTGTTCTTGGTCTCATTAGAGACTTACTAGCAATACATGTACTCATAATCCACAAACATTAAGTCTAGAAAATACCTAAGCAACCTACAGAATGACCTGGCGTTTGGGGTTGTATTAATGCATACAAAATATTTTTTACTGCTTGCTTCTTAGGAGGAGTTAGACATAACAGCATAATTAAAGTAGCCATGGGTCTACTTTAGCATTTACTTATTTCTCAGACTATTCCTCTGACTCAATCATTTAGTCCTCATCAGGACCTTGTTGGTGGGAATTTAAAGTAATACTTTTGAAAAACATTTTGGCAGTTTCTCAAAATGTTAAGCAGAATTACCATATGAATGCAAAATTTCCATACAAAACAATTTCACTCCTAAGATTCTGCTCAAGAGAAATGAAAACAAATGTCCAAATAAAAACTTGTGCACAAATGTTGACGGCATTATTATTCATAATAGTCAAAAAGTAGAAACAATCCAAATATCCATCAACTAATGAATGAATAAACAAAAGGTACTGTATCCATAGAATGAAATATTATTTGGCTATAAAAACAAATGAAGTATTGATGCATGCCATAACATAGATGAACTTTGAAATTATTAGGCTAAGTAAAAGAAACGAATAACAAAAGACTATAAATTATTTCATTTATATAAAATACAGTAGACAAATCTACATTAAAAAAGAATAGATTCATGTTTATCTAGGACTGGGAGTGGGGTAAGAGAAGATGGGGTTGAGTACTGACTGCTAATGGCTACACTGTTTCTTTAGGGTAATGAAAATGCTCTAAAACCTGATTATGGTGATTCTTGCGTAATACACTAAACATACTAAAACCATTGAATTGTGCACTTTAAATGAGTGGATTTCATGGTAAGTAAACTATATAACAATAAAACTTTACAAAGAAAAAAAACTTATTGCTAACTAAGGTGCTATTCTCATTTACAAATGAATAAAATGGAGACTCAGACGATAAATGCCTTGTTCAAGTTTTAGGTTCTAGATTTTGCTAAAAGAGAAAACCTCTGTGTTCAAATACTATTTCCACTTTATGAGCATTTCCTTCCTCTTGTTGAAAATTAATCCTTTTATGTTCTGGTTCTAGACCCATATTCATCTCAAAGGAATTCTTTAATTATGTCATTATTTCTTTTATCTCTTTCTTCTCCTTCTAGTAACTCTTTCTTTCACCTTAGCAAAAGTTCTCAAGTCTATTTTTCCAATGGAAAAGGAAGGGAATACATTAATTATATGTCCTTCCATAGCCAAGTGATTTGATAATAATCTTTACTTGTCTTCCCTTCATTTCATTCTTCATACCTTTAAAATATACTCACTAAGATCACCAATAGCTTCCTAATATTATTAACAAATCTTTCTCTCTTTTTTTCATTTCTCACTTTCCTTTATTTTTCAATTATAGTTTACATTCAATATTAGGTTAATTCAGTTTCAGGTGTACAGCATAGTAGCTAGAAAATCATATACTTTACAAAATGGTCTTCCTGATATTTCAAGTACCCACCTGTCACCATACATAGTTATTACAATATTATTGACTATATTCCCTATGCTACAATTTACATCACTGTGGCTATTCTGTAACTACCAATTTGCACTCCTTAATCCCTTCAACCTTTTCACCGAGCCCCACTAACTCCCACCCCTCTGGCAACCATCAGTCTATTCTTTGTATCTATGAGTCTGTTTCTATTTAATATGTTTATTTATTTTGTTCTTTAGATTACACATATAAGTGAAGTCATATGGTATTCATCTTTCTCTGTCTGATTTATTTCACTTAGTATAATACCCTCTGGTCCATTCATGCTGTCACATATGGTAAGAATTCATTCTTATCGCCGAGTAGTATTCCATTGTACATACTATCCACTCCTCTATTGATAGGCACTTTGGTTGCTTCCATATCTTGGCTATTGTAAATACTGCTGCAATGAACATGGGAGTAAATATATTCTTTCGAATTAGTGTTTTGGGTTTCTTGAAGTATATACCTAGAAGTGGAATTACTACGTCATAAGGCAATTTCACTTTTAATATTTTGAGTAATCTCCATAGTAGTTTCCACAATGGTTTCACCAATCTGCATTCCTACCAACAGTGCACTAGGGTTCTATTTTCTCTACGTCTTCACTAAGATCGTTGTTTTTTTATGATAGTCAGATGTGGGGTAGTGTCTCATTATGGTATTTATATGCATTTATCTGATGATTAGTGATGTTGAGAATATAATTCCTCTTTGGAGAAATTCTATTCAAGACTTCTGCCCATTTTTAATTGGGTTGTTTGTTTTTCTGGTGCTAAGTTGTCTGAGTTCTTTATAAACTTTGGATATTACCTCAAATAGTGAAATTCATCTTGAAAAGGAAGAACAAAGTGGGAGGAGTCACACTACCTTATATCAAATTATATTGCAAGGCTATATAGTAATCAAAACAGCATGGTAGTGGCATAAAACAGACACATAGATCAATGGAACCATATATAGAGCCCAGAAATAAGCCCACACATATATTGTCAATTAATCTATGACAAAGAAAGCAAGAATGTACAATGTGGTAGAGGCAGTCTCTTCATAAATGGTTCTGGGAAAATTGAACAGAGACATACAAAAGATTAAACTAGACCACCTTCTTAAACCATATAAAAGGATAAATTACAATGGATTAAATATGAGGACACATATGTAATACCTTAATCAATAAAGACATTTTTTTAAAAAAAAATAAATAAATATAAACCTGAAACCATAAAACTCCTAAATGAAAACATAGTAAAATCTCGGACATTTCCCTTAGCAATATTTTTTCTGACATATCTCCTCAGGCAAGGGAAACAAAAGAAAAATATATACAAATGGAACTTCATCTAACTAAAAGATTCTGCACAGCACCAGAAACTATCTACAAAACAAAAAGACAGCCTACTGAATGGGAGAATATAATCCCCAGCAAATCTCTTTCTTGACATTTGTTTCTTCTTTGGGTTTTGTAACTTAGTTACTCTGTTTCTGGTATGTTTCTCGTATCTCATCTTTCCTGGTTGTTCTTTCTCCATCAGGCCATGAGAAGATGATGATTGCACAGAGTTGCATCTTCACTCATCATACTGCCTCTGATCTGACCTTTATTGCTGCTGGTTCCTTATCTCTATGATAGCACTGCCATCTACCTAATTTTCCAAAACATCAACTTGAGCATCATCTCTTCCTCTGTTTTCCCTTTTCAGCCCAAAGATCCTTCAGTGCTGTCAATTCAGTCTCTTAAATATACTCTGTCTCAGATGTGTTTCTTCTTTTCCATTTCCATAGCCACAGACTTGAAGACCTGATCAGCTATCCTGTTCCCAATTTCAAAAGCCTTCTGGCTTCAAGCCTTCACCTTCCTCCAGCTAGCATGCTAACCTATCCTCTACAATGGTGCTAGTGTAATTTTCTAAAATATAAATCAGATCACATTAGTGTTTTTTTTTTAATTCCTTCATGGCTTTCAATGCCAACATGTTTAAGTCTTAAATTCTTAGTATATAACCCAATTTCTCACATGGCCCACCTACAGCTTGCTGAATGGGACATACTTTCTCAAGCCATCGTGCGTTTTCTAATGCTATTTCTGCTGCCTAGGATGTCATGACTTTCCTTGTAAGTCTAGTGAAATATACCTTCCTCAAGACCATTAAGTCTCACCTTTCCTAGGAAAGCTTCCTTGGCAGCTCATGAAGCTGTGTACTCCCTTCTCTTGAACACATTTCTATATTATACTTATTGTAGAGGATTACAATATTTACTAGTATTTTTAGCTCATATATTAATGGTAATATCAACAGTAATAATACCAAGAATATTTTGAGATATATGTGTCTAGTACCACTCTAACTCATTTAATGTATTAACTCATTTGATCCTCACATAAATGTTGAGGTAAGATTCATCATTACCCTCATTTTACAAATGAGAACATTGAGACATAGAAAGTATTGGCATCTAATAAGTAGTAAGGAAAAGATGAAAACTAAGATAGGTTGGTGACAAAAATCTATGCTCTTAACCACCATTTCAAACCTGAAGACTGTAAACTCTGGGAAGGCAGGGTCCATATATTATTCACCTTTCTACCCAGTGCCTAGCATAGCCTGCCACAGAGCAGGTGCCCTATTAAAGGCCAAATAGGTTGAATTAAAGGCCAAACCCAAGGGAAGTTACACTAAAATCCAAATATATTTTCCAATGAAACTGATTTATGTATGTTTCCAATGAAATTAAGCAAAATGTTTTCTATAAATAAGTTTAAACACCTGTAGAAATATTTTTAAAATAATTTTCAGTTGCAGGAGACAAAAAAATACACATGTAGGTATTAGTCATGCACACCAACACAATAAAAATATATCACAAGACAGATGGCAAATCTGAAAACTCATAGGCTTATTGATCAGATAGGCACTGAAACAGAAACTCTGTTACCCATTGGCCTTCAAGGACAAGAAATAGGAGTTTGTGCCATGAGGCATTTCCACAAATACACTATGAAATATGGTGTTGCTCTAAGTTGTAAGATGTTTCAATCCAGATCATTGTCCTAAATTACCACAGGGTCTTTTCTCTCTTTGTTTCATCATGCAAAGCATTAAAATTTAAGAAAGAGAAACTGCTGCAATGAACACAATAGAAAGGGGGTGTTGCTCCTTATAGACAGGAGCAGATAATGTTAAAGAAAATACTGTTAGGGCTGCCAAAGACTAGCCAGTAAAAAGTAAAGCAATGGCCAGCCCTGGAAATTATTTATTTGAAAAATAAAATGGTATAAAATTCTATTTAAATTGAGAAAACTATATCAGAGAAGAATGCATCAATTGTATAAATTGCAACCTGTAAAATTTCAAGTCAGGGGATGAAGGGTGGGGACATATTTGGAGTGAAAAAGCTGGCAACATTTGTTTGCAAAAACTCTGGAAGTCAGCCATGGTTTGAAAAAACTGTATATATGGAAAGATTGATAAGCACTCTCTCTCTCTCTCTCTCTCTCTCTCTCTCTCTCTCTCTCTCACACACACACACACACACACACACACACACACACATATAAACCTATATAGTGTACAAACAAAGGCAGCAGGTGAGAGTGGCAAGGGCACAGGTAATGTAGACCTCGACTCTCCTCTGGCTCCACCATTGGCTAAACTCTCTCTGTGTTTCTTTCCTTTCCTTTTTTTTTTTCTCATTTTTAATATGAAAATACTTTCCTTAGAGAATTATTGTGAAAATTAGAGATGTGTAGAGTTTCTGTCCTTATCATTGGTGTCATTATCATTAATAAAATCTATTCCATATTAATGTATATGGGCATATGGAGCCTAACCCTGAAAGAAAGGCAACTCAAAACTAAAATTATGTATGACAGAAAAAAAGAAGGAAGGAGAAGGACAGCCATAAAAACAGGGGCAAGGATGGAGTGAGAATGACTTATGGTGTTAAATAGCACCTAGCGAAGGTGTGAAGTAGGAAAACTGTCTTAATACCCCTTATACCAGCGGTTCTCAACCTATGGGTCACGACCCCCTTGGGAGTTGAATGACCCTTTCACAGGGGTTGCCTAAGACCATCAGAAAACACATATATAATTACATATTGTTTTTGTGATTAATCACTATGCTTTAATTACGTTCAATTTGTAACAATGAAATTGGGGGTCACCACAACATGAGGAACTGTAT
>NW_005371023.1:239705-270294 GCF_000412655.1 Myotis brandtii | reverse complement strand
GAAGTAGCAATGAAAATAATTTTATGGATGGGTCACAACATGAGGAACTGTATTTAAAGGGCCAGAAGGTTGAGAACCACTGCCTTATACCATTTTAAAGAGGCCTACTTACAGACCTTAAAGCCTTTGGCTCCTGCAACTGTGAATTATTTTTAAAATATTTCTACAGGTGCTTACATTTATTTATAGAAAACATTTTGCTTTATTTCATTGGAAACATACATAAATCAGTTTAACTGGAAAAATATATTTACTAACCTTAGGTCTTTTCCTCTATTTCTTATCACACTTAAATCACACAGAGATGAAAATAACTGATAAAAGTATCTTACCTGCTCTGTGTTCTTTGCATTTTACTATGGATCCCAGCCTTGGATCACTGTGCTAAGAGTCTATAGATCCTTCCTGTTGGCAGTATTTAAAAAAAGGCAAGAGACAGGCAGCAAAGAGTAAGTTTATAAGATTAAGACCCCTGCTAAGCTTACTCTAACCAGCAAAACTGTCATATACTGGTACAACTCTAGGAACACAAACACTATATCAGGTATTCCTAAGGAAACAATACCTAAGCACTAAGGCCCATTAGAGATATTACACTCAGCGATATGAGTTTTAGACACAGTCCTGTAACCTTTTTTTTGTAAAAATAGAATAACGAAATTAAGTAAACCAGGCAAGAAGCAGAGAAACTTACCCTGAGATTATGGGGGAGAAAATAGAAAATATAGATAGTGAAGATAAGTAAAAGATGAACTACAGGAAAAATAAAAGCAAAGCAGCAGAGTGAGGCTAAATGTTATACTACAATAAGCTAATCATGCATGATCAAACAGCCCTTGAAAACACTGTAGGAAGGTGCCATATTGGAGAGAAACATGCCATTTCTCCATATGCCTAACAAAGTCCGCTATTCTCTCCAACATTGAAACAAACCGATGTTTATTTGAATGAGCTTGAATTTGGGGCCATGTAGTGTAAAAAGCATATGTCTTTAAAACAATAAGACAAAGGGGGGTGGGGGCCAGATGGAGGTGGGTATGGTGAAGAGGGGGTGTTTATTTGAATGAGCTTGAATTTGGGGCCATGTAGTATAAAAAGCATATGTCTTTAAAACAATAAGAAAAAGAGGGTGGGGGCCAGATGGAGGTGGGTATGGTGAGGAGGGGGGGAATGGGGACATCTGTAATAGAGTCAACAATAAAAATAAAATAGATAAAGCAATAGTAGCAAATTCAGTATAGGGAGATGCTTCCAAGATAGTCAGGACAAAATATTGTTTTTGAGTAGAAAGGTATGTGTAAATAGCTATGCTATTTAAACTCCTTAAACTCATAATTATTCTTTCTCTCTCTCCCCCTTCCCACTGAGTAGTTAAATTTATCTATATTAAAAACTTCCATGATAGGATAAAGATAAAGATAAATACTGAAAAGAGAAGAAAATCAGACAGTTTACAATTCACCAAGTCCACCAAGCAATCCCAGAACACTTTGGTGTGCCTGCATTAATAGAACTTATTCTAGTCTAACTTCCATTATTAAAGTTCTTACTCATTTACATAATCCTGGATGGTAGAGTCTAGGAAAGGCACTTAAAAAGATCACTTATTGAAGGAACATTCTTAGGTGTTGACACTCTGTTAATTCATTTAACACTATAAGGCATATAATGAAACTCTGGCTAAGGAGTAACTTATTCCAGGTTAGAGCTTGCAAGGAGCAGAGCAAAAATCAGAATCCATAACTGTTTGACTCTCCAGGTGCACAATCTTCCCACTCCCAGAGTCAGTAAGGCAATGAGCCCCCTAGCCATGCTCACAGCAGACACCCATAATTGAGCATCCCATTCTTTCCTCTCATCACAGTGATGACCTTAAGAAATATCCAAGCATCTTTTAATGGTACATCTAAAAAGGCAGAAATAAATGAAACCTGTGGGTCATGCTGACTACAATCCCGGGATGGTAGCATTCCTTTTGGTGCCTCGTCTTGCAAAGGGATGCTACAAATATTTGTGAAAGAATGAATAAAGTACTAATACTGAAAGAGAGAAAAACAAATTTGGGGATAAAAATGGAATAGGGAACTAACAATGCATACAAATAGAAAGGAAGTCTTTTGTTCATTTCATGCACATTAAGGTTTGCATGAAATGAATAAGCTGAATAGACCAGCAAACTGCATTTCAGCAGTGGTTAGGCTATTCACAACAAAGACATGATGAATATTTCAAACTAAAGGCTCACCACATTTCCTTGGAAGATGGCTTCTCTTAGAATCACCTCATAAAAAAAAAAAAAAAAAAAAAAAAAAGTCCAGAGTATTTCTGGAAACATTTTCCTCTAGGAGGACAACGTTTCTTAAAATGACAGCCCTGCAAGGTTTCATAGCATCCCCAAAGTTTGGGGGCACCTGTGAATCCCTTTTCAGCAATAGGTTCCTATAATTTGCATCCAAACTACTTTTATAATTTGCTTACTGACTCATGATTGATGTCTTTGAAAAATGCAGTTCTTTTATTCTTTCTAACTACTGGGATTAATGATAGATATCTTGGGGGCTACAGGAGGGTTGAGATAAAGGATTGAAATAGATTATATAGGTTTTGTGCATAACTAAAGTAAAATAGCAATAATTACAGCAATAAATATCATTTATTACCATGTAGCTGGTATGGTACATATTACCACCAATGGGTTTCCAGCTCAATGTGAGGTAAGTGTATAACCCCCAAAATGGAATATACATTAAAATTTCTATTTTTCATTAAGCATTCTCCATTAAATAATTCCAGAAAAAGAATGTATATACTTCAATATTTTGCCTTAAACAGGTTATAATCAATTTTAGTCATTAGCTATTATAGTAATCAGGAAAAATTAATAGATATTCTAAATAGCTCATTTTTCTCCAGGTCATGGGCAGGTACCAGGAGAACACAAAATGCATGCTTATGTGTGGAATTTTACTATATGTGAAGCTGTAGTATTGCTGAATGCCATGAAAGAAAATATCCTCCTCTGTAGTTAACATCCCAAGCTATGGCGTGGAGCAGCAGGAAACAGTAAGATGTGGTTTGCTGGCCCCTTCCCTGTGTGCACCCCTCTTCTTCCCTACCCACGGACCGTGTGCAATAATCTACAACAGTGCCTGTACCACTGCTTGCTTGCTAATGAGTCTTTCTTCCTCAGTTGTAAATACTTCAATGACAAGAGCTTGTCCTAGACCTCATCTTATTGCTAACAGAATCACTGCTCGTGGCATATTCTCAGAAAGTGCCAGTGGAATGTTGTTTGTGAAATGGCCACTACACATTGGAGTCCCTAAGCCACCTGTGAATGGAAAGGGCTGAATAAAAAGTCTCCAGTATTCTCTGTAACTAGATGTTAACATTGCACCAAGATCCCTAGATCCTACCTTATCCACCCTAGCATAAAGTCTCCCAATTTCATTTCTGCTGTAGAACCTCCTGAGAAGAGGAAGAAGAATAGAGCAACAATGAAATGGATAAAGTCTCCCAATTTCATTTCTGCTGTAGAACCTCCTAAGAAGAATAGAGCAACAATGAAATGGGTGTTCCTCTGGTGTCCTGAATGGAGAAGGAAGATGGGGAAGTGGAGAGACAATCTTAGAGCCGCCCCAGGAGTTGCCTCTTCTCATAATTCACTCTATCAGGACTTAACTTTGATAATTTCCAGCATCAGACAACTATGACAAAAACTGTTGACAAGTCACTAAAGTCCTCTATCTCTCCCCAGGTGTTAAACAGCACCTTCTACTCTGCTGTTCTTTTCTTTCTATATGTCCATCCTGTATACACAGAGCAAAAAATCCAATGAGCACACCACTGCAGAGTATTTGAACAAGGAAAGGAACAATATAGTCTGACTCTTATTCTACTTAATGCAAAAACAAATATTCTGTCATTAAATTTCCTTAAAACCCAAAGCATACTATTCCCAGGGATCTATTCTCATTCATGAATATTCTATATTTATTAAATCAAAATATCATTTATATTTCAATATACATTGGCATGTTTCTTTTGGGGTGGGAGGGAAATATCTATCTTTATGCTTTTATTGTTTTTCTACCAGATGCTTAGAAAACCAAAAGATGAGCTTTATAGATGTCGGAAGCAATCCTGTTCTGTCATTTTTTTATGCACATGCTGACTCAATGTCATAGAATAACTGGGTTGCTTTCTGCTTTCCTTGACAGTCCAAAGAAAGAGTAATGCATACAAATCATTTTACTGTTTAAAAGTTTTGAATAAAACATGCTAACCTTGTCATACTAAGTGACAGACAGAAATGTCACCATTGTTTGCCAGGGACAAATAATCCATATACTTCATGTATAATTCATCTGATCTTTAAAAATGTTTAACAATATTGAATTTAGATAAATTTCAATGTTATGATGCATCAAACTTCCTTTATCAATTTACGCATATGCCTCATCAATTTGTCCTCATTTGTATTACTCTATTTTTGTATTAACTATGACAATCTAGGGGATATTCTGATTTTCAGGGAAAATGCACATGTGTTTTGTCCACATTACAGCCCCCTCTCTATGGCCCTCTCTCTATCAGCTCTTAACTTAGAAATCTCAGATAGCCCAAGGGTTGTAAATCTGCCACAGAAGTCCCAGCTGCAAGTCACAGGTATCTACAAGTCTTCTGACATAGAGCCTTTGGTCTCCAAACAGACATTGATGAACTCAGAGACATAATACTCCAATCCTTTCTAAAATAAGGTTTCAATGGCTTCTAAGTCCTTTCTGTCAATCAAAGCTAACCAGGGGCAGGTCTGAAATGAGTTGGCTTGGGGTAAAATACATGAACAAGAATGTTTTGAACAGGCTTCAAAGTGAGCTGGAATTCCCCGTACTTTGAATCAGGAGACATAATGTTGGTGGCCTTCTGCTAGGTCTCATCGCCAAAGCCACTGTCAATGCAGATGATCTTATGGTTTATCTGAGTCTGAAAGGCCCTCTCCCTGTCTTCATTATGTAAAACCAGTGCCTCTAAGAGGAGAAGAAACCCTTTGGTTGACAGTGCCCTCAATATGGTTAGAAAATAAAATATAAAAGAATCATTTAATAAATTATTCGTGGAGCATAGGAACAAATTGAGCAACTAAAAGTAAACCAGATTAAAATTTCTAGAAGCATCTTACGAAAGCCTATTTTCTATTTTAGGAAGAGTAACTAATTATTTCTGTGCAACTTAAGTTTGCAAAGGGCCATCCTGTTGTCCCCTTCTCCCATACTTCAGAATTTTTCTCCTCCGTGAGTCTTAGGAAGTTCTTTATGCCCTTGGAGATAATTTTATTTCAACTAAGAATATTTGATAGTCCATCTGAAACCAAAACAAAATAATATTGAAAGTAAGCTGTAATTGAAAAGTTAAAAAGGGGGGGGGGGGGGGGGCTGGGTGGAGGTGGGCAAAGGGGGAGAAACAGGGCATCTGTAATAAAAATGAAGTAAGTTCTTTAAATTGACAAAGTAATTAAAAATTCCATAATTGAAAAGATGAGTTGTTTTTGTTTTGTTTTTTTCAGAGAAAGTAGGGAGCAGGGAGCTAGCATACCCATGCATATTACATTTCATGATTAACAATTCATACATTCTCTTCAAGTTCTTACTTTATTTACATACTTATGCATACACCAGTTCACCTTCTCTGAGTGACACCTAGATGTGCACATGGGTACATACAAACATTTAATTATACATGTATCTTTCTCCTCTTTTCAGTGCATTGGAAAAAGCAAACCATTTTTCACTAACTGAGCTGTCATCTCTGTTGTAGCCCATTCACAAAGCAGTAGAAAATTAGCTGAGGAATTCATTTATAGCTTCAAAGGAGAAAAACAATAATATAAATAGAGTTGGGTAAATAAACCTATGGGAAATTATTTAAATTTATACATTAGACCTAAGAAAGAGCTTCCTTCTGAGAAATGCCAAATGCAATAAGAACCCCTCTTTCAAAAAAATATTTGCAATAGCTTTTTGTTTTGTTTTAATCACTTGAGTAGCTTCTAATTTTTTGTATAGAATCTGGGTTGAGTGTGTACAGTTTTCATTTGATCTTCCAAAGTGTCATGACACTTACCAAAAATATATAAGAACCACAGTTTGGAGTATAGGGACTTTTATTTCTCTATAAGGGTTTGAATTACTTCTACCTGGAGGTTGGAATTGCATTGGCTGCAGTATAAAAACTCAAACTTTGCTGGTTTAAAAGACTTAATCTGGTCCTTAAATATGGTAAGTAATTTTCACCACATACCACGGACAGATTTTCACATTCAGTCACAGTATACACATGTCCATAGATTTCCATTATTTTCCAACAGTTCTAATTTCATTGTGGAGCATTTACCAGATGGAAATGGGCCATTATATTGGGCTTTTGGCAGGTAAAGTTGGCTTTGCTAAATGAAAATCCCACGTTTGAGGATCCCATGAAATTGGCAATAATTGACTTTTGAACACACAGAGAATTTTAACCTTTTTTTATTTGCACAAGACAAATTCTTTTGAAGAGTTTTCTGTTAACCATTTAAACATTTTTATTGTTGTTATATCTGGGCCTTGAACTGGCATCAATTTGGATAGAGGATTTACTAAATGAGTTCCAATACTAATTCTCATCATTAACACCACCATGGCAATCATTATTTTGTTGATACTATTAAGCAAATATTAAAAGGATGGAAATTATAACTCATTGAATGATACTTTGGAAAGCCTCTATCTTCCAGAGTATTTTAGAGAAGTCTCAGAATGGAGTGCATTAATACTCCTTTGAGTATATATCCTACGTTCAAAGGCTGTTAAATCGCGTTGTTTACCCATATCTTCAGAAAAAAATCACTTCTACTGTCGTGGTAAACAACCTGCTTCCCTTTTTATAGTAGTCTGGCCCTCTAGCAACTTCAGCGGGAAATTATAGCTAATTTGCCTACAAATGTCAGGTGGTCATAATAATCTGGCCAGTGTGTGATTTTGTTTTGTAAAAATACTAGCTACTTGATAGAGCTATTATTTCTTCTCACTAAACACAGCTTACTTTCTGTTCCCCAGGTTTTTGTGGTCTTTTAAAAATCCTTCTGTTATTTTAAACCTACCTCTTCCTCTACTGTCATTTTATTTTGGGGATTACATAAAATATTTAGCGTTTCTTGAGGTCAGATTGGATTTAAGATTAAGATTGGTGTATTAGCCTAATAGAATCTTCCCCCACTCTTTTCTATTTAACACACTTCTGCTTAGTATTTTTTCCACTTAGAACCAGCTGGTGGGGAAAAGATGAGTGGCAAAAAATGATATTAACCCTTAACTTGGGGGGCTGGAGAGGGAGAGAGATTTACCAGGCCAATGCCAAGTTTAGCATCAGCTGGGATGCTTTGACTATGGACTTTTGGCATGTACTATGTGAAATCAACAAGGCTGTGTGGAGAAAAATGTACTGCAGTTATGCTTCTGATAACTATAAACAAGCTTAAGACTATTTAGGACATCAATGAGCCAGAGAATAAATGGTGATAACAAATGCTTCATAGCATTCTGTTTGTCATTTTAATGGTAAAATAAAGAAATAAAATGGTAAAACCTGTCCTTTGATTTGAAGGAATACTTCTTATTAACCAAATTCTCAGAGAAATGATCAGAGGAGTGGTTATTTTAAGAGTATGCTTTTCATCTAATATGATTAAAATATTTTCCCAACCATGAGCCTCATGAACCACAACAAAATTTATAATACTCATTTTTCATTGTTTAAAACTCATCATTGTTCGTGCTGCCTCAACAATAGTGCATTTCACAAAATAAGGTATGTTGGTGGAGCGACACCAAGCATGCAGCAGGCAGCCTTGCCTGTCTTCCTCAACTCCACCTGGGAAGCCTAAGCATTAGCTTAAATCAGAGGTTCTCAACCTGTGGGTCGCGAGCCCTTTGGGGGTCGAATGACCCTTTCACAGGGGTCGCCTAAGACCATCGGAAAACACATATATAATTACATATTATTTTGTGATTAATCACTATTCTTTAACTATGTTCAATTTGTAACAATGAAAAACACATCCTGCATATCAGATATTTACGTTATGATTCATAACAGTAGCAAAATTACAGTTATGAAGTAGCAACGAAAATAATTTTATGGTTGGGGGCTCACCACAACATGAGGAACTGTATTAAAGGGTCGCGGCATTAGGAAGGTTGAGAACCACTGGCTTAAATGAAGCTACATTTTCTGTGCTCACACTTTTCTGGTTTATTTCAGCAAATATTTCTTAAAATACCTTAATGAGGATTTCATATATTTCACATGAGAATACTTAAACAGGGTAGAAAAGTGATAAAAATTGGATGCTCTAGGAAGAATGCGGAGGGGAAGGAAGAGGAGATTTACATCTAATGTAACAAAAAGTGGGCCATGGGGACTGCGATTTCCAGGGTAAGATTGCAGGGCTGGGTGGCATGATCATGAGCACTGAGGGGCAAAGCTGTTATTCATAGAAAGCAGCCTCATCATTAATCCAAAGGTGATAATTTATGTTTGTTTTACAAAACTTCTTGATGGGTAAGTTTGATGTGAAATGATTAGCCCTGGGAAAGGACTGGACGGTAAGAAAGAGGGAGGGAAATGAGGGAAATTTGAGTTACTTTGCAGATAAAAATAAGCTAGACTTGGATTTTGAGGCCTGGGGGAAATTTAGGGATTTAATTTTTTTAAGTTTTAGGAGTTCTTAGCCAAATATCAAGGTTGGATTCTCCTTGCCAATGCTTTATATAATTAATTGGTTCCTTTTACAAAACAGTAAGAAACTTAGAAGACACAGATCTCAGTCAAAAAGGTTTTTCAATAAAGTCTCTTTAATTTTCTACTCAAAAGAGTATTAAAGAATAATCAGATATTACCTATATAGCTGTCACAATACTATGCTGGCAATGTTTCTTCCTTTCAGTTACAAAAGTCCTAATAGTGGTGACCTCTCCCTTCTGAATTAAGATAAGCAGAGAGAGGTCACTCCAAAGTCAAGGTCCATGAACATAACCTTCCCTGGTGGTGAGGTGGCTCAATACTTTGTTTTATAACCAGGATAATGGTATGAAGTAACTTTCACTTACAGCTTTTCAGTTCTCACGTGGGCCACTGAGAGAGAGACACACCACACTTTCTTTAATTTCTAAAAGAAATCATTCAAAATAGCAAGGCTACGTCTCTTCTTATAACCTAGAGGAAGGGGAAAACATTCTCCAGGACACTTCATGCTTTCACTGTCTCCTCAGCTGAAACTTCTGTAATCTTAGCCTTTGGAAAGGGAACCTTCCCTGTTCTAGGAGCATTAATGATAGTAGAGCAAGTCCGTCTGTAGATAAAGGGAGGTTTGTCATCTCATAAACCCTCACAGCCTGCTTTTCACAAAAATAGGAGAAAATGAGAATTTGGGTAGCTCTGGCACAATCTCAGAAGAACAGCAGCTGCCTATCCAGAGAGCAGAAGGTTGAAGCCCCTGAGAAAAAGATGATCATTGAGAAATACCTGCAGTGGTAATGCCTGGGGACTTTAAAAATAGGGATGTCTAAAATGCAAATGTAGCTCATTTGCAGGACAGCAGGCAATGTAACCAACTTCTAATGCCCCCAAACCCTCAATAAAATCTTCAAGTACAGATATGCATTTGCTAATGTTGCTTTGGCAAGAATAGACTTAATAGAAATAAACAGAAAAGTTGCAGAAAATGGGAAACACTGGAGAGATTTTAAAATTCAAAGGAAAATAAGAAATCAAAGCAAAGGCAACTAAGAGAAGAAGCCATTTGGCAGTTCTTAGGGGTGGGAGTGAAGGATGGGATTTCCACCAAAATGTGCACATTGGCCAGTTGGTGATGGTGATAGCAGAGGTTGTGTTTATTGGTTTGGTTTGCTGATTGTTTATAACACTAAAAGGCATAGGCTATCTAGCCAGCTGATGGTTAGAAAATGTACATAAAACAGGACTTTTATTCTGATGACCACAGCAAGCCCACAATGACATGAGGTAGATGACCAAATTGGAAATATTTAAAATAAATATGTTATGTGCCATAAAGGAATAAAGAAAGATGGATCTCTTTTGTTATATTATTTTGACTGAATGTCACACAAGGTGCTGTTTGTTTGTTTGCTTGACATTTTTATACTTTTGCCTGGGGTGGTCAGTAGAAAAATAGCAATATGGGAGGGAAAAATTGAACAAGAAAGCCAAATGCCTAAAAGGAGATTTGTAGAAAGACTAAGAATGAGGGCTACAGAAAAATAAGTCAGACCACTAATACATTTAAAACACTGACCTCACAATTAAATCATGTTCTTGCAGTTCTATCCATGACTAATGTTGTGTTTGCCCAGGCCTTTGGTTTGTTTTGACAAAGGAACTTAGCTGAGAGGCACACTAATGAGTCATGTGATCTTCAATGTCCAGAGCTCCATGCATTCTTCAGAAAGCAGCTCAGTCTTTCTTTCATTAATTTATACACAAATTCTAGAGCCTTCACCCTGTCCAGTTATGAGGAAAACAGTTGAAAGCAGGGACTCAAGGAAAATGCATTTCTGGGCAGAATCTAAACGTGTCCACTATCCAGTTCTGTGATGCAGGAGCAAGTTGGCTAATCTATCTGGGCCTCAGTTGCTTCATCTGTAAATGAGAACCATAATAGTCTCAACTTTGTAAGGATTTTTAAAGGACTAAATGATATCTATACTAATAAATGGGTAATATGCTAATTAGGGCAGACGTCTTCCTGATGACCTTCCGGACATCCTTCCAGACAAAGCCGCAGCGGCTGCGAGGGTCAAGGCGCGGCTGCAAAGGGTCCAGGCTCAGGCCAGCAGTGGCAGCAGCAGCAGGGTAATGGGGGCAGCGCCTTCCCCTGATCCACCAGGTCACCTCCCGCAGAGGGAGGCCAGACTGTGACTTAGGCCGGGGGCCGAGGCAGAAGCAGTTAGAGGTGATCAGGCCAGCAGGGGGGCAAGGTAGGGGCGATCAGGCCGGCAGGGGGTGCAAGGTAGGGGCGATCAGGCCGGCAGGCAGAGGCAGTTAGCCTAAACTGGCAGTCAGACATTCCCCAAGGAGTCCCAGATTGGAGAGGGTGCAGGCCAGACTGAGGAACCCCCCGCATGCATGAATTTTGTGCACTGTGCCTCTAATATATATATATTTAAGAACAGTGCCTGGCACATAAAACCATCCTAAAAGTGTTAGCTATGACTGTTATTTTTACTAATAGTAGTGTTATATAAGGCAATAAAATACTTGTCACATAGTTACTATTAAGTAAAAGGGAGTTCCATCCTTCTTCCCCATCACCTCCCTCCCTCATCCAATTTTAGACAAATATGGGCATCCCTTAGCCTTCTTCTCCGTCTGCACAGTGCTTGGCACATTCCCCATCTCTGACAACCATACTAATATAGTCAGGCCAGAACTCAAATGTCTTTCAAACTTGACAGAGACAGGTAATAAGACAGGGGGAAAAGTCACTTTTTGTTTCATTATCTTTGATAATTTGATATTCTTTTAGATGTCTAAGATATGAAGAACACATATTTAAATATAAGGACTATCTACTTGGGAAGGATTTCCATCCCTCCTGGGGCAGCTTCTGGACTAAGTCTGACTCTCGGTAATTCTGAGTAGTCTACACTTCTGCTCCTGGGATGTCACCAAGGGCTCAGTCTGTTGCCAAATCTCAGAAACCTATTCAACAATGAGTAGAATTCCCCTCGCTCTGACAAGAATACCTATAGACTAAAAAAATGTAAAAGGCTGAGTGTAAAAATTGCAAATCATATGCCTAGAGCCATGATAAGTATGCAAACTGGTGGTATGAAAAGTCCATATGATAAGCACTGAGGGATATACCTGTACTAAACAAGGCCCTATTTGTTTAGTTAGTATCTTTCCCATCTCTCACCTCCTCCTTCAAAAGTTTATTTTTGTACGTATCACATTATGAAAGGAAATGAGCTATCCTGCCAAACAGGTATTTGGCAGCTACGTGGTTGCCAGAAAATATTACATCTATGTCTACATCTATATCTATATAACTATATCTGTATCTATTTATATCTATAGTATCTCTATCTCTATATTTACATCTATATCTATATATCTACTAGTATATATTTATATCTATATCTAGTATCTATATATCTATATCCATATCTATCTATACTATCTCTATATTTATATCTACATCTATATACTATATCTATAGTATCTCTCTATCTTTATATTTATATCTATATAGTTAGACATGATTTCACCTTAAAGTAGACTGAGTATGTGTTATTGGAATATATTTGTGTGTATATTTGCTTCTGTTTATTTTGGGATAGTTGGTAGGATAGAATGTTGAAAATATTTTAATATAAACCATTAAATACATTAACTTTTGTTGCACAGCATCTCATGGCTATATGGCTGTTTCTCTCATCTTATTTGACATTATTCAATTTAGTATGCAAGACCAAGGAGTGAGATTCGTTCACCCACATTTTGATTCAGGCACAGAGAAACTTCCTCAGTATGCTCTGATAGGAGAGTATCAAACTATCTTCCCTAATGTTTCATATGACCTACAGACCATGGTCCACGTAGCAGCCCATCTGATTTTAAAACATCAAAGATCTAAGTAACAGAAAAGGATATAAATGTGAGGCTTTGGATATAATGGGCTACTTAGGTCCTAGAGCTCTAAACCTCATGTCAGGACTTCTCTAAATCACTTTATTGTTATGGAATCAAGCAGAGAGAGAAGAAATTTCCCCTTTAAAAGTAAGAAGGAACTGAAAAGGAAAGCCTGAGCGAACAGGAAATGTGTCAGCTCTCCCACAGCATGCTGTGCCTACTGCTGCCACAGGACTTGTCCCACTGCTCACCTGCCTCCCCCGTGATGCTGACTACTTAGGGCAGACCACATCCTGCCTGGCACACTGACACTAGGACCAGCACTTGCAGAATCAATAAATATAGTACCCCCCACCTTCAATTTAGGGAGACATGCTCACGTTATAGAGAAGGGAAATCTAATAAGGCACAATGCTTGCACATATGCTTGCTCTAGCCTGCCTGGATCTCAATCCCAGCTCTTCCACTTACTAGCTGCGTAACCTTGGGCAAGACACCTTACTACCTCTGTGCCCCAGTTTGCTCACTCTAGAAACAATAGCAGTGCTCGCTTTGGCAGCACATCTACTACAAATTGGAACAATACAGAGAAGATTAGCATGGTCCCTGCGCAAGGATGACATGCAAATTCATGAAGAGCTCCATATTAAAATAAATAAATAATAAATTAGTAAATAAATAAATAAAAACAAGATCATAATAGCACTTACTTCGTAGGGCAGGTATAAGGATTAAGTGAATCAACATATTTAAAGTGCTTAGAACAGGGCCTGACACATATCACATACTATACAGTGTTAGCTATTGATTAATTCTACCTCAGTTTTCCCAACATCCATCTGAAATAGACAGTATCAGCCCACTTTACAGATATGAAGCTGAAGACTAACTAGGCTCTTAATTGGCAGATGTCTTGTTTAAATTGGTTTTACCTATTTTCAAAGCTTTTGCTCTTTGCCCTACCCCAGAGTGTCTCTCTTTTGAGCTTTACTTAATTAAATTCAATATCTCAGGTTTCTACCAGATGTAGAAATTTGTATGTGATGTTATCTACAACAGAAAAAGATGAATAAGGAATGGTCTTTAATGGGAACAAAGTTAACACTGGAAGAAGATGTGGACACAACTAATTTTATTACAAGGAAAACTTAAGTAATGTGATAGATTTTTGAGGTTCTAGGAATGAAAGACAGAAGGAAGATTCTGGCTAAAGGTGGGAAAAGTTTTATAATAGAAGTAGTTTTAAACTAGCCAAAGAGATTTGTGGGTGAAAATGACAGGCAACAGTGGAAGTAAGGAGAAGAAGGAAAGAAAGACATCTCAGAGGAAATCCTAGCATGAGCAATCCTAGAGAGGCAAAAACTAGGCACACGCATGTCTTGCTCCGGGAGAGGGAGACTACTTAAGTCTGCTACCATGACGTATAACTAAGCTTGGAAAGGTAGTACATGGCTACTTTGAGGAAGACCCCAAAAGTTATGCAAAGCAATTAAAACGTCGCTTTATAAGTCACGAGGGATTAGTCTATATTTATGAATAACTTATGAGAAGAAGGGTATGAAGATGGTCATATGACCAAAGAAATATCTTAGGCTATGTTGGGAAAGAGAAAGGAGATGAAATGCTAAGAAACAAGGCCAGGAAAAACAATTCAAAGAAAAAGTAATAATGTCCCGAATTGGGATGGTAACAGTGAAAAAAATAAGAGAAAATAAAAAGCTAAAAGAGATTTCTAGAAATAGAATAGAGAGTTAAGAAGAGGAAGAGTAAATGTAATTCCAAAATTTACAGAGCAATTCTACAGTGCTGGAAATCTATACACTATTTCATTAAATTCTCACAACAACCTTGCAAGAAAATCTAATACCATTTCTCACAGAGGGAACTAGCAGTCTGACTTTGAATATTGACTCCTGGCACTTACTGTATGAAACTGGAAGAATTACTTAGCCTCTCTAAGACTATTTCTTTACATATAATATGTAGATGGCAACATCTATCTTACGGTGGTGGTGTGATAATTAAACCAGATAATGTTTATAACTTGCCTTCAAGGAACTAGCATATATTATCTTCCATTAAGTTATAGAAATATTATTAGAAAAATGTTACTATAAAAGAATGTTAAATTGCCAAGATAAAATTCAATTTCATAGTCTTATAATTTCAAAGTCTGTTCTCTAACATTTTATGTTTCACTTCTCAATGGAGAGGAACCACTGTCACATCTTTAGAGTGTGGGATGAGAACCAAAATAATGAAAAAGAAAATGAGATCATGGGAATCCTCAAATGAGTCCCAAATTGGCATTTAATTAGAAGATAGTTTGTTTTGTTCTAAATCTGAGCCTGGACACCATTTATCAAATAGACTCTTTATAAATCACATAACATTCCATATGTAAAAATTATAATTCAAATCCTAGATTAGAAAGTTAAGATTCACTGCCTAATATATAACATGCCAATGAAAGTTTCATGAAGCATAGAGTACTTCAGAGACATATTTTTAATTGGCAATACCCGTTGGTCAGAGTTTGCCTTGTTTTGCAAGCCCATTAGCCGTGGGAGATTATTTGAAAATACTTGACAAAATTTTTAACTTTTCATCCCAAGGTGTTATCAATATATTAAAGCTGGTATTCGCTGGGTATGTCGGGACTTGGAAAGGGAATACCTGTATTTTAATAGCTAGAATGACATCTGGAATTTTCTTTTTGTAAATGTTAAATATTTAATCAAATTAATTTTTAATTTCCTAATTTCTTAAAGGGCAAATCTTGAAACAGGATTTTCTCTCTCACAATACTGAAAATGTAAAAGTGTCAGGATCAGTGATCAAATAGCCATAATTACAGAAGGGTACAACTTCTGTTTTAAATCTAAAATCACTTTGGGCTGAGTAATTGTTGTTTGGATAACAGAACACCAGCTGACCATTTGGGCAACCATAGTTTTAGGCAATTCTAAAAAGGCATAATATTTGTGCTTCAGTTTATTTGGCCTCATTCCCATCCTTGTGTTCAAAAACAAGCGGGGGGGTAGCTGGTTGGAACCTGAGGGTTATTAATGGCAGAAAAGGTTCCACAGGTAGCCAATAGCTCACTATATATTGCAGATTGCCAGGGTTGTGCTTTCGTTCTTCATATGAACACTGGAAATGAGGAAGATGCACATATGAATGGAGGAGGAAAAATCATTATTTCCCAGGAAGCCAAACACCAAGTAAGAATAGAAGCAAAGAAAATTCCACTCCCACAAAATATCATCCAATTGATCAATCTACCAGAGGAACAAAAAATAAAGGAGAGAAACAAACAAACAAACAAACAAACAAAAAAAAAACAAAAAAAAACAAAAATAAAGGAGAAAAAAAAAGCCAGGTAAGTGGTTTCCTTGAGAAAAATTAAAGCTTTTCTTCATTCAAGGTGATGTCACTGACCTTCCATCAGAAACATTACCCACATGTGTAGTCCATGAAATCCAGTCCCACTCTCCAGCTGGGTGACACTACAGATAGTATTTATAGGATGACTGGCCTGGGTCCAGACAGAGGTCTCCAATTTCAGAAAAGAAAGCAAACTTCCATAACCAACATCAGCACTGGCTAACCAGATGTTGAGCAATGGAGGAAGCAACTTCTCTTATAAGAAAGAAAAAGCAAGGCTACGTCTAGAATAGCAATATAAAGGGGGAAAGCCATTGAAGGAGATTTCTTAAAAGTTCAAGCTAAGAGCCCTAACTGGTTTGGCTCTGGATAGAGTGTTGCCCTGCAGACTGAAGGGTCCCAGGTTCGATTCTGGTCAAGGGCATGTACCTTGGTTGCAGGCACATCCCCAGTGGAAGGGGTGCAGGAGGCAGCTGATCAATGTTTCTAACTCTCTATCTCTCTCCCTTCCTCTCTGTAAAAAATCAAGAAAATATATTTTTAAAAAGTTCAAGCTAAGATGCAAAATATTTTTGAAAAAAATTTTCCATTGATAAATCTGTACAATTGTCCTCCAATCATAAGTTACATATTTTGGTAATGAAGTACCACACCTTCCCCCATCTTTCTTCCTCCCCCCAAAAAGAATACATTTTCATTCTGACTCCATTTGCCTGGAACCAAATATTTCTATACAGAACAGAAATGAAAATGTTGGGATAGGGATTGTCATGAAAAACAACAACAACAACACACACACACACACACACACACACACACACACACACCTCGTTTCACTGTGGTTTAAAATAACATAAGATTTTAAAAAAACCTTTGGTTTTACTTAAATACTAGTATATACTCATTGCCACTGCCTTCGGCTTCTCACACATTTCAACTGTGTACCGTTATCTTTTGCTTCAAGACCAGGGATTTGTCAGCAACACAAATGGCCAATCTAGAGGAGACCGGACAAAGAAGTTAGGCTGTCCCACCAGGGCCAAACTGGACAAATGGAAAGGCAGTTAGGAAAAGCCTAGCAGCAAACTAAAAGGAAGAGTGGTTGGACAGGGAAGGAAGTTCAGGCACACAGGTGTTATGTTTTCAAGAGGTCTAGAAGCAAACAACAGTTGGCTAGCCCTGTAGGTGAACAGATTTACCATCAGGCAACTCTGATGGCAGGCAGTAAGCAGAAGCTAGACAATCAGACAGACCGCAACTGGGGATTTAGCCCCTCATGGTGGAAACCCAACCACAGCAACCAAAGATAAGTAGCAAAGCCCAGCAAACCCAGAAGCCGAGCTGACTCAAGGCTGAATCCATGAGCTCTGGATCCAAAAGTCTAATGTTTCCACCACCTGGGAAAATTTTTTCAGGAGGTAAAGGTAGGGATCAGCATGTAATAAGTTCAAGAGTCTCAAGGAAGTACATGAAGTAACTTATACAATATCTATAAAATAATCCCTAGGCAGAAAATAATTTCAGGAAACATAAATGTGTGCATACATATTTGACCAAATAAGATAAAAAAGAAAAGGACTATATACCAGCTACAGCAAGATTAAACTAGAAGAGAGAAGGCCCATATTATTCCATTGGGCTCACCAACTACTGATCCCCAAGCACTAGCAGCAAGAAAACTTACACCTGCTGTTCTGGAATCTGGCCATCCACAGCCAGAAGAATGAATGTGGGACTCATGAGCTCTCTTTTATTCAAACAAGTAGCGGTGGCATAGAGTGTTATGACATTAGCAGCTTTGGAAACTCTTAATATTAGAAGCTCCACCCCATATCATCTTAAACATAATAAAACACATCCATATATCACCAAAAATAAAATTTACAACACTTTAAAATTTGAGTGGAAAAAAATGAAAAAAAGAGTGTAATTGCATTTGACTACATAGCACTGTTACATTTTATATTTCTATTTAAATATTCATTATTCTTTATTATTAATTTTTATTCTATAGGTTATAAAACTATTTTCAGCTGGATGTTTTTCCTGATTGCAAGTACTTTGTGTAGGCTCTGGTGACTTTGTTTTTTGTTAGTTTGTTTTGTTTTGTTTTCTAAGTAGCAAGTTTTTGCAATTCCTCAAAAAGTTGTTTTAATTTTACACAAGTAGAAGTATTCGATGGATAAAAAAGGACTAAGCAACTTACAGGTACTCTTGGTCTAGACACAATAGACACTCAGATGCTGTGGAATTTGTTAATTGCTTACAAAGAATTGGTTAGCATTTGAAGGTGAGTTTGAGGTTTGGGGGGTTTTTTTTTTGCACTGTTTTTTTCTTTTAATCCTCACCCCAGGATATTTTTCCCATTGATTTTTAGAGTGGAAGGGCGGGGAAGGGGGAAGAGAGAGAAACTTCAATATGAGAGACATATCAACTGGTTGCCTCCTGCACAGCCTAAATGAGGGGATCCAACCTGTAACAGAGGTACGTGACCTTGACTGGGAATAATACCCACAACCTTTCAGATTGTAGGCCGATGCTCTAACTGCCCCGATGCCAGGGCCTTTTTTGCAATTTTTAAAATTGTTGACACTATTACAGGTGTCCCCCATTTCCCCAGCCCCAGGCCCCCTCGCCTTGCCTTCAGCACACTGTTGTCTGTGTCCTGGGCTTTACATATATATTCTTTAGCTAATCCCTTCACCTTCTTTATCCAGTTCCCCACACCCCTCCCCTCTGACATTTGTCAGTGTGTTCCATATATCCATGCCTCTGGTTCTATTTTGTTTGGTAGTTTACTTTGTTTATTAGATTCTATATATTAGTGAGATCATATGGTATTTGTCTTTCACTCACTGGCTTATTTCGCTTAGGATAATAATCTCTAGGTCCATTCATGCTGTTGCAAGGGGTGAGAGTTCTTTCTTTTTCACAACCACATAGCACTCCATTGTGTAAATGTCCCACAGCTTTTTTATCCACTCATCTGCTTATGGGCACTTGGGCTGATTCCAGGTATCGGCTATTATAGATAACTAAAGGCCCAGTGCACAAAATTTGTGCAGTGGGGAGGGGTCCCTCAGCCCGGCCTGCATCCTCTCACGATCTGGGACCCCTCGGGAGATGTCTGGCTGCCAGTTTAGGCCTGCCTGCTTGATCACCCCTAACCACTCTGCCTGCCTGCCTGATCGCCCCTAACCACCTCTGCCTCAGCCCCCACTGCCACAGCTTCATCCAGAAGGACATCTGGAATGATGGCCAGAAGGTCATTTGGCTGTCCAGTCTAATTAGCATATTACGCTTTTATTGTTATAGATGCTGCTATGAACATAGGGGTGCATATATTCTTTCTGATTGGTGTTTCGGGATTCTTAGGATATATTCCCCAAAGTGGGATTACCAGTCAGATGGCAGTTCCATTTTTAGTTTTCTGAGGAAATTCCATACTGTTTTCCATAATGGCTGCACTATTCTGCATTCCCACCAACAGTGTACAAGGGTTCCCTTTTCTCCACATCCTTGTCAGCACTTACTATTTATTGATTTATTTATGCTAGCCGTTCTCACAGGTGTGAGGTAATATTTCATTGTTGTTTTAATTTGCATCTCTCTGATGATTAGTGGTGACCTTGAGCATTTTTCCATATGTCTCTTGGCCTTCTGTATGTCCTCTTGGGAGAAGTGTCTATTCAGGCCCCTTGCCCATTTTTTAATTGGATTGTTTGTCTTTCTGGTATTAAATGGTATAAGTTATTTTTATATTTTGGAAATTAACACCTTATCAGATATATCATTGCCAAATATGTTCTCCCATATAGTGGGTACCTTCTTCATTTTGTCCATGGTTTCTTTTGCTGTGAGAAGCTTTTGGAGTTGAGTATTCATTAATTCAACACACAGTGAGTGTTCACTCTGTCTGAACTCTATATTTGAGATTAGATATGTAGCAGTGAACACAATGACATAGTTTTATGGTCATGAAGTTTTCCTTCTAGCCATTTAGATACCCAAAAATATATGATCCATTACTTAATTGCATTCAATGTTCCTTCTTAAGTGATTACTGTTTCTGCAGAGTTCTTACTCACCTGATGAAATAGCAGTTATTAGCTTCAACAAACAGTGGAAGTGATATTTAAAATGTGCAGAACATGAAGCCTTGGTTCTTCTTAGGAACATGGTAAAAAAAATGTGCCCATAATTTCAGTGTCCATATAATGATGCTGTGAAGTACATCACCAGAGTAGGACTGAAATCCCAGTTCTGTGATTTACCTGGTGTGACTTAGGCAGAGTACCTAACCATCCTAAACTTTCCTTTCTTCATCTGTAAAGTAGAGAACAACTAGCATAATGTAAATGAAGGCTTGGCCTATTGGCATAAATACTCAGTACAGAGTTGCTGCTGCTGTTGATATTTCTACGGATGAAGTTGATTCACCTAGTTCCTAGCCAGTTTTGCTCAGTGGATAGAGCATCAGCCTGCAGACCAAAGAGTCCCAGGTTGGATTCCGGGCAAGGGCATGTACCTAAGTTGCAGACTCCTCCCCGGCCCTGGCCCTGGTCAGGGCACATGCAGGAGGCAACCAAACGATGTGTTTCTCTCACATTGATATTTCTCTCTGTCATTCCCTCTCTCTTCCACTCTCTCTAAAAATCAATGGAAAAATATCCTCCTATGAGGATTAAAAATAAATACAAAAGACAATTGAAAGGGTGAAAGGGTATTTGGGACTACCTAATTGAATAAAGCTCTTAATACAATTATCATGTAAACTCATAGTTCTCTCCTTCTGAGACTCCATGGCAATTCAAGAAGACTGATGTTATTAGTCTCAACCCTTCAAAAGTCAAGAGGTGATAATACCATTTTTTGAGTCTCTTTTAAGTAAATAAATCAAAATATCTATGCACAAAGTATTCAGTTCATTGTTATTTAAAATGTTGAGGAGTTGCAAGCAGCCCAAATACCCAATAGGACATGTTTAAGGAAATTATGCCATACTTATGAGCTAGACACTATTAATACTTTGAAAACTCTAAATTGTAATGTGGTAGTGTTTCTGAAATAGTATCAAGAAAAAAGCATCGTACACAATTATGAATACAAGTATTTAAGAAAAGAAGCTGAAACCGGTTTGGCTCAGTGGATAGAGCGTCGGCCTGCGGACTGAAGGGTCCCAGGTTCGATTCCGGTCAAGGGCATGTACCTGGGTTGCGGGCACATCCCCAGTAGGAGATATGCAGGAGGCAGCTGATAGATGTTTCTCTCTCATCGATGTATCTAACTCACTATCTCTCTCCCTTCCTCTCTGTAAAAAATCAATAAAATATATTTAAAAAAGAAAAGAAGAACCTATGTAATACTTTCAACAATAAAGATTTTAAAAAATAATAAAAAGTAAAATTTTTTAACAAAAATTAAATAAAAATAAAATATATGTAAAAGATAATTTAGAAGAGTCCACATCAAAATGATACCAGATGTGTTAGAGCAGTAGTATAATATAATTTCAATTTTCCTCCTTTTTTGCCATTCCTTAATATCTCTGGTACTTCTACACTTAAGGCATTAAAATTGATACTAAAAATTAGCACCTGCACATCACGATCCTGACATTAAAGTTTCACACCTATAAGCGGACTAAGGAATCTTCTGAACATTTGAGAGGCTAAGGAGAATGGTAATCTTCTTGCACATCACCTCATCCATAGTTTTTGCGATTTCCTTCTTAGCATCTATGGAAGATAAGACTTTCATATTATTCAGATTTCGCTCTGTGGATTATACTAATGTCAGTGAGCAGAATGAGTTGGAAACAATCAGGTTAGCTACACAATGAACAGATGTATTCAGTCTCCAATAAGATTCTCATGCACCCTGAATCCTTATTAGCAGAAGTGCAACTGACTTGCCAGTACTCTGAAGATTAATTTTATTCTGGTTCACATTTTATTAATTATTAATTGACTGATAACAGTCATGCCAAATTTGTCAAATGAATTTCTCTCCTCAAAAGAGCAAAGGAGAGATCTCTAAACAGCCTTTTTATTGTCTTCTGAGGACTTATTTTTCTTCAGAGTTAACTGGGGTGGAAAGGAGAGAGAGAGGAAAACATGCTCTGAGCACTTTGGACCTGAAGATGCAGAGCTGAGCAGATTTGGAAACTAAATGCACTTGTTAATTCCCAAAGAGATTTTAAGAGTAGACTCCTATAAGGACTGCCAAATAAAATTAATCCGTTAAAATGATAATGAAAATTTTTGAATCACAATTAAGAGCTCTATGTTGAAAGAGAATGTTTCGATATTGCATGTATCTTAAGTTAAAGCGCGTATGGATGGATTCTTCCATCGTTTGTTACAGTTGTATGTTCAGATCAGGGTGTGTGTGTTGTGCATATGAACCTGCAGGTAGTTGCAAAAGAAAGAGACAGAGAGACATAGACAAAGACATAAAGACAGGAAGAGAAGGGAGAGGGGAGAGAGGGGTCAGGGAAAAAGAGAGAGAGGGAGGAAGGAGGAGAGTGTTAAAAACAAACTGCAACTGAGAAAATTTAAAGATCTAATTGGCTTTATTAATATTTTTGAATCACATACCATCTAGCAACCGGAAGTCTTGCTTCAGAGGATTGTACAAAAATGCAAGGTTTTTATAGGAAGAAGAGTGGTGCAAAGGAGCTATCAACAAAAGAAAATAGCAGGTTATTTTTAGGCCAGGACATCTTATTTTGGGGAGAAGGGAATAGCAAGTTGTTTTGTTTTTTTAATCATGCAGATTGCCTCTTCTTTCTAGGGGGGATGAAGAGAGCCCATGTAACAGATTACCTTACTTTTGCTTGATCAAATCATTCCAGACTGGTTAGTTAAGATTGTATTTCTGGGAGAGGTTGAAACTGTAATTAGATCAAATATTAAATCTAGGTAGGTAGCATGGACTTTTAGCAGGAGCCATGCCATTTTTGGGCCCCAGGTTTTCTATTGAACAATAGAGAAGGAAAAGTAGAGAAGGAAGATTTAGAGAATCCATAGTTAATACCCCCAAAAAATAAAGGATGTTCTTATTGTATCTTTGTGTGTTTGTAAATCCATATGCAACCTTATAATGTTTTATCAAAAGATTAATTCTAAATACCAGTAGTTTGCAATAAACAAGGTAGACAGCAGAAAGCAATAGTGACTAATTTCTACGTTTGGTCGATGAAGGTAACAGGAAAATCCAAACATGAAAATTGTTCAGTTATAACATAATTAAGAATAGATTACTGTATATTTGCTGTCCTTTGCAAATTTAAAATCTTTAAATGTAAAAATAAATGTTAAAAAGCAATAGAGTATTTCAAAACAACATGAATTCTCAGTCCCTGTGAAAAAATTACCTATTCGGCCAGCCAACAAATATTTGTCGTTACTACATGCCACCTACTCTGTTGATTCCACAACATTCTGCCTTTATACACATGGTCCCTACCCACTTAGAGCTTTCAGTCTGGTGGTTGAAAATACCATATATACATTAAGAAGATTGAGATGAATACTGGATAGAGGAACAGACAGAAATGTAAAATATGTAACCGGTTTGTCTTCACCTGGCAGATGAGAGGAGGCTTCTCTGAATAAGTTTGATCTGAGATATGAAGGACCAGTGGAAATTCATCAGGCAAAGAAAGAGAGAACAATATAGGCAAAGGTCCCGTGCCTGAAGGGAACTTGACCTTCAAGAATCCTCAGTCAATATAAGGGACATAATAAGAATTCAGTTTGAGCCCTAACCTGTTTGGCTCAGTGGATAGAGTGTTGACCTACAGACTGAAAGGTCCCAGGTTCAATTCCAGTCAAGGGCATGTATCTTGGTTACGGGGAGGGCACATCCCTAGTAGGGAGTGTGCAGGAGGCAGCTGATAGATGTTTCTAACTATCCCTCTCCCTTCCTCTCTGTAAAAATTCAATAAATATATATATTTTAAAAGAAGTGAGTTTGGGATAACAAGAGAGGTCATTAAGGACAAAAAATAAAATGTAGCTTCTCCTTTCCCATTCTGACATAAGAAAAGAGAGAACAGGATTATTTATCCAAAGGCTCAGTAGTCATTTTATCTTCATCTCCTTGCCCTTCCCCAACTTTCCCCAGCCACCATCAGGTCAATTATGCAGTGTTAGAGTGAAAGAAGCTATGAGGTTAGGGGTGGAGGTGAGAGATTTGTATTGTAGAAGAGTCCCATGTCTTGAGTTTTCAGTGTAGGATGCCTTATATGATGACCAGGAGGACATCGGTGAGAGTTCCTGTGTCTGTGCCCAAGCACTGAGGCTATGAGGGCAGAGTAGGCAGTGAGGGCTGCCCATGCGGCTTGAAGGATGACCTTCACTACCTCATGTCCTAAAAGCTTTCTGTGCTGAAAGCTTTACTGGGGTTGTCTCATTTGATACTGACAACTACTTTAAGTGAAAGACTATTGCTATTCCTATTTTACACATGAGAAAAAAGGATGAGGCTTAAAGAGATAATTTGATCAAAATCACATGACTTGTAAATTTAGTATTTGAGATCAGAGAGTCTGATTCTGTCCTTTCTGACCTAAATCCATTGTACTGTTTAAGACTGGGTTTCCCAACACCCAAGGTAGCTGGATCCAGATTCAATTTGGTTATAGAAATAAAAGTGTTCTTATTCTCCAGGGTTGTGAAAAAGAATCTATACTACCTCCATTGGAAGAGCTCATTCTGGAGAATGAATAGGGCAGGGGAAAGGATAACTATGGGAAAATAAGTTATGTCATCATTAAAAGCACAGGGAGAGATTGGGAGCTTGGCCTAAGGTTAAGCCTAAGGTTGCTAACTACAGAGCAAGAGTGATATGGTCTGATTTTAAGATAATTAGGGAGTAAAATCATGGAATATAGTAATGGGTTATTATAGGCGTGTCAAGGAGAAGCAGGTATCAGAGATTACATCCATATTTCTTGTTTCACTCCAAATCATTTTTATTTAATTCTTTGTTTACTTTTAATCATTTTTTATTTTTCAATTACAGTTGACATACAATATTACATTAGTTTCAGATCTTTTGAATTAGTATATATGATCTGAAACTCAAAAGAGATACTGAGCAGAAGATACAAATGTGGAAGCCGATCACACAGTGAAAAATTTCAATTCATATTTTAAAATGGTCCTTTCCAACTATAAAAATGTACTAGAGCAATTTTTATAAAAAAAATTTATTGCAAAAAACCTTCTGGTGAAATAACAGGTCAAATAGTTCTAAATCTAATTTTAAGGCAAGAATATGGAAATGTCTTTTTTCACACTAGAGATATCTATGTATTTTTCAATGCCAAGATTGAAAGTAGAACTGAATGACTCATCCCCAAAGTGGGCCAATTGTCTGCAAACTGATGGGAAAATATCAGAACAGTTATGCACCCAGGGATAGTCAGCTTCAAAAATAATTTTAACTGTATGAGTCTTATATCATTTTCTTGAAAGCCAAAAGACATGTCTTCTGATGTGTCTTTTAAGATAGGATACTTCCTGTGGTTAATAGGACTGAATTATTTACCATAACGTTAATGCCCTCCCCAAATAACTTACCTCAGCAATCAATGATATCCTCACCAATACTAAGGACAAACTGTCACCTACCTGATATTATGTCAAGAAACTGAGACGTCTCCCTGCCATATTACTTCTATTTCAGATTACCTCCCCTTCTTTCACCTTCATTTTACCAGTAGATATTTAGAAAGAAGTTTGTTACTCACTTCACTGTCTTTACATTCTCATTTTCATGTGTCAGCTTTTCCAAACAGATATCACCTAACTCAAGCACTGCTTGAGTTTAAATAAATAAATAAATTCTGAGAGAAACACCAAGGAAATCTATATCATAATCATCTGCCACATTTCAAAATGAGAAATTTAGGTAAAGGAGTACTTGGATTAAATTATTTTAGATCAAGCAGATATGTCTGTATACAACTTCAGTCCTTATCCCTTACAAATGGTTCAGAGATACCTATTTTACTTGCGTGCTACAGAGACAAAGTCATTAGTCAGAAAACCACTTATTAAAAACAAACAAACAAAAAAACACACCATCCTTGTCAATTCAGACTGCTGTAGCAAAGTACCAGGCTGGGTGGCTTATAGACAACAGAAATGTATTTCTCAGAGTTCTGGAGGCTGGAAGTCCAGGTGCCAGGGTGGTCAGGTTCTGGTGAATAACTTCTTCCCTTTTACAGAAGACCACCTTGCTCTGTCCTCGCCTGGTGGGAACAGTGAGCTAGTTCACTGGTTTCTTCTTCTAAGGGCACTAATCCTAATTCCAAAGTCCCCACCTGCAAATACCTTCACCTTAAGAGTTGGATTTCAATACCTGAATTTGGGGGTAGAGAACACACCCAAACTTTCAGTGCCCGACACCCACATGATAGTGCATTTCTGGGCTGACAGACATGCCTCACTCATGACCCAGAATGGGGATCGCTAATCAGTCACTGTACTCTTGCCCGCAGATACTGGGTGTTAGCCGAATGGTCCTGAGCACAGCACTATTGACAGCCACTGCTTATTAATCAGAGGGAAATGCGTGGTGGAACTCACCATCCATCCCTGGAAACGTGGAAAGCACTGAAGATGTTTGTTCTAAATTACATTTTGCCACTTAAGAGCAGGGTATTTTTTGACAAGTTACATTGCATAACCTTTCTGAACCCACAGGTCCTTCCTGTCTCATTTGGTTGCTGTATGGAACAAATTAAGTAATATTTGTAAAAATGTTTTGTAAACACTTAAAAAAATGTTGTATAAAGTTATTTCCTGTTATTACTTTTACCTAGAGTTGCATAGGAAATTGGAAAATAATGGAGTCAAATTTAAATAAATCCTAACAAATATTGTAGTGACTAAACTTGAAAGTTTAGTCAATATTCTTGGATACAATCGCTTCACTTGAAAATACATATTCTAAAATCTGGCTCCCAGGAGATGGCAGAGGTTCTGAGAGCCCTCTGGGGGCTTGATGTGCCGTGAACACTCCTTTCATACTGTTCCTCTTTCCTATTTGCATTTCTGTGATTGACCATGTGTGCACCAAGTAAACAAATCTTTCTGCAAGTGTGTTCCCTGATTGGTGCCTGTGTGCTCAAAAGGAAGTGGTACTGAGTAAATAGGCATCTCGGCTTCTGCAACTCAGACACAGGGAGGAATCAAGGAGGAAAATCTCTGCTTTGAAGAGAGAAAGAAAGCCTGTAATCAGAGTTATCCAGGCAAAGGCATTACCTGTGGGAGGCTGCTCTATTTTGTACTCACGTAGCAACTTTCATCCAGAAAGCTCAAATCACACGCTATTTATTAAGCCCCTTCGTGTACAGGGACCACATTGATCCTCTCAGCAGGGTTAGAAGAGCACACTATGGACCCCACTATGTGACGATGGAAACGAAGGCACCGGGAAGTGAAGTGCCTCATCAAGTGCACAAAAGTAAACAAATAACAAAAATTAGGAATACAAGGACCATTATGGGTGGGATTCACTTTCTTTGGTTTCTATTACAACCCAAATACTTCCAGTAGCGGTCATGTATCTCACAGAGCATCTCTGTGGGCAAGGGGTCCCTTTCATTAAAACAATCTGTTACCTAAAACACCCCTTCCCTTCCTTTTCATCCAATTGAGAAGCACATACAATTTTCAACCATGGGAGAAAGTCTGCCAGACCCTTCCCAAAAATTTAAGAATTACATTATTTCTTTGAACGTGGAGGTAAACATGGGCAAATGTCCACAAAACACACTTTCATCAGTTTTGCAAATAGCAATTTGCTCTCCTAGCAAAATATGCTAAAAAACCCGCTGGGTGCATTAAATCAAAACACAAACAAAGCAGGCACAGCTGTTGCTATACGTCAAACCTTTCCCACCACAAACTCTGCTTCTGCTGTTTCCCAAAACATTTCTGACGCCTTCAATCAAATTGATATAGTTATTCTCCTTTCTCAGCAAACAAGATCTATAATGCTATGCCTGCCTTTTCTTAAGTAAGAAAAGAGACCAAAATATGTCTTCCTTCCTTAAGGAAACTGATAAAAGAGGATAAATACAGCCCACTTCAGTAATTTTTATCTTCCTCAGGCAAAGGCTAAAGGTCTCAGTGCTGCAAGCTGAGTGATAATAAACTTTGGAGAAGAAAAGGGAATTCAAAGTTAGGGTTATTTCATGTCTTTACTGACTGTTGACTTGAGAAATTCACGCTTTCCCTCCACTTGGACTCCATTGTGATCAATACCCTGAATGACAAATCCCCGAACTAATTGTTCCTTGCACAGGGCGTACTAGAGTTTCTCATAAACATTTAATATATCATTCTGCTTTCTTTTTTTCTATATACATAATTTATAATGTAAACAACAAAACAGCCTTATAAAATAGGACACAAAGCCTGTTGATCCACACCAAGCAATTTTTTTCTTGTGATACCTTTTCCAATTCTTTTTTTTTTAAATATATTTTATTGATTGTTTACAGAGAGGAAGGGAGAGAGATAGAGATTTAGAAACATCTATGAGAGAGAAACATCGATCAGCTGCCTCCTGCACATCTCCTACTGGGGATGTGCCCGCAACCCAGGTACATGCCCTTGACCGGAATCGAACCTGGACCCTTCAGTCCGCAGGCCAACGCTCTATCCACTGAGCCAAACCGGTTTCGGCAACTTTTCCAATTCAGCTAAAATATGTTTTGGCAAGATTTATAAACCATATAGATGCAAAATAAAATTAAACATAAATGACAACAAAGAATTCTGAGTTGCTATTGCCACTGATTTCCTGGGTGGTATTTATATGTCTCGTTCTATATATAAATGTACCACAAAACATAAACAATAACATATGCAATAGACAGCTCAGTTCCCCGAGAGAAACCAAAATTAACACTACAAATACTAATCATACACATACACACATGTGTGCAAACATACACACACACACACACACACACACACACACACACACACACCTGAAAAAAAAGGTTTTTTTAAAAAATCAGTGAACACATCATTGCAACAAAATCTACTTATGGAGAAGTACTTTTCAAATTAGCTTTGTCTCTCAACAATAAGATGGCATGCTTAACTTTAAGAATGATGCAGCTAAAAATTAATAAAGCGAGAAAGTTCATTTTGGATTAGAAGATTCGCCTGAGTGAGCAAAACTCACAGTGAAACCATAGCCAATAGCTCTTCCTGCTCAAATTTCAAAGCTTAATCCTATAGACAAAGCTGGGAGAAAGGCAGAAGTGGACGGGAAGACAAAACCTCCCCAATCTATTTCTGGCAATCCCTGTGGGTGGCTTGATTTCTCCACCTCGATTTATCCACTCCTACTTGTTTCTACCTAGTTATGACTCAGCACCCATATATTCTCCCCATCCCCGAGCACCATGGAAGTTAAAGTTTGAGTGTTTTAAAATGTCAAAACCCAGAATTATGTGCTTCAACATGAATACTTTATTGTATACTGGCACAGCCTTTTGTCAGAAAGACAGGTACTATGTGGGTCAAGGTTGAAGATCAATAAAAATAGGTTATTATCCATCTGGAAGTAGCAGGGATCCTTAGAAATGTTGAGTACACATAAGGTAAAGCCACCCATGGGTAAATGAAAGGTGTATGACGGATAAACCAAGGTCTCCATAACCCTCTAGGATTACAAGAGTAATGTTTGCACATAGATAAACGTTAGACCATGTCCCTACTTCAGAGAAAAAATGGAAAGTACAAGACAAAATGCTTGAGCTCCCTTTTCTTTTAAAAAAAAAAGCTGAACATTTATCAAGTCCCCTAGTCCAATTTCAGAGTACAAAGTCATTTCTGTCTGAAAGTAAACTATCCAGAAGAGCGATCTCTGTGGATTAGCCAGATGTGTGTGTGTGTGTGTGTGTGTGTGTGTGTGTGTGTGTGTGTTTTCACTGCCTCCATTAAACTTTTCAATACTTATTCCTTACTCTATACATGGTATAAAGTAGAATTATTTTAATTACTATAAGATTTTGATAAAATATTTCATTGCTGAGGAGGTTGGCACAAAGACACAAAAAATAGACTTTTGAGTTGTACAGAAATTTATTTTATAGGAGATATTATTTGCTGGTATATTTTTTCCTTTGAAATTGTTTCTTCTCAACTAAATACCTGCACCCAATTATCAAAATTCCCATACCTGCATCTCCTTCTCACTCTCAGCTGTGGAACGTCCTTTCTATTTCATTGAGAGAACGAACGGAGGCAATCACAAAGAACAACCAGCACTCACCACCACATCCACAAACATATCCAGACCTGCACCTGCACCTGTTCCTTCTCGCTTCCTGTTTTCATATAAACTGTTTCTGCATAACCTCTTTATTTGAGCAATAGATACCACTCCCTCTCTGTTAGTCAAGAATATTGTACAAGCTACTATCCCTTCCCAGAGGCAAAATATTCCTTCGCCACTAGAGCATTCCAATTTA
>NW_005371023.1:238436-239631 GCF_000412655.1 Myotis brandtii | reverse complement strand
TAGTGACAACAGTGATAGTGAAAAACATTCCATTGTGTGTATATATATATATATATATATATATATATATATTACAATTCATTTCATCTTTCCTATATTTTGGTTATTTCCAGATTTTGTTTCTTTGTTTGATTATTTTTTTGTTTGTTAAATCTGCTACTATAAACATTTAAAACATGTCTTCTGGTAAACATGCATAAGAGTTTTTCTGGAACAAATATTTAATAGTGAGATTACTGGGGCCTAGATTGTGCACATCATCAATTTTACTAGATAGCACCAAATTGTTTTCCTAATTAATTGTATAGGTTTACATTCCATGAACAATTTAAATTGTTATATTCTCACCAAAGCTTATTATTGCCAGATTTTTTATGTTTGGCTACTTCCTGAATATCAAATGATTACTTATTATGGTTTAATTGGTATTTCTATAATTGCTAAGGACATTAAGTTTTAGTAAGTTTATAGAAGACATGCTGTCTCTCTGTCAAATATGCCTATTCGGGTCTTTGGCTCCTTTTTTCTGTGAAATTCTTTATTTTTTTTATTGATCTTTTAAATAATTCCATATATTCTGGATACTAATCATTTGTTGGTTACATGTGCTATAGATGCATCCTCCCAGTTTGTGGTTGGTCTTTTTCTTTTCTCTATTATAACTATTATGAAAAAAAGTTTAATTAATTGTACTCAAGTTTATTAAAATTTTAGTTTATGGAAATGCATTTGCATCATGTCATAGACTATGTAATAGCATTATGGTGAAGAGCATAGTTTCTAGATCTGGTCTGCTTAGGGTGGGTCCTGATTCCACATCCTACCAGCTGTACAACTTTGGGTACTTAGCCTTATCTGCTCCTGTTGCCCAATCAGAAAAGTAGGGATAATCTCATAAGATTATTATGACTATTAATTGTGTTAATATATTTAACTCATTTTAACTGCATGTCACATTTTAAGTACCTAATAATAATTGGCTAATTTTATTTAAGAAATTGTTTTTTACTCTCAGGTCATAATATATTCTCTTATATATTTAAAAAGATTTAAAGTTTGGATTTCAGACTTATATCTTTAACCCACATAAATTTTATATTTCTGTAGAATGTAAGATATGGGTCCCCCAAATATACTTCACAACCTTGTATAACATCTTTGCTCAGAGATAAGGGCTCATTTCTTTTTGATTGGT
>NW_005371023.1:230550-238336 GCF_000412655.1 Myotis brandtii | reverse complement strand
TGCCAAAGTAGGCGCTCTTGTAACATGTGATGCATTGACCTCTTATTTAACTTACTTATCTAGGCATCCACAATTCATCCTCAATTAGACTCCCTCCCTCTTCAATGACTTCCCCTTCTCTCTTCCCCTGCAGACTCCAGCTTCTCTGATTTGACCTCAAAATGTTAAATTGCATTAGAACTGAATCCTGTTCTCTCTTTTTCTTTTTCTCTAATGCCTGGAAACTGGGGCCAAATTACCTAGATTCAAATTCCTACTCTTTCATTGACAAGATATGGAATTAAGCAAGTAATTTTAACTTTTCCCTGTTTCTCCATTCCCCATTGGCAACATTGATATAATAACACTTCTTATCTTGTAGGGTTGCTATGCATATTAAACAAATGATTTAATGCATGTATGTCACTTAGAACAAGACTTGGTATTTGGTAGGTGCTGAATAAATAGTAGCTATTATTTTCTAAAGGATTTTAATTAATCCTATGATTTTAAAAGTCACCTAAATGCTGATCATTTCAAAATGTATGCATTCAGTCTTGAAATCTCCCTAAACTCAGGAGTTAGGAACCAACTGCTCACTTGGCCGCTTTATTTTTAAGATGGAACAGGTATATTAAACCTAGCATGACTCAAGCATAACTAATCAGCCCAATTCAAGTCTATTTACCCAATCCAAAACCCATCACCCTTAATTTATTTTGATATTTTTCTTCTACATCCAGCCCAAGTTCCACCACAAGAAGGTAGTTCAGATCTGACCATTGCTCCCTAACTCCACTCCAATGAGCATCATCTCTCAGCTGGACCACATCACAAATTCTCAGCTGTTCTCCCTTAGTCCATTCTTGATCCTACTATGGTCTTCCCTCTATTTAGAAGTAAAAGTAAATCAATCCAGTCCAATATAAATCCAAACACTACCACCAACCCTGCCTGCTTAAAATCGTCCTATGGCTCCCCACAGCAAACACAATAAAATTCAAACTCCTCTCCCTGGAACAGAGAGCCACTACAGGAGATCTGGCCCCTGCTTACTTCTCTAAGCTCTTCTTCCTACACTCACCCTCAGTCACTATGCTCCAACCATAGGCCTTCTTTCTGGGTTTTAAACATGTGCACTCATTCTTATCTCAGAGCATTTGCAGACTCCCGCTTCTGTGGGTTTGGAATGACTTAACCTCAGATCTTTGCATGGCTGCCTCCTTCTCATCATTCAGGTTCCAACTCAAAGGGTCACCTCATCAGAGATGCCCTTCTTGACCATCCTAGTTCAAATTGCCCACCTCCAATTAATAATCACTTTATTTTATTCATTATAGTTATCAATATTTGAAATATTTGTATTTGTTTCTACATTATATCTATCTCCTACTGTATGTAAGTGTTTTGAGGACAGTAGCATTGTGCTATTTTCATATTCCCTAGAACAGTGCCTGACACTCACGCCTATACTCTCAATACCTAATCATTAACTGACTGACTGCCCAATAGTGTTCTAAGGCCTTTATATGCAGAACTTCATTTCTTTCCCCACAGAGATATCTAATTTCCATTTTATAAACTATTGAAACGGAATTTTTGGACTGGAACACGCGGTGTTCCCCTGGACTGGAACCCGGCTTCTTTGACCACTGGAGTCGAAGAATGAATCCACAGAGAGAAGGTGGTATAGCAAAGGTGGAGATTTATTGAAGAACAAGTACAGGCTCCCATGTGGGAAGGGGAAGGAGTCCCCCAGAATGGACTCTCACGTAGGGAGGGGGAAAGGGTCCCACTGAGTTCCTGTTCCCTATGACTTATAAAGGCTGCAGATCTTGGTGCCTCTGATTGGTCACTATTCCCTTAGACTGGTTACTATAGTAACTCCTGAGCTCAAAGGTTGAACCTCACATGGGACTTGTGAGGTTCTCTCCCCTGCCCCCTACTTCCTTATTGTTTTCCTATTCCATTTGGGCTTTCTTTTTCTCCCTCTGGATGAAGAGCTTCCTTCCCTTTATTTTGTAAATATAGACCTTTTGCTGTTCCCAGCTCCCTCATTCTATGGAAATGTACCTGTTGCAGCTTTTCAGCTCCCCTATTCTATGGAAATATATCTTCTGCTACTCTGCAGACCTGTGCTTCTTCTATGGTCCTCTTAATTTCTAAAATTTCTAAAATTTCCTAAGACCTATCTTTTTCACCCCCAAAAATTCCTGTTTCACTATGAAACCTAGACCCAAAGCTATTAAGTGTCAAACGTGGAATTCAAAATTATCTTTTGTTTGCCATTTTATCCCCTATTGCTTCGTACATTGCAAAATGTTGAATAAATGTTTGTTTAAAGAAGAGATGTATAAAACATCAAAGAAAAAAATGCAAAGGAATATAAAAAAAAGAGAAAAAAGTTAGAGGACCATTTTTAGTCTCCCATACCATCAAATGAACTTTAGCAGGTCAGAATTAGGTTTCAGTATTCACACCCCAATAGGATCTATAGGAAGAGTTGCTACTTCCTGCAAAGGGCCTCAACATACAATGGTTGTGAAAAGGGCTGTAAAAATGTAAAGTTGTTCTTCACACCTTTACTTAGTGCTATTATCTCTGTTTGTCAAGTTGCAGCCTGAACAAGACCACACAGTTTTATATAATTCAAGTCTCCAGATGTATAAATCTGATTTGTCAGAGAAAATTAAAGGAGACTTTCAGAAAGAAATCCAAAATTCAGGATTCCATCTGTTGTGTGCTGTATATTCATATGTCAGAAATCCACGTGGTACCTGGTCCCTATGGCAGGTAGGTGACTTCTCTTTGCCCAGAACCTGTTCCCACCAGGAGCACAAATAACCCAAGTAGGAGCTCCTTTGCAGTGAGTTCCAGGAAAGGGAGGTCCCTCCGAGTGCACATAAAGGGCATTGCTGCCCTGAGGGACAGAGATCTGGCCAGCTTGAAAGAGTCTGTTTATTTTGAATCATTACTTTTTTTATAAAATAAAAATGTTTAAACTTTATAAATAATAGCATGTGAAATCACTTTCCTAAACCGCTAGCTCTGGTTTTTAAGCCTAGGAGGCTACTAAACCTTCCAGGAAATGGAACTGGGTTTCTTGATCCTCTCACTGCCTTAGGTGTGATTGGTTCCCCAGCTGCTGGGTAACTCAGCCCCTAGGTCCATGGCTGCTAATGGAGCCATAAATAATGAGAGACCTGTTAGTGCAAGGGAAACAAGAGGCAAAATGGGGCAGTGGGAAAGTACACGTGTTGGTACAAGAGGAACTCTATCCAAAGTCTGCCTTTCATAACATCATGGCTTCGCCCTCCACACATGAGACTCTTCTTCCTCAGGCTGCCCTCAGGCACATAAGGGGCCGTATAAAGTGCCCTTTCCCAAACCTGGGGACAGCCCTACCAAGGGTGGAGAACGGGCGGCAAGGAGAGCTCAGCTTCCTTCTTCAGGTGAGATAAACCCAGGGCTGCCTTACACTGCAGGTGCCCCTGTGAGATCAGCTGAAATCCCATTCGGTGAGTTTGTTGCCAGAGGAAATGGGTCCTTGTGGAGTCGCTAGAAAAGAATCTCAAGGACTTATGTGTGGGAGAAGTTTATGGGTAGTGGCAAGATTTATTGGGGCAAAAGAAATAAGATGCCCTAGGCGATTAGAGATTGGGTGGGCTCTGGAGGCAGCTGCCCAGAGGCCCTTGCTAAATCCTCCATATATTTTCTTGTTTTTTTTGGAACAAGCAGACCTTTCAAACTATTCAATCTGTTGCCTGGGTTTTCCTGGGGATGTGCTGGGTCCTCCCTCTATCCAATCCCTTTCTTGGATCTTCCGGGATTTCATGCCCTCATCCTATCCGATCCTTTTCCCAGACTTTCCCAGGCTTGACTCCTCCCCTTTATGGTAGCCACTTTGGCTCCTACTGAACATGCCTCAAAGTTCTGCTTCATGGTCACCTGGATTCTGCGCATGCCTCAACAGAAGACTTTCCTCTTTCCTGCTTTAGTCCCTCCCACTGTAATCTGGGCAAATGGGCCTGTGTTTCCTGGGGGTGACTGCCTGCTCCAGGATGAACGTACATTTGATGTAAGATGCAACTGCCCCTTTGCTGTGTCTGTGAAGCTGCCCCTTCAAAGTTAATCCAGCTTTATGTCTGATTCCATGTGTTCCCTTCCTTTGTTAATAACTAACTACTTACTGTAACAAGTTCATGCCCAAATTTGCATCTTTGCTTCACTTCTTCCCCTGCTCTATCCGGCTTTCCCCATTCCCTTGCTGGTTTCTCCTGGGAGTAATACCAAAATATCATTTGCATTCCAGTCCTTATATTAGGGTCTGCACTGGGAAACCCAGCCTAAGACAATAAACTACCTTAAAGGTTTGTGTTGGGGATTAAATGATACGTTATGGCACCTAGGAATCGTGCTGAGCACATAATGGGCCCTTTAAAATAGCAATTACTATCTTTTTTTATATACTCAATCTTAACCAAAAGGCCGAGAAGCGATTATCTTTTCCTTTTCTTTTTTTTTTTTTCCAGAAGTGAGCTAAAAGTCTCTCACCTTGGCAGTCTTTCATAAATCTAATTTGGGGCCCTCATATGGAATATACTTGACAAATGCCGTTCTTGTCCAGTCAAACTAATGATTCTGATTCTTTCTGAGCAGGCCCCTTGTTGTAGGTCACATTCTCCCAAACAACTGCATGTAACTAATTTAGATGATAAAATATTACTGGTTTTGGAGCCATGTTTATCTGAATTTTGAATTCATATCTGCCACTTACTAGCTTGGCTGTTTAGTCGGAAATAAATGGCTCAACCTCTCTAAGTCTTTGGTTCCTCATCTGTAAAATGGAAAAGAAAAAAAAAAGTCCCAACAATTTTGCTGAGTTGTGAAGATTACACAATGCTTATCAAATCAGGGACAGCTCAGTGTATTAGTTAAGAGCAAGGATGCTGGAGGAAGACCGCCTGGGCTCCAAGCTCTGCTTCTGGCTGTGGAGGGTCCTCCCCAGGAAAAAAACAAAACCAACAGGAGTAGATAGATAGATAGATAGATAGATAGATAGATAGATAGATAGATAGATAGACAGACAGACAGACAGACAGATAGATAGATAGATAGATAGATAGATAGATAGATAGATCATTATAAGGAATTGACTCACACAATTATAAAACTGAAAAGTGCAGCCCACACAATAGTCTGAGTCTGAAGGCAGGAGAAGACTGATGTCCCAGTTTAAAGACAGGCAGAGGGGGAATTCTTTCTTACTCAGCTGTCATTCTATTTAGGTCTTCAATGAATTGGATAAGTTCCATCCACATTGGGAAGGGCAATTTTCTTTACTCAATGTCTCATTTTGTTCAAGCTGCTATAACAAAAATACTACAGTCTGGGTAGCTTATAAACAACAGAAATTTATTTCTTACATTTTTGGAGGCTGGGAAGTACAAGACCAAGGCACTGGCAGATCAGTGTCTGGCGAGTGTCCAATTCCTGGTTCATAAATGCCCATCCTTTTGCTGTGTCCTCACATGGTGGAAGGGGCAAGGGAGTTCTTTGGGGGTCTCTTTTATAAGGGCATGAGTCCCATTCATGAAGACTCCACACTTATGACCTAATCATCTCCCCAAAACCCCACCTCCAAATACCATCACATTGGGCATTAAGATTTAATATATATATTTGGGGTTGTGGAACACATTCAGTCTTCAGCACTCAAACTGCTGATTCAAAGGTTAATCTCATCTAGCAACACCTTCCCAGACACACCTAGAAATAAAATGTAACCAAATATCTGGGCACCCAGTGGCCCAGTCAAGTTGACAGATAAAATGAACTATCACACTGACTGTGCAAACTGGGAGAAATCAGCCAACCTCTGTGATACTTATCAGGAGACTAAAGACAGAGTAGTTCTGAGAACTGAACAATTTCAAATACATATAAACTATCTACTAGTAAACTAGTGCTTGACATGTAGTAAGTATTCATTAAATAAATTTCTACTCTGGCATTGAGTAGAAATTCAGGAAATGTTGGGCCCCTTCCAATTGGAGGTGTAGAAACAACATGGTGACTATAAATTTAAAAAACACTCTTTTATAGACAGTTTGAAGAGAATAATGACCAAGATTTTTATTTTCTTTATGTACAGAACAAGAATAGTGGGTGTAGTCTTAAAGCAGCACAAGGAACTTAGTCTAGAGACACAGAATTTTAAGCTGTATCAGTAGATGTTGAAATGGATTACTGAGAAGGTTATGGAATCTCTTATTGTTACATATCTTTAAACTAAGAAATAGCATCATGTGTCTAGACTAGTTTGAGTCTGATTTTGCTTAAAGGTAGAAAAGAGAAGCAAATTAAAACCCACCCCATGCCCATGTTTCCTTCTGGTAATTTCACTTCCTGTGAACCTGAACAAAAATATTAGAATTCTATTTTCCTATTTATGAACGTCCTTCTTCCTGGGAGTAATATTTTTGGAAACAAGTAAGGAAACTTTTTCTTTTCAAATCAGAGGGTTACCCCTGGCTGGCACCTCTGAATAGAGCAAATAATACTTTAGGTTATTGCTCCCATGCTTGCTATCCCAGACACTTCATGCAAGGGCTGCATCCTCTGCAACGAGGGAGTTCTTAAGGGATTTTAAAAACAGTTTTGTGTTATTGCAGACCACTGTCAGGATCTCTGTCTTGCGAGGTCTGAAAATATCCTTATCCAATGTACACTTCTCTTTGCCATGATCTACTGATACAATGGAAAGCTTTTTAACTCACGAAATGGTGTTGTTGCAAGGATGCCAAGTAAATGGGCTTTTTATTAGAAGGGTTCTCATCAGCTAATATGGGACAATTATGGCAAATAATGTCAGAGTAAATAATGACAGGAAAAAATTATAGATCATTGAATAAAATGGGAAAACATAAGTCTATAATTGACTCATGCTCTTAAGCCTTAAAACAACTTTCAAAGACATTAGTGTCTCCATTTTACACATGGGAAATTTGAATTCAAAATGTTTAAGTGACTTTTCCAAACTCAAATGGCTACCAACTGACAGTGTTTTTTTTCTTCTTCTACTTAAAAACAAAAAACAAAAAAACCAGACATTCAAACTTAAAGAAAAAATATTAGTATAGTACAAAAAGCTATCTTCTTCCTGAACTATTGAGAGTTGCTGACCTGATGTCCCATCACTTATAAATTCCTTAAAACAAGGACATTTTTATTTTCATACATAACTAAACCATAACCATCAAGAACACTGGCTCCATTAGGCAAATGGAAAGAAGCACCTGTATATAACAGACATTCAGTTAATATTTCCAAATTCCATTGAACAAAATAGAGATAAAATGTAAACATGTCTATTGCTCAGCTTAGGTATAATGAGTGATTATCCTAAGAACAAAGAGAAAAGAATATCTCACAAAGACTTGTTCATTGACACAGGAATATATATAAATGGAATCCTATATAACTAATTTCCATGTAAATGTTTATTCATTAAACCACCAAATTAACTTCTAATTTTGTAACTATAAAGAGGTAGAAATGAAGGTATGACAATAGTGATATAACATGTTGCCAATTATTTTATGGATCATTATATACATACGAGAGGCCCGGTGCACAAAAATTTGTGCACTCGGGGGGGTGGGGAGGGGGGGTCTCCCAGCCCGGCCTGTGCCCTCTCGCAGTCTGGGACCCCTCGGGAGATAACGACCTGCTGGCTTAGGCCTGCTCCTGGGTGGCAGAGGGCAGGCCCAATCCCTAGGTGCAGCCCCTGGTCAGGCTCAGAGCA
>NW_005371023.1:196282-229329 GCF_000412655.1 Myotis brandtii | reverse complement strand
AAGGGTGTCCTGGATCAGGGTGGGGGTCCCCACTGGGGTGCCTGGCCAGGCGGGGCTGGCTGCTGAGGGCTGTTTTCCGGAAGCAGGTGACTGAAGCTCCCAACCACTCCTTGTTTTCTTTTTTTTTTTTTTTATTCTGGGCTTTTAGCTCTAGGCCTCGCTGCTGAAAACACTGATACAATGTTGCGAGGCGGGGAATGTTGGAGTCTGCAGTCACTGAAGCAAGGAAGCCTCATGTTCGCTTCCAGCTGCCTGGCTGCCGGCTGCCATCTTGGCTGACAGTTAATTTGCATAAGGATATGCTGATTAGCCAATGGGAAGGGTAGCGGTCGTACGCCAATTACCATGTTTCTCTTTTATTAGTGTAGATAGTATATGATATTCTAAATACAAGTAATCATAAATTGTGACTGTATTTGTGTCTAAAATAAATTGGTAGAAAGTAAGAACCTTAACATTCCTGGAAATTTAACAAACCCTTCCACATTTATAGTTTGACTACCCTCTTACATTTGGGGGGGTTAATAATATTTTCATTTTGAATGTATTTTATACAAATATATGAAAACATCCTATATAATAAAAGGCTAATATGCAAATCAACCAAACGGTGGAACGACCAGTTGCTATGATGTGCACTGACCACTAGGGGGCAGGCGCTTAACACAGGAGTTGCCCCCTGGTGGTCAGTGCGCTCCCACAGGGGGAGCACCGCTCAGCCAGAGGCCCTGAGCTGGGCTCATGGCTGGTGAGCACAGCGGTGGTGGCAGGAACCTCTCCCACCTCTGCAGCAGCGCTAAGGATGTCTAACTGCCAGATGTTCAACAGGGAGCCAGCCTAAGCCGTCAGTCGGACATCTCCCGAGGGCTCCCGAACTGCGAGAGGGTGCAGGCCAGGTTGAGGGACCCCTTGAGTGCACGAATTTCATGTACCAGGCCTCTAGTTTTATAATAATAAGTGAAGACTTCAATCTATAGGAAAAGTAAATGAACCATCAAAAAATTTCCAGCCTATTATACAACTGTCAATTAAACTTTGTAATGTCTCAGAGACACAGAAACAGTGCCATAATTCCACTCTCATGACAGTTCCTACTAGGCATGAGCAAAAGCAATTTTTCAGGTACTTATAACCTCATTATTTTTTAATATTTAAATTTATATTCATTGAATTTTCTGTATCCAAGTGTCAGCTTCATTCATGTCAATACTGCTGGATACTACTTCATTGCAAACATAACATGGTTCAGGACTATATTCAACAAAATTCTCTACATTATTTGCCTGATAACTTGTTCCTTTTTAAAGCTTTAAAAAAAAACCACATAGATTAGTGTCTGTACATAAACGCCATACATTCTGGAAATCCACAAGCCCCAAAGTACAAACACACATGCAGTACAGAGGGTGAAAGGAAGGAGAGAGTAGTCAAGTGATGAAAGAAACAGAACTTCAGTACCCAGGATGTTGCTGAGTGGGATGCTATAAACAACTCAGCAGTGGGAAGCCAAGCTCCAACTCTAGAATCATAGATTCTCAATGGATCCTCAGAATTTACCATGTGGAGTGTCACATAAGGGGTCATTTTCAAACTCTTAAACAGGTCAGAGAATCTATATATATAAAACCCTAATATGCAAATAGACCAAATAGTGGAACAACCTAAAACTGGTCGCTATGACATGCGCTGACCAACAGGGGGCGTACACAGAACATGGCAGGCATCAGCTGCAGCAGGATGTAGGAGCAGGTAAACAGGGGTTGCTAGACCAAGGTGGGGTGCCAGTCGCTGTCATCAGGGCGAGCCTCTGGTGGTTACTGAAAATTCTTTGCTCCCATGCACCGCCTGGTGCTTGCACCACTGCCAGCATCGGCCCCACTTGCACCCTCTGCCAGCACTCAGCATCAGTCCCAATTGCTTGGCGCCATCAGCTGGTGCGAGCAGCGGCTGCCAGCCCTGATCACCCCTGAGGGTTTCTCCACCTCTCCCTGCTCCTGAGGAGCAATTGGGGCAGTAGCTGCCACTCGCACCCACTGCTGGCACCGGCCCCAATTGCTCCACACTGTCAGCAGGTACGAGCGGGGTTGGTGCCGTCAGCATGTGGGAGCTGCAGCAGTGGGAGCAGGGCTGCAGGCAGACAGGGAACCAGGGGCCGTAGAGGGAGGGTTCCAGGTGGGGGCACCAGAGGATGGGCCGAGACCTGCCTCTGTGTCCACCACAGCCCACAGTTCCTTTCAAGGTACACGAATTTGTCCATTGGGACACTAATAGAAAATAAAATGAAAAGAAGGAGAGGTGCACTGAAAATCAAAGAAAAATTCTACAAGATCAATTAATTTACTAGAAAAAAAATCAACAAAATCAGGATGAAAAAAATCTGTAAGGAATAAGATTCTAGGTCAAAATCAGAATAAATCCACACTTCCATTCTGAGAAGTGTGGATTGCACTTTAAAAGTCATATAACCTCTCTTAAATATCTATGCATGTGTGTTTTAATTTCAAAAAAGTATCATTACTTGGGGGCAAAATGGTCTAGAGCAGCATTGTCCAATGGGAACATAATTTAAGCTGCACTTATAATTTTTAATTTCTGATAGCCACAATGAAAGAAAGCAAAAGAAACCAATGAAATTAATTTTAACAATGTTTTTTATTTAACCCAATATATCCAAAATAATATTATTTCAATATATAATCAACATAAATATTATTAATGAGATATTTTATATTCCTTTTCATTATTAAGATTTCAAAATCCAGTGTCTGATTTTCTCTTACAATCAGCACATATCAATTTCACAGAAGCCATATTAGCCATAGGTCAAGTAAAACAAAGATAGTATAAAATTTTGCTGTCAAGAACCTGATTTTTTTTTGTTTATATAAATTTTAGGTTTATAGCAAAATTGAGAAGGTGGTATAGAGATTTCTTATTATTCTGACTTACATATGAATAGTCTTCTCTATTATCAACATTCAACAGAATTGTATATCTTTTACCAAGGAGAGACCTACATTGACACATTCATAACCACCCAAATCCCATAGTTTACCTTAGGCTTCACTCTTGGTGTTGTACACTCAGTTGGTTTGGACACCAGTATAATGACATGTCCATTATTATAATATCATACAGATAATTTTCACTGCCCTAAAAATCTTCTGTGCTCTACAGACTTTTCTCCCTCTACCCCCAAACTCCTGGCAACCACTAATCTCTTTATTGTCTCCATAGTTTTGCCTTTTCCAAAATGTCATATAGTTGGAATCATACAGTATGTAACCTTTTCAGATTGGCTAATTTCACTTAATAATATGCATTGAAGTTTACTTTATGTCTTTTCATGGCTTGATAGCTCATTTATTTTTAGTACTGAGTAATATTTCATTGTCTGAATGTACCACAGTTTGTTTATGCATTCACCTACTAAAGGACAGTTGGGTTGTTTTCAAGATGTGTCAATTATGAATAAAGTTGCCTTAAACAGCTGTGTGCAGGTTTTTGCACAAATATTGTTTTCAACTCCTTTGGGTAAATACTAAGGGGTGCAATTGTTGGATCACATGATAAGAAGTTTTGTAAGAAGCTGACAAACTGCCTCCAAATATTTTGCATTCCTACCAGCAATGGATGAGAGTTCCTATTGCTCCACATCCTCATCAGCATTTGGTGCTTCAGCGTTCTGGATTTTGGCCATTTAATAGGTTTGTAGTGGGATCTCAATGTTGTTTTAATTTGCATTTCCTTAATGACATAATGATGTTGAGCCACTTTTCATATATTTATTTGCAATTACTGCATATCTTCTTTGGCAAGATTGTGTTAAAGTCTTTGGCCCACTTTTAAACTAGGTTATTTGTTTCCTAATTGTTGAGTTATAAGAGTTTTTGGTATATTTTATATAATAGTCCTTTATCAGGTGTGTCTTTTGCAAATATCTGATCCCAATCTGTGGCTTGTGTTCAAATTCTCTTTCACAGAGCAGACATTTGTAATTTTAATGAAGTCTAGCTTATCAAATATTTTTTTAAGGATAATGTCTTTGGTGTTATATCTTAAAAGGCATCACCATATCCAAAGTCATCTAGGTTTTAATCTATGTTTTCTTCTAGGAGTTTTATATTTTTGCAGCCCTGACCTTTTTTTATGGTGGTAGAATTAATTGTGATTACTATTCAAGTATGGAGATAACTTGAAAGAAAAGATAACCAAATATTATGTTCATTTCACCACTTTTTTTCAGAATTTAGACATCAATTTTTTCTTCATGTTCTCATCTAAACAGGATGAAAGGATTGATGGATGAATGAATGAATGAATGAATGAACAGAAGAAAGACTCATGTTTTACAACATGCCAACATTTTCTGTTTCACAATAAACATTTTTAATGCAGCATTCTTGAGTTTTTGGTGCATTTTTTGAATCATTAAGACATCTTTCTTTTCTTTTTTCTGTGATTATAGTTGTTAACCCACATGGCCACACCCTAGTGTTTTATTTTCTTGCTGCCATTTATTGTAATCTCTTTTTTTTTTCTCACTCTCTCTTTCCCTGGCCCTACGCTAATCACCCCACCAGTGGAAACATTTAACTAAATTGGATTCTCATTGTGGCAAAAAATATATTTTTAATAAAGTAGTATAATAAAAATTTACTGTTATAATTAATTATTTTAATATACACTAGATGCCAAATTGGTAAAGAAATCCTTTGGGAAAATATCAAGATGAATCCATCTTATACCAAATGCCAATTTTTAATAAAGTGGAGTAATAAGCTTCTGAAGAGGAGCCAATCAAATAGCAGAAATGAAGCATATAATGCAGATTTAGACCTCTGTACTAATAGTAATATGCATCATAATAATTCACTTTTATATTTTGAAAATAGTAATTATTATTATAGGTAGATGAACCTACATGTTCTCTAGGCCTGTACCTATGATCTAGGTACCATAACACTATATGACTAACATAATAAGTCTATGTCTCCTTGGAAAATCTATAAGGTTGGCCCTAGCTGATTTGGCTCAGTAGATAGAGCATCAGCCTACAAACTGAAGGGTCCCTGGTTCGATTCCAGTAAAAGGCACATGCCCAGGTTGTGGGCTCAATCCCCAGTAGGTGGCATGCAGGAGGTAGTCAATCAATGATTCTCTGTCATCATTGATGTTTCTATCTCTCTCTCCCTCTCCTTCCCTCTCTGAAATCAATAAATATATATATTTTAAAATAAAATAACATAAAATAAAATCTGTAAGATAGAGGTCCTATTATATTGCAGGTATATTCCAGGGACAATAAATATGTGATTTTTAAATTTTACTTAGCAAAGACCTTAGACTGCAAGTCAGCCCTGAGCTTTCTTTGAGACCTATGAAAACTGCTATTTAAAACTTACAGTGGTTAGCCATCATTATAGGAAGAGATCTCAATTCACCTTTTGGAAGAGAATGAAAACCATTTGGTGGGCAGGGCTGGGAGGACTCTTAAATGAGCTATGATTCTGCAAATGTAAAGCCAGGACACATATAATTTCTTTAGGGAAAATGTAAAATATTCACTGCCATGAATTCTATTTGGCAATGTAAATTGCCCTGCATAAAAATTGTGTTCCTGCAAACTCGATTACTGGACTGTGTGTGAGTTAAGAAAATACTATTGCTCATTGGAACTGTGTGTGTTCTTGAGCAGCTGAATAAAATGTAAGGAGCTGAGATGGAGAAAACTATAGAAAGAACATACAAATATGGTTTTCCCCTTGAGATACTTTTAGTTGACTTTAAAAGTATGTGATCCAACTACACCATTGATGCTCTATAGGTGATGTCACTTGGAGAGAATAATCCAAATGCATTCATATTATCTCATTCAGGCCATTGTGCAAGACTACATCTATTTTGTTTAAGATGAACTTTCCTCTAAAGTGAATTGGTATTACTACTGTCAGCCAACCTGGGAGAAGGAAGCTTCTGGGGACAGGAAATGGGTCATTGGACGATAGATCTTAGGCTGGGATGAGAATGGAGTATCTTCACCTCACTGAGCCTTGAAGGACTTGGTTCTCAGTCCCAGAGCAATAACTCTCAAGGGCATTCTCTTTGGGGAAGGTAAACTGATCCTTGCTACCTACATGACAGCCAACTGATTTATAGACATCAAAACTCTGTACTCATCAGGCCTTTCTTGGGAATGCTTCAGAGAGCTCCAAGAGTAGTACCAGTATATCACATAACACAATGACATCACCATCGCTTCCTTCTACCAGGTCTAAAATGTCAATAAAATTTGTTAAAGGTTGTAGCCTGATCTTGTTCTGTGGGTGCTCATTTTATGCTTGGAATGAAGCAACAAAGGGAATGGTCCTGTCATAGTGTCTCTCAGGGCAGTGGCAGCAGCAGCTGTGACCAGGGGAACTCTGTGTGGAGAGCGCATTTTCAGGCTTGGCCTCAACAGAGGCACAAGCAGCCCACCTTACTAAGAGGTCTCACTTTAAATACATTTCCTTTCATAGGGTACTCAAACCTACCTGGCAAGACTAGCACATTTCCTTAGAAGTGGACATTCCCTCACACCTCAGTAACTATTTCACATCTTCTCTTCTCTCCTTAAATCCTTCAAAACCCTCTTCCTCCCTGCTCACTCTTCAATTATAGCTTTACCTTGTACTCCACTGATCTGATGAAAGTAATCAGATGGAATTGTCTTCAATGTTCCCCTATCAGGGATAAGGACCTTTTTTCTACCAAGGGCCATTTGAATATGTATAACATCATTCACAGACCTTACAAAATTATCAACTTAGCCTGCTATATTTGGTCCAACATTTAACTAACTCACCCCTAATGCCTTGGCAGGGTCAGACCAAATGATTTCGTGGGTCTTAAATGGCCCTTAGGCCAGATGTTCTGCACCCCTGCACCTAAAGGTATCTATACCCTCTGCTTTCTCCTTTCCTTCAACTGAAGACCAGTCACTATCTACCAAATGCCATGCAAAGCTCCTATGATCTATAGATATCATGTCTAGCCCTGTCAAAGATTTCACTTTGGGAATGAACCATGAATTTATTTTTCTGTAAGGGTTGTTAACGTTGGCAAATATATAGGCTCTAGGTCTGCCATTTGGAAAACAACTCACTGGGTTTTTATTCTCTATACTCATGTGAAATAGCTCTTGTCAACATCTTGTCAATGACTGCCATGTTGCCAAATTTTATAATCCCTTCTCTGTCTCCTTTTGCCTTCCTTCTCAGCACTATGTCAAATACTCTTGACTTTTTGAAACAGTTTTTTAAAAAATTTCAGAACATTATGCTTATCTCATTTTCCCCAACTTCATTGACTCTTTCAATCTTCTTTCTCCTCTTCTCTAGCCAACATCTAAATTTTAGAGTATCCTAAAGATTAATCCCATAACCACTTCTTTCACCTAGCGTTCATATTCTCCAATAACTCCTCCAGACCCATTGCTTTAAATAACATATGTATTTTAAAAACTCTCAAATTTAAATCTCCACTGTTCTCTCAACCCTGAATTTCAGATTAACATCTCCAATAGTACGCATAAGGATAGCTTATAAAAAAAAATAGAATTTGTGCTTTGCACTGCACTACCCAGCCATCACCAAACAATTATTTTATACCTTTTCCATGTCAAGAAATAATAACTAAACCTGAATCAAATCTGAATCTTCTTTGTCACTTCACCTAATCCATCAACAAGTCATGCTGGTGCTACATCAAAGCAGAACTCAAATCCTTCACATCTCTCTCTTCACTTCTACCTCCAAAGCCAGCCAATATCTTCTCTCACATGGACAATAATAATGGCCAAAATATTTTCCCTGTTTTCACCATTGTGCCCATATTCTTACTCACCTACTAGCCATAATTATCTTTTTTGGAAAATAAATTAAATTATATGGCTTACCTGCTTAAAACTTGTCAATATCTACCAATCATTCTAATTGTCCTCCAATTATCTGCAAAGTCATACAAGATCAGGTTCCTGTACAACTCTCAAACTCACCTTGTACCACTTCATCTTTTTCTCATTGTTTCAGCTGCATTCCCTGTGATATTGTGATTTATAATAAGAATTATGCATTTGGTCTTAGTCCCTGTTTCTGACACAAAGCTCTATAACCTCAGAATTTCATGTGATGATAATGACAAAGGGCCTTTTGGTATGTTAATGAGGTGAATTCTGGCAAGCCCTTAAGTCACCTAAGGATGGCGGCTGGTCACCAGAGGAGCCAACCTTGTGACCAGAGGGTTGGAACTGTCTTCCTGCAACTCTGGCCTTTGGGGTAGGGGAAAGGGCTGGAGCTTAAAACAATTGCCAATGGCCAATGATTTAATCATGCCAATGAAATGAAGCCTCCATAAAAACACAAAAGAACAGGACTCAACTCAGAGAGCTTCCAGATTGTGAACCTGTGGAGATGCTGGGAGAGTAGTGTGCTTGGAGAGGGCACGGAAGGAAGCTCCTCACCCTTTTATTTTTAATTTTTTTACTTTATTCTCTTTATAGAGTTGCTTCCTTTCCTATAACATGATTTTTTAAATATATTTTTTAGTGTTGATAATATTACAGATACTCCCCTCCTCCTACTCCCTACCCACCCTCCCAGGTCTTCACTATCCTATTGCCTGTGTTCATGGGCTATGCATTTAAGTATATAGGCTATTTGGTTTATCTTTTCTCACCCTCTCTTTATACCATGCCCTATGCATCTCTTCATCTGGCTGTTAATTTGTATCTTTTGTTATTCTTTGTAATAAACTGGTAATCTAGTGAGTAAACTGGTTTCCTAAATTCTGTAATCCATTTTAGCAAATTAATCAAACCCAAGGAGGGAACCTCTCATTATTCAGTTGGTCAGAAGCACAGATAACAATCTAGCATCTGAAGTGTGTGTGTGTCAAGGGGAGGGGAGGAGGGGGGGCAGTCCTGTGGGTTTGAACCCTTAGCCCAGGGGTCCTCAAACTACGGCCAGCGGGCCACATGCAAATACAAATATTGTATTTGTTCCCGTTTTGTTTTTTTACTTCAAAATAAGATATGTGCAGTGTGCATAGAAATTTGTTCATAGGTTTTTTTTTAACTATAGTCCAGCCCTCTAATGGTCTGAGGGACAGTGAACTGGCCCCCTGTTTAAAAAGTTTGAGGACCCCTGCCTTAGCCTATGGAATCTGGTGCTGTCTCTGAATAGACAGGGTCGGAATTGAGTTGAACTGTATGCTGCTCAGCTGGTGTCACAGAATTGCTTGGTGGTGTGGGGAAGAAACCCACATGTTGGAATTGATGACCAGGATCATACTCCTCTTGCACTGGTTGATCTAACTCAGTGGTCCTTTCTCAGAATGTTGTATTTGTTGTTCCTTCAATCTGGAACATTCTTCCTCTGCCCCGATCTTCATTTAGTGGGTTCCATCTCACTATCAAGGTCTTGGCTCAAATGTCAACTCCTCAGAGAAGACTGTCCTCACTACCATCTCTAATGTTGCTCCCTTATACCAGCTTGCCAGTCAATTTCTACAAGATCTGTTTTATTTCTTTCGAAGTATTTATTCTTATCTATATTTTTATCTATTTTGTCTGATTCCCTCAAATCCCACCTGCCATCATCTGTAAGTTTCATGAAAACAAAAACCTTGTTTCTCCTGATCACCACACAGCCCATGTGCTAGAAAAGTTTCCAGCACAAAATAGGTACTCAGTAAAAATAGTTGTTATATAAATGAGTATCTTGGGAGGTTGTCAAAAGAAGAAAGTGAATGAATCTGTTCTGAGCCCATGTATAAGAAAACCTGGTGTTATTTCCAGAAGTAAAGAAGGCATGTTTTGTGGGGTTTTTAAAAAATATTTTTATTTATTTCAGAGAGGAAAGAAGAGGGAGAGAGAGATGGAAACATCAATGATGAGAGAATCATTGATCGGCTGCCTCCTGCACACCCCACACTGGGGATCAAGCCCTCGACTCAAGCATGTGCCCTTGACCTGAATCAAACCCAGACTCTTCAGTCCCCAGGCTGACTCTCTATCCAGTGAGCCAAACCAGCTAGGACAAGAAGGCATGTGTTAAGGATATTCATCATTCCAGTATTAACTCACCATCATAACATGGATATTAAAGGAAATTGACCTCATTTTATATTCACAGACAGTCAAAGCCTGGCAACAATTGGGGCAGGGGAATATTATTAGCTCCATTGTAAAATACCATATGAGGCCCAGATAGATATAATAATTTGCCCAAGTTCACATAGCAAATAAATGGCGAAGCTGGGATTCCAAACCCCATGTGCTTGAGTCCAAGGTCCATCCATGTTCTTCCTTGTATTCTAGAAATATTAGACCACAGAGCACATGGTGATGCATCTTCTTTTCTGAAAACATTTATTGCTATTCATGAACTCAAAGAGGAGTTAAAATGTGAATATAGAAGTTGGTCCACAGGGTTAGAGGGGGAGGAAAATAAGAAACTGTGTGTATAAAAAATGCAGCTGATGGGTGTCTTTTCAAGTATATAGAGTTTCAATAGGGCCTGTTGAATCACACATATACATAATCAGTGTAATTCCAGGAGCAAGCCCGCTTGGCTCAGCAGTTTTAATATACAGATCAATTTTGTATTACCTCCTTCTGGCTTTGAGTGCTCATAGAAGGAGGTCATAAAACATTTATTGGGCCAAGGATGAAAATTGAGCAAAGAGTGAATCTTCAATCTGTGGACAGACTCTTGAAAGAGACTTGTCAGATGAGTCTGTGATGAGCATTTTCTCTGTCCTACACCCTATAAAAATTTTGTTTCATTTTCTTTAAAGTGTTCACCTCTTTAGGGGGTGAAAATTTAGATAGATAGATGATAGATACATAGATAGATAGATAGATAGATAGATAGATAGATAGATAGATGGAGAGATAAATGATAGGACTATAATATAATAAATCACATGCTATTTATATTTTTAAAATAAAAATGCATGTGAGAACAGTTATTAGAAAACTAAACTTGGGATATTATGACAGAACTTTGACAGAAATTCTCCATTTATATTCTATGAGTAAAACAACATTTAAGGATACAAAAGAAGTATACAGAATGCGTGTTAATTTCTACCATGAACTAGACTCCAGGCCAGGATGTATATTGTGGCACAATATCCGGATAACCAGTCAATCAATGGTATAGGGGGATTTCAAGGCCTGAATTTGAATTCTGAGAAGTGAAGCAACAACCAGAATAACTTCCATACTTGTTTGTTACATTTAATTACTCTCAGGGTGGCATGGCCTGCTGCAGCCCATCTCAATCCATCTTAACCATTTCTCCTAATTCAGCTAATGACAGATGAACAATGGCTCACCATAATGGAGTCAGTCATCTTGGCACACAGAAGGCCAAAAAAAAAAAAAAGAGAGAGAGAGAGAGAAAGAAAGAGAAAATGAGCAACATTAAAGAAAGGATGGGGAAAAGGCATTTAGTAAATCTAGCTGATCTAGTTCAACCCTTGAAAACCCTGCATGCATGTGGAGTTTTATTTATGGCATAATTTGAAGTTTTCCTCCATGAAACCTCACCTGCCAGCTTCAGCTAGGAGTGATTGCCTCCTTCTCTAGTCTCCTGAGAATTTAGGTCCCCAGCATTTTTTGGAACAAACTGTGGCTACCTTATATCATTGTTTTTCTTTATTAAGACAATGCCCTGGGTAATAAGCTAAAAAAAGGGGATAGAGAGTTAGAAACATCGATGAGAGAGAAACATCGATCAGCTGCCTCCTGCACACTCCCTACTAGGTATGTGCCCGCAACTAAGGTACATGCCCTTGGCCGGAATTGAACCTGGGACCTTTGAGTCCGCAGGCTGACGCTCTATCCACTGAGCCAAACCGGTTAGGGCTTATATTGTTTTTATTTGCCTAATGGCTGACTAATGTGCTACAGAGAGCAAAAACTTAGTATTAGTTCATGAAGGTGATACTTAATTTGTGTTTATATTTCTCTCTTCGCAGAAAATGACAAACTTATGACAATAGTCAAAGCTGGATAACTCCTGCCATGCTGGGTAAAATAGAGTATAAATTGGAGGAAGAAAAACTGCTAGGTTATGTTTAAGATCATCACCACCCAGGCCAAAAGCTTCTTGAGGTCAAGAACAGAGTCTTCTTTATTCAGTATCCCCAGTAATTAACTCACCTAGAAAGTCATGTAATTAATTGCCAACCAAGTAAACTAATTGTTACAGTTCTTTTGAAAGAAGCAGAGCTGAGTCTAAAAGACAACAGGCAACATTCTCCCATACATCCATTGTGGTCTTGGCAAAAATATCTCCTTAAGAATCACAGAACTTACAAAATACAAATAAATTGTTGAGTTGTATTAATAGTGAGACACCATTGGTTTCTTGGTTATGACAAATGTACTACCATAATGTCAGACGTTAACAAGAGGGACAATTGGGCAAGGGGTATATGAGAATTTATTATACTATCTGTTGCAACTATTCTAAAATAAAAAGCTTTTAATTATTTTTTAAAAGAATTACAGAATGCAGAGAGAAACTTAATCAGACAACTAGATATCTCCCAGAGTTTTCCTGAGAATCAAATTTCTTATGGGAAAGATATGACCAAAGATTTGGCTGAGAAAGAATAGCAATGGTGGTTGGTCAGATTTAGGGAAATAACACAACACTCTAAGGGACAGGCACTGAGAGGTAAGGAATGAGATTCGGCAGCCTCAGCACTGTTTTGGCAAAGTAAAACTGCACTTGAACTTAAACTAACCAATCCTCCTTCCTCCACTGCAGCCTGCTTTTGCAGGAAAGATCACTCCGCTGAGACAATCTTATTTAAGAGAGCTGAGTGATAAAATTAGATCAACTGCATCACATCCTGTTAAAGAAGTATCTCTACTGAAAAGGGAAGGGCTTGCCCCAACAGCTTAAAAGGATCATGGTGATCTTAGGGATAGAGGAGAGAGTGCTGGGCAAGGGTGCTAATGAAACAGATGAGTCCTACCTCAGGGAGATAGTGAAGTCAGAATCTTAGGTGTGAGAGCAGTCTGAGGCAGGCAACCAGTCCTAGAGGAGTGGGAGTTGTGGGCAATGATATGCGGGGCCTGTGCACTGTGCAGAGAACGAAAGAACATGGCAGCTACAGAGGGCAAGGGTAGCCATTAGTTTCAGTGAGGAGCTGCTGAAGTAACCTCACCTTGAATTCCACAGATTGTGGGGCCTGCAGGACATTTGGGTTATTCTGAGATATTTAACGAGGGCCTGTTTAAAGTCTTGGAACTTCAGCATTCAAAGCAGTATTAGTTAGAATCCACAGAATTTAGGAATAATACTAATGGACATGTTTCTCAATGTCAAGTGAAATTGGGCTCTTTCAAGTTACATAGCTGGATGAAGGTTTACCAGCCACACCATGACAAACAGCACTGCTGAGCAGCCTAAGGGAGTCCTGAAACTTTTCAGGCCTAGTGGAACAATAGAAGGATGAGGTGGCTAATTATTTCTGTTATGTCTAATTAATCACAGAAATAATTTCAGTCACAGTAACATTCTATAATAACAAGTGTTGGAGCTACTGAGGCTAGGCTGAGGTATCCATGGATTTGACTTCAGGGACAAAGACAGTCCAGAAAGACCCATAGTGGTGGAATGTCCCTCCAAGTGAGACCTCGAGAAATGGCATCCTATTGTGAGAATGCTCCCTCTGCCACATAGTTAGAGGCCAAAACCTGAAAGGAAGTACAGTTGACCCTTGAACAGGGAGGGGATTAAGGATGCTGAATCCCATGCAGTGGAAAATCTTTATATTACTTTTGACTCCCCCAAAATTAAATTGTGCCTCAGTATCTGTGCAGGATTAGTTCCAGGACTCCCCACAGATACCCAAATTCAAAGATGCTCAAGCCCCCATATAAAGTGGTGTAGATCAGTACAGACAGTCGAGCCTCTACATCTGTAGACTCCCAACCACAGATCAAAAACAGTACAGGCATGCATTGAAAAACATCCGTGTGTAAGTGGGCCCACGCAGTCCAAACCTATGATGTTCAAGGATCAACAGGATTGAATCTGATTTCCCCTTTCACAGGCAAGACATTATAAGTTGTTAAACCATAAACTACTTTTTAAAAGATTGCATATTTATTCTCCTAAAAAAATATCAGTTCTGCTACCCCAGGTTTCTATTTCAGACTTTTCCACAATGCTGCTCCAGACCACAAAATAGAACCAGCCATGGGAGGATCTTTCACTGGCCTGAGGAGCAAGGAAGGACCGACACAGCCTATTCTTACTGTCCACCAAAAACTTTTAAATTATTTCTAGTCTGTAATTAACAAGTTGTGCCTAATTAAATTTTTAATACAGAAATATATAAAATAAAGAGTAAACATCTTTATTTTATCCTCACTCTTCAGGATGTGTCACTGTTAACAATTCAGTGGTTATGTTTCCAGGCATTTTTCATGTGTATACCATCACAAATAAAGAGTAAACATCTTTATTTTATCCTCACTCTTGAGGATGTATCACTGTTAACAATTCAGTGGTTATGTTTCCAGGCATCATAAAAATTAACATAGTTTGCCCTGGTCAGGTGACTCACTTGGTTGGACCATCATCCTGCACACCAAAAGGCTGCAGGTTCAATTCCAGGTCAGGGGGCATACCTAGGTCGTGGGTTCAATATCCAGTCAGGGTGTGTATGGGAGGCAATCAATGGGTGTTGCAGGTTCAATTCCAGGTCAGGGGGCATACCTAGGTCATGGGTTCAATATCCAGTCAGGGTGTGTATGGGATGGGTGGTTCTCTCTAACATGGATGTTTCTCTCTCCCCCTCTCTCCTTCCCTCTCTCTCTCTAAAATCAATAAACATTCTCAGGTAAGGGTAAATTTTTTTAAATAAAATAAACACAGTCTTACAAAGGCGAGACTATAGACTGCATGCGAATTTGCAATCTGCTTTTGAACTTAAAACTTTACATACAGAATCGTTCCAACTAAACTTGCCATAGATAATTTTATATGTCAAGAGTGAATAAAGGGACCTCAAGGGCATTCTGTGTTCTGCCCAAGTGCACATCAGCAGTAAATAGAATCTGAGCCCAAATCTACTGTTTCTTTAAGGCAAGCTTCATGGAATAGAATTGGTATATGTTTAGATATCTTAACATCCATTGTTTAGTTCAGGGACAGGCAAACTTTTTCTGTAAATGGGCAGATAGTAGATATTTTGGGCCTCTCACATATTCATCATTGCTTATTTTTGTTTGTTTTATTTGCAATTCTTTAAAAATATAAAGACACTCTTAACTTGGAGGTCATAAAAAAAGCCTAAGATGATGGAGATTTGGTGCAAGTTCCTCTAGTTAGTTAATCCTTGATATCATTCCAACTGCACAATTTAACGACATGGACTTTTAAAGTGCCAAAATTTGCTTCCTTGCCACTGAATGTATCTTTCCTTTGGCCAGACAAAGACATTCTTAAAATACAAATCAAGCATTGGAAAGTCTGGGATCACTGACTCCATCCTTGTACATGCCACTCACCATGACATCCTTTAGCAGGCAGTAAGTTATAGGGCTTCACCCAACCCATTCAGGTCAAATGGAAGTGGACATTTGGTTTTTCTGAAACTAACAACTTTGGGGGGAAAAAATTACAAAAGAATAAATCTCTCCTATAGAAGCAACAGTTGAAGGCCATTTCAAAGTGTTTGTGTGTTGTTAGTAGCCAAAAATTTGCCATCACCAGAACTGAAGTCTTTATTTGGAGACACTAATGAGCAGGTAACCAGAAGATTGGCTGCCATTTTTTATTACAATGAGATTTATTGCTTCATGTTGTCAAGACAATGCCTCCTTGCTGCCTCCTCCTCCTCTTAGTAGAAGGAAAATAATAATTTGGCATGACATTTATCTCTACAAAGAAGTAACAGGGTATATTTTTTAAAAATAGGATATTTGAAGACAGACAAATTTGAATATCAATGTCTTTATTTATAGTTAGCTGATATTGTGCAAGTTACTTAAAAGCTCTGGGCCTCATTCACTTGATCTCTGAAAGCTTGTTAAAAGAAAGAATTGCAGATACATTGATACTTAATATCAATAAAACAAAATAATGTTATTTTTAATTCTAATAAGGCAATAATTAAAATTTCACATAATATAGCAAAATTATCCTAGAACAGTAATTCTTAGCTGGCCCATGAAACAGTGTTTTGTTTTGTTTTTACATCACAAAAAAACCACTAACATAACTACTTTTATAATTCTACTAAAACTCACCAGGGAGCAGGGGCCAGATTTTAGAAAACCTGAGATTATTCTTTACAATCTGTTGTTAAGATAGACATTTTTTTCTCACCTAAAACAACTGGAAATAGAGGGTATCTTATTCATCCTGTTCTATTTATAAATATACATGATTAGAAAAAGAATACAATTTCTTTTAACTATATCTAACAGGTGTGTTTTTCTCCATCAACCTGAGCAAGAACAAACAATGCTAACACAATTTCTGTTCCCTGTTTAATAATGGATCCAGCAAAGGAAGAATACATCCTAAAAGATTAATAAGAAGCAAATATCCAGAGCAGCGAAAAGGTAAACAGCAGAGTGGCTGCTTTGCTTGACCGCCTGTCAGTAAATATTCATGCCTGGCTTTGGTCTTTCTCTGGGTCCATGCTGCTGAGCTTGGCCTCTGTCTCAAATTTCTGTCAATAGCCTACAAGCTACATTCAAACAAACATTCAAATATGCATCACTCTAGCTCCTTCGGACAAACTGACACAACGGGTTTCCATTTTAACTGAGGAGGCTTCTACAATGATTTCCATTAGAACTTCCCAGGAAAGATAAGGATTTCTTACAAATTTACATTACTGTGTCCTTACATTTGGGGCAGCATGGTTTGAGGGAGTCAAAAACCAAAAGGTCACCATTTGTAATCCTTAAAGTAACGGGAAAATCACCTAAAGAATTCCAAATTATTAAAAACAGGTCAATTGTTCAAAAGGTGTGGTATTTTTAACCGGTACCTCTCAATCCTATCAGATTCATTAAAACTCCCCTGTTGTTGAGCATTTTCCCAAAGTAAAACAATAAAAAGATGAGCTTTAATTAGACATGATATTTCAGAAACACTTGAGTCTCACACTCCAGAACTCTCCTGTTTCTAATCCCCTTTCTCGGGTTTCTCAGAGCAGCCTCACCAAATAACAGCTCTTCTCCCCGACACACATACCCCTCATTTCAGTGGCTCCCTCAGTACCTACCAGTTCTTAGCAAGATGCCCCTGAAGTCACGATCTGGGCGAAATCTATTTTTCAGACTCCATCCTACCTCTGTCTGTACTCACTATTGTGCGTGCCATTCCCCAGGAATACTGTACACATTCATGCCTCTGTTCCCTTGGCTAAGCAGCAAGAACAAAATTAGTGGCATTTCAAGTGACAATTGAGTTTGGCAGGTATTCTCTTCTGAGGTATTCAACTTTCATAATTTTTGCATATACATTAAGTTTATGCTCAAGTAAATGTGATCTTCCCTGAAAAATATTAGTGCTGATATTCCCTTCTTTCCAACTATCAGCACCAACTTGCATAAATGAACTCTTTAAAATAATGCACTGGAGATCTAAATTTACTTGTACTATATAACAAAGAACTTTCCTTTTCTCTATCCCTTCACCACTCACCTGTGCCACTAAATGGAGTGATACTTGAAGTAAAGGCCATCCTATCCCACAGCATGTAGGCTTGTGGGATACCTCCTACACACTGGAATTTTATTAATGGGATGATCAGAAATTTTGTGCTACATTCATTAAAAAAAAGCTTAGACTTCAGTTGTGACTGTAAATCATCTACCTTGCTGATTATTCGGGGTAATGACAGAAATTACATGTAATCTTAAGGTAAAATGTCAGCATAATGAGGCTTTGTTTAGCAAACCCCATCCAATGCCTGATCCTCTCACATGCTCTCACATGGGCTGCACACTTACTTTTCAAAAATTTTCAGTCTGTACTTTGTATTTTGTTATTTTATTAATATCTCTTTCCCCCAGTAGAATGTAGTCTCCATGGGGACAACAATCATATGTGCTTTGCTCAGCACTGTATTCCCAGCACCTCGCACATGCCTGGCACCGAGTTAGTGTTCATTCTGTAAGTATTTGTTGAATAAGTGAACAGCAAATATACATTTAGAATATGCTTAAATGATAAGTTATCTAAGTGAATCCAGAGCACTAGCCTAAAAAATAAAACAGAAGGGGATCTCAGGCTTTAAGGGGCCATATTCATAATATCAACTTTTTGTTTACAGGTCAATTTTTAAATAAAAAATGCATATGTTTAAATCTCTATCTGTATCTCCTTCAATTTTAAGAAGCTTGAAATGAAGTTTGGAGTTTTAACTATTCCCTGGGCCTAAGATCTTAAATCATAGTGGAGTGCATGAAACATTACTCTTCAAATTGAGAGCAAGATAAATACACAAATACACTTTAGGTTTAAGAATTTCTATTTTCTTCTGTCAAGCCACTTTAATTCCTCTTTGGAATTAGGCATCATTCATATTAAAACTGATACATAGATTTGTAGAAATTTGGTTGGGGCAGGGAGAATATTTTCTAACAACTAAATTAGAAGTCCTCTAAAAGCGGAAATTGTCTTAATTTGAAAAATTAAAGGCTTGGGGTGGAAAATGGGTCCTGCCAGTTAGGTTGACAACAGAGTTCAGGTCTTCCAAAAAAAGAGCAACAGTACTCTGCATAAGATAAGCAGACGCATTTGTTATTGTCAAAGAGGAAGAAGAGAAAATGAGAGAATAAGAAACAGAGCAGGGATAAGCAAAGAGGAGTCAAAGGCTGGAGAAAAATTGGACTAAATACCAAGAAGGAACAATGAAACGCTCCCCATGTGGCATGGTCAAAGGATTATTTTAAGAATAACTATGACTTTTTGCCCTGGAAAGTGTGGCTTAATTGGTTGTGCTTTGTTCTTGTCCTATGTACCAAAAATGTTGTTGGTTCGATTCCTGGTCAGAGCACATGCTCAGGTTGTGGGCTCATTCCCCAGTAGGAGGCGTTTAGGAGGCAGCCTATCAATGTTTTGCTCTCACATCAATGTTTCTCTCTCTTTCTTTCTCTCTTCCTCTCTCTCAAAAAAATAAAGTGTGGCTTAATTGGTTGTGCTTTGTTCTTGTCCTATGTACCAAAAATGTTGTTGGTTCGATTCCTGGTCAGAGCACATGCTCAGGTTGTGGGCTCATTCCCCAGTAGGAGGCGTTTAGGAGGCAGCCTATCAATGTTTTGCTCTCACATCAATGTTTCTCTCTTTTTCTTTCTCTCTTCCTCTCTCTCAAAAAAAATTTTAAATAAAATAAAAATTTAAAAGAATAACTATGACTTCTTTCCATCTCTGACATGATGGAGTGTCATGCATCAAATTAACCCTCTCTGAGGTCAACAATAAACACTGATTTATTTTGAATAAATAAATAAGTTAATAAATAAATATTTGAAGGCATTATAAATCATCTAAAGAAGACAGAGCTTGAAAGATCAATAGCTCACAGAAAGTAAGCTCCCTGAGCTGAGACTCAAATTTGCCTCTGCTTTTTTTTTTCTGGGGCATTTCTCAATTTGGGCACAGGGAAAGAGGCAGAACGCAGTTAGAGCAGGAGGCAGTTCCATCAGGTTGAGGAGGCAGTCACCTTGGGAGATGCACAGATTTTCAGGGCCAAGATCACAGAGAGGAAGGAACTGCACAGAAGTGAGTTAGAAAGTCTATGTACAATTTCCCCACATATGCAAGACACCAAGAAGAAAAGTGAAAAGTAAGGCTGGGAGGCTAAAACACTGAGCAAAGATATCTGAAGTTTTCTGGTGCTAGAGAAACAAGGCTGGGGTCAGGGCCTCCCAAGGGGAAGGTTCTGGTAAACAACCCAGATTTTCAGATAAGCACCCCCAAAGCCTCTCCATCAAAAAAAGGATAAACTACCCAAGGAAGGCAGAAACCAATACTTGACTCTAGTAAGGTGATCGGTCCTTCCTTTATTTGCCTGTGAGAAAAACAACCTGAATCCTTTCTGGAGAAAGATATCATCACCTAAATACTCATACACAATGTACAGCACACAATCAGAAGATATGCCATGATTGAAGACCACATGATCAAAAAACAAAAATCATAAAATGGAAACAACACCACTGGTAAAACAAATATTAGAGCTATTACACAGGAATTTAAAACAACTATGATTGCCCTAGCCAGTTTGGCTCTCGAGCCTCGGCCTGCGGACTGAAGGATCCCAGGTTTGGTTCTAGTCAAGGGCACAGGCCTGGATTTCGGGCTTGAATCCCCAGTAGGGGGCTTGCAGGAGGCAGTAAATCAATGATACTTTCTCATCATTGATGTTTCTATCTCTCTCTCCCTCTCCCTTCTTCTCTGAAATCAAGAAAAAGATATTTTTTAATAAAAATTAAATACAAAATAAAATAAAACAACTATAATTATACCTGAAACCTATATAATTTTATTAACTAATTAACCCAAATAAATTCAATACAAAAGAAAATTCTTTGAGGCACTTAAAATGTCAAGAAAATGGAAGTAAAGATGTAAAATTTCACCAGAGAATGAGAATTGATTTTTTACAAATCAAATAGAAGTTCTAAAACTGAGATTAAGAATTTAATAGATGAGATGATTTGACTTTGGGTGGTGGGCACACAATGCAATATAAGGATGATGTATCATAGAAATGTACACTTGAAACCTATATGATCTTATTAACCAATGTCACCCCAATAAATTTAAAAATTTAATAGATGGATTTAATTAGGAAATCTAAATAAAGTATGGACTTCAGTTAATACTGCATTAATATTGGTTCAGGAGTCTTAACCAGCATTCCATACTAATTCAAGTTGTTAATAAAAGAGGAACCTGGGGCCCTAACCGGTTTGGCTCAGTGGATAGAGCATCAGCCTGCGGACTGAAAGGTCCCAGGTTCGATTCCAGTCAAGGGCATGTACCTTGGTTGCGGGCACATTCCCAGTAGGAGATGTGCAGGAGGCGGCTTATCGATGTTTCTCTCTCATCGATGTTTCTATCTCTCTCCCTTCCTCTCTGTAAAAAAAGGAACCTGGGTACAGGTAATACTAAAATTATCTGTATTAATTTTGTAATTTTTATGTCAATCTAAAAGTGTTCTAAAGTTTAAAAAATTTAAAAAGCAGCTACAGAGGGAAATAAAATGAAACAAAACATAAAATTCTCCTCAAAAAAATAATAAGAAGATCCATAGCTAACTTTTTATCAGAAACAATGAGAGGGAAAAAAATGTTTGAAAACAACTTGAAACTAGTTTTTTTTAAAAAACTGGCAGTCTAGAATTCAGAACCTAGTAATCATATCCTTCATAAACAAAGGCAAAATAAAGACATTTTTAGACAAATAAATCTGAGATTATGCATTGCCAGGATACATACACTGGAAACAAAAATGCTAAAGAAAAAGTTTTTAGGCAGAAGGAAAATTATCCTAGATGAATCCTGATAATGCACAAAGGTATAGTGATGTCAAAAAGATTAAGAGTGGTAAAGAAATGTTTAAGGAAAAGAATAATTTTGGAAGCAATGCGCCTGTTGATATTAAGATAGCTTATGTACTGACAATAATTAAAACATTGTGGTATTGGCACAAGGTTAAAAGAAAAAGACCCACTGTAACAGAAAAGAGGTTCCAGAATCACACTTAAAATATTACTTGCTTTTCCACATATATGCCAGTGCAATGCTATGGGGAAAAGACTGTTATTTGCAGTAACAGATGCTGGAATAAGGAGAATAATAAAACAATAAAGCACCTAAAAGAAAAGAAAAAGGAGTATATTCATAGCCTTGGGTTAAACAAAGATTTGCCAAGGAGAAAAAAGTACTAATGATAGAGAAAAATATTGATAAATTGGATTTCATTAAAAGTAAAGCATTTGAATATTGACATCTGTAATACTTCAACACTAAGATAGATAGATGATAGATAGATAGATAGATAGATAGATAGATAGATAGATAAAAGTAAAGCACTCTAGCCTTGGCCAGGTGGCTCAGTTGGTTGAGAGTCCTCCCATATACCAAGAGGATGCAGGTTTGATTCCCTGTCAAGACACATACCCAAGGTTACAGTAGGGGCACAATGGAGGCAACCAATCAGTGTTTTTCTCTTACATTGATGTTTTTCTCTCTTCCCTCTCTCCTTCCCTCTCTCTAAAGTCAATAAACATTTCCTTGGGTAAGGATTAACAACAACAACAAAAAGCATTCTATTATTTGAACCCACCATTATGAGAATTAAAGTGGAAGACTTACATAGAATAAAAATATATGCAATACAAATACCAATAAAAGACTAGTGCTAAGGAAATATATATAGAACGAGAGAGAGAGAGAGAGAGAGAGAGAGAGAGAGAATGTCTGCAAATCAATAAGGAAAAAAAACTTGTAGAAATAAAGGAAAAAGATGAGCAGGTACTTCATCAACACAGATATAAACATGGCCAATAAGCATATAAAAATGCACTCTGCATCATTATTCAGCAGGACAATATTAATGAAAACCACTATGAAGTACCACTAAATCCACCAGAATAGCTAAATTAAAAAAAAAAAAGATAATGGCCTCACCAAATGTTGACAATGATGTGGAGAATAGCTTTTATCATGCTACTGGAAGTGTGACTTGACACAAACCTTCTGGAAAACTGTCAGCATCTATTAAAGTGAGCATGCATGTTATGTTCAATTATAACTAAGTAATTATAATCAAGTAATTACACCCAAAGTATAGGATCAGTGGAAATCAGTTCATATATGTGCACCAAGAATGCTCATAGTAGCTTTATTTGTAATAGCTGAAACTAGAAAAAACCTAATAGTACCTGGGCAAGTGAGCCCCACCTAGCAGTGCCTCAGTGACCCCTATGCCTTGGAGTGCCTACTTAATATGTAGGTCTCTTTCCAGTGGGTAGGACCAGCCAAAGTTGGCATTGCCATCCATGGGGGGTGCCTGAGCACAGGCACCTGTTTTGGTCACGGTTTCCCACTTTATGGATGTTTCCTAATCTTCTACCCCACTCATGAGGTTGACCATATTCCTCAAGGAGGTCCAGGACTCCATGGCTGGCATTTCTTTTCTTTGTTAATTTATAGTATCACATAAGATTGAGTCACCAGAATGGTGCCAATACACTGATTTTGAGTGACACATGATAGACACCAATAGTCCACTGCCAAACAACCCTTGAACTTGAGCTACCTCTGCAGGCCATGCCTTAGCTCTTACTGTAGTGCACTTCACCTCTGTTGTACCAGGTAATGGTGTGGCTGGCAGCACCATCTTGCCATAGACATCCAGTGCAATCTCCCAACGTCTCTACAGACTACACATCACATATCAACCAGCCCTCCAGGGTAGGCCATGCCTATGTCCTCCACCGACTATCCAGACTGATGCTCTGTAGAGCTAATGGGTCCTATTGATCTGTCTTTCTTGCTTCCAACAGATGGGTCAACACAATGCTTCCCTGAATTTGTCTTAAATTGTGCTGAAGAAAGCAAGGACATTCCTTGTGTGAGCAGGACCACACTCTTTGCCCTACCGATGGGCCCCTAACCTACCTATCGTCCCCAATAGTGAGAGGATGTAGAAGGAAAGGGTTATAACCAACATTGAAAAATATCACATTCCAGGACTGTAGTAACTATGGTCAAAAGCAGCCGTGGGCAAACTACGGCCCGCGGGCTGGATACGGCCCGTTTGAAATGGATAAAACTAAAAAAAAAAAAAAAAAACCCGTACCCTTTTATGTAATGATGTTTACTTTGAATTTATATTAGTTCACACAAACACTCCATCCATGCTTTTGTTCCGGCCCTCCGGTCCAGTTTAAGAACCCATTGTGGCCCTCGAGTCAAAAAGTTTGCCCACTCCTGGTCAAAAGAGTTCAAGAGAAGACATAGTTATAAGATGTATTGTTCTATGTTTATCTTATAAAATTTTGAATGATAAATTTAGCATGGATAGAAAATGAAGTATTGTTAACAATTCCCTATATACTACAGATACAACATGCAGTTGTCATCATAATCAATGAAGGAAATTAACAATTTTGAGAGAGTCATTGGACGCAATGTTCATAAGTGGCACAATGGCTGATGCGGTATCATAGGTAATGTAAAGTTACCAGCATTTAATAAAAGATATTAGGGAAATGCAAAGGAAGAAGATTTATATTGCTTCAATACCAACAGGCTCTGAAGAGCCATGGCATTGTGGATAATAACAGTGTTACTATCTTGTCCTTGTAGTGAGAACAAGAAAAATAGCCAGAAATAGGACATTTGACAATAAAGAATATGAAGACATGGTTCCTGGACCTGAACAGAAAGGTACCCGCACATTATGAAAATCTTCATGTCTACTGATTGGACAATAAACAAACATGTAAGTACCTCTTCTCTATTTATTCTAAATTTTTATTGATAAAGCACCATATTCATATGGGCCCATAAATTTTATAATTCATTTTTAATCAAATCATTTATGCAAGCAGGGACCTTGCAAAAAAAAACCAACCAAACAAACAAACAAAAAAACACCTTTGTCTAGGACTCTTTATACCTCAGGGGTGGCCCTGCAAATCAAAAATCCTTCAACAGCAAAATTAAAAAATAATGTGGAGTACAGTTACACAATGACTACTAAACACTAGTGAGAATGAATGCGCTAAAACTACATGCAATGATATGGATGAATCTCATGGATCTAAGAGGTAATACATAAAAGAATACAGACTGTATGAAATGTGGATGTTTCCGAAGTAGGCAAAGCTAATCTATGATGGTAGATGTGTTAGGATAGCAGTTACCCCTGGGTAGGGATGTGTGTGTGTGGTAGAGTAGTTATAACCAGAGGAGGGTTTGAAACTGAACAAATTCTTGCAAGCAAACTCAAAGTTGACTGTACTTATATTCTTTGTTCCAATCCTTTTCTCCACCCTTAAGAATATATAAAGCCATTTCATTGTCATATAAAAATATTCTAGAACATCCCCTTATTTTACTTTTGTCTCTAGAGAATTCATGTAAAAGTAACTTGCAAAAATGTTTTTCAATGTTTTCAAGCAAAAATAGTTTTCAATGTGGGACAGACACCAGTCAGTCCTTCTAGAGCTAGTTTGTTAAAAGACACATTGCAAAAAATGTAGAGATCAACTTTCAGTAATCTCTCCTGCTACATTATGATAAGATTACATATTTGAATCTTTAAATCAAGCCTGTCAAACTCACAGTCTGAGAGCTGCATGCCTCACTTATTTGGCTCATATTAGCCTTTGAGTTTGACATGCTTGCTCTAAATGAATTGATTCCCCAGTGATGTCCTCTGATTTGATAGTTTCCCTTGTTAAAAAGTACTAAGCATTCTGCCTTTCTACACTGCCCTCCTCTATATTTCTCTCTTCATGACAAATGTATTACAAAGTAAAGAAATTGGGAGGGTGGAACAGAAAGTGGGGAAGGAAAGGAGGAAACACCCTAATGGTCCAGTTACTTCCTGGGCTCATTTTTTACATCAGACTAATTACAATATATAAGCATGGCTACTGGTATAACATTATGGATACTTTAATTATGCATTTGTTTATTTTTACTTAATAATTTTAGAAACAAAAACACATGTCGCAGTGTTCACAGCTGCTAAAGTTAAGCATGTAAGGATTCCACAACAACAACCTAATTTTCTATTACTTACCAGTCTGGACAAAGTTGCCCTAGAGGCTAAATTTGTTCCTTCTTGGCCTTAGACTCAGAGCAAATCTTTGCAAAATTAGAGCCAAACAAAGTCCTAAGTACAAATCTCTTGCTTGGAAAGCAATTGAAGACATTAGAAAGGCACGAAAACCTAAAAATCAATTGGACTTTAAGAGACAAAAACTTTCCTGTTCAGTTTAGGCTCAGGAATAGACTTAGGAATTTACAGGGGGAAAATGTTTTAGAAAGAGTACACTTAAAGCCCATCTTTTTAAAAAATGCAACTTGAAGTTCCCAGCGCCTATCTATAGTTTAGCCGGAGCTCCCAAACTTGTCCTCTTCTTTGATATTCAAGAACCTAAGACACAACAGAGTCACGAGATGCCTCAGACCCGCATTGCCTCAGCAGCACTGCGCTCTAGGCCAGGCTCAACCACTTCGGTTGGAAAGGCAACTTCATTGGGGACTGTTGAATTGTCAGTATCCCTCAGCCAAAATCAATCAGATTTGTTTTATTGTCTCTTAAAAGGAAACATTCCTGCCTTAGCCATTTCATTTTTTGTCCCAGTTTTACAACGAAAACAGGAAGTCAGAGGTGGGGCTGTTACTGTGTTCAACATGAACAAAACCAATGGGGGCTGCAGGGACCTGTGGTCCAAGAGAAGCACGGGAAATGTTCCTTTTGATGCTTTTACTCTAAAGTGGATCCACATCTCAAGACTGTTGTTACCTGCAAGCTTGAGATCACAATCAAATTGCTTCTCTGGAACTCAGTCTACCCATCTGTAAAGTGAGAGGAATTACAATGAACTCAACAGAGATTGGAACTTGATTGGGATAATGCACATAAAAATGCTAGCACATTATCAACCACACAGTGGGGACTGGATATTATCAAAATATGATTTGATGATAAGCCCATATGTATTTGTGTGCACATTTAATTAAACCTCTTAATCAGATTTTTAATCAGTTTAAAGCTATAGTTTTGCATTTATCTCTATCAATGGCAGTTCGATTAGCTTTTCCAATCTAGACCACTTCTTTCTACTTATTTTCCTTCCAATTAACTTCAATTTGAACACTGAACATCTCATTAATATCAACATCATTAGATAGATCTGTAATAATAAGGTAAAGAAACTCCATCCAGCTAAGCTTGCCACTAAAACTTAATTAGAGGGGATACTGCAGATGCTTCAAACTGGTGAATTATATATGTTTTAAATTTTCTTTCAGAACATGGTGGGAATGTACAGCAGGATTGCGCAAACTTATGTGAAGGCCTAATAGAAAATATTACTGCTTTGTGGTAATACTGTCCCTACTGCCCCTATCACAACTATTCATCTCTGCCATTGTAGATGGAATATAGCCATAGGCAATATGTTACTAAATAGGTTGTTTTTCCACAGTAAAACTCGATCCACAAAAATAAGTATAGGACTGGATTTGTCTCATAGACCAACCCCTGTCCAACTCTCCTACAGATGACAAAGAAAAAGCTAGGTTTTCCTCATTTCCTCATTTACCAGGCATTTTGGAGAGAATCATCAAAAGGGCTTGGGTGATCACCAGGCGGAGCACAGAGAGCATTAGGGCAGAGCCTGCCTCTGACCTGGAGCTTTGAAAGGTGGACTGCAGGCAACGGAAGGGTGAAGCTTTGCTTTGAGCGAGCTCACTGGGAAGAGGGTGGCATGCAGTACCCACCACGACAGGAGATGGGTGCGTCTCTGCCCCACTGGGCTCCCACCGGAGGCTCTACAACCTGAAGTGACAGATGGGACTATACTCCGGTGGTTACTTACCGGTAGGTGTCCCAGAAAAACCCAAGCCTCGGCCCTAGCAAGGAGCCTGAGAGCAAAATAATACATCCATCATACCTGTTATTTCACATTTGCTCCCCAGAGCTCCTTTCTACCCTTCTCCTCCCTGCTCTTGGCTGCACTGTCACTGACCCCTAATGGACCACGTCACTCAGGCTGCCTCCTCTGGCTTCTGGTTGGTTGCGGACAAAGGGAAGCATGTGCAGGAGATGAGAGGGCAGGAGGACATAATTACGGCATTGCTTTCCCATTGCTCTTGGCTGCACTGTCACTGACCCCTAATGGACCAGTCACTCAGGCTACCTCCTCTGGCTTCTGGTTGGTTGTGGACAAAGGGAAGCATGCGCAGGAGATGAGAGGGCAGGAGGACGTAATTACGGCATTGCTTTCCCACCCCCGGCCTGCAGTTCTGGCAGTGGTTGCATCCTTCTACAAGTAACTTCCCAGGTGGCTCTCCACTTAAACCACCCCTGTCCCTTCAAACGCCACTGGGTGACTCCACAGCCTTGGTTGGTTTCCCATCCCACAGTACTCTGTAAATAGTCCCTTAAAATTTTCAAGTGTATTCTGTTGCTGCCATGGCCCTGACTATTCTATCCTCGCTGGAAAAGAAACAACATTCCAAGCCTCAAATTATTCTAAAATTAATTTTTCAATACAGTGTTCAACAAAAAAAACAACCAAAGTACATGCCCTTGACTGGAATCGAACTTGGCACTCTGGTCCACAGACCGACGCTCTATCCACTGAGCCAAACCAGCTAGGGTGGTAAAACAATTATTAATCACATAAAAATATAAACTTAAACCCAAATATTTCAGTAATTGCATTAAATGTAAATTCACTACAAGGTTAAGTTAAAAAGCAATGATTAATTTAAAAAAATAATAACTAGCTATAAGACCTTTGAAATTAAAGTTTACAGAAAGCTGAAAAGTAATATGATTTTTTAAAAGATAAACCAAAGCCCCCCAAAGCTATTATAACTGCAGTAATATTAAACAGAACAAATTTTAAGGCAGAGGGAATTGTTGGAGAACTGATCTGCATGAGGAAAAAATGTTAAATTTACCAGAAATATGTGTTAACAAACACTGATACCTAGCAATTCCACACCTATGAAGGCATTCCAGACCAGTGGTTCCTCAATTGTGTGTATCATAGACCAACAGCAGCAGCATCACCTGAGAACATGTTAGGATGCAATTCACCATCAAGACCTTCCTAGTATACAGACACTCTAGGGTTGGGTCCCAGAATGTGTGTTCTAACAAGTCCACCCAATGATTCTTAAGCATGCTAAAGTTCACAAAGCACGGTCCCACAGAAGAGAGGTTATGTGCATCTGGACACTGCATCATTATATTCATAACTACATAGTGTTTAATAGCAGAAAAACAAAATGGAAATAATCAAAACCTACAACATGTCCAATAATAGTAGAATAAAATATGACATTGGTTTTCATCAAATTGAATATGAAAGACAAATGAGCCAAACCAGGAGGAACAACAGAAAACAAAGAGAGACACACTGGGAATCCAGGTTTTAGAATTATCAAATTCAGACAATGAAACAACCATTCTCACTATATTCATGGCGATTTAGGTTCAGAAATACAGAAAGGCATGATGAGCAAAGAAATGGTACATATATGGCAGATTTAAATACTAGTAAACATCAATTACAGAAAATAAAATTAACATCTTGTGGGGTTTAATATATAGAAAGAGAATTAAAACAATATAATCTCTCTATAAAAAAGCCTAAGTACCATCTGACCATTCAACCATCCAACTGGTAGCTATGACGCACAAGGACCACCAGGGGGCAGACACTCCAACCAGTAGCTATGACATGCACTGAACACCAGGGGGCAGACACTCAACGCAGGAGTTGCCAAGCTGTGGTGACTTGTCAGCTGCAGTTCTTAGGTGACGCACCCAGAACCAGAGGGGAGGAAGCCCGATTTTGTAGTGCGTCACCCGAGAATCACCCTCTCGCAATCCGAGACCCCTTGGGGATTGTCAGAGAGCTGGTTTAAGCCCGATCCCCGCAGGCCAGGGCAAAGGAACCCGTGCACTGGGCCTCTAGTAGCATATAAATTGGGAGGGGATAATTGAATAAAAAGTGTTCTAAAATCCTTATATTTAAAAATAAAAACAATTCAAGATAAACCCCAGAATTTGGGCAAATACCAAGTGGCTCAAAGCCTCAACTCTCTAATCACATGGTTGATTTTCCTGGCATGATCATTTTCCATCTCGAGTAATTTCATTAGCATAAACTATCTAGGGGTCCACCATGAGTCACCTCGTTAGCATAAAGTATCCGATGAGGTTCAAGAGGCCCACTGTGCATAACAAAGACAGATCCTCCCAAAGACAGGAAATTCCACGTGCTTAAAGCCTATTTCCTACCCAGGGACAAAGGCCAGCCACATTCTTCATTATACACAACGGCTGTTATTGTGCGAAACCATCTCACACGAGACACAAGCTTTTTAAGCGTTTCCACATGAATCTCTTATTAAAACAAGGATATGCTCCTTAGAAAAATACGCCATCCACAATGCAATGACTCAGGGAAGGAAACTGAACACAAATATAACCGCATTATCTAATCTGGAGTCCAAATGCAATTTTCTGTAGTTGTCTCGCTTTTTGTCTTCCCTTTTCGATTTAAGTTCCAATCTCGAATCACACATTTCACTGAGATGTTACGTCTCACTACTCTCTTTAAACGGAAATTGTTCCTTCGTTTCATCCTTTCTCCTGTGACATTGACAGTCGGGAAGAGGGTAGACCAGTTGTTTTATTTAAAACCTCCCCCGGCGTGGGGTGGTCTAACTGTTTCCTCATGATCTCATTCTGGTTGTGCGTTTTCTGGCAGGAATACGACCGTTAAGTTTTGTGGTGTCCTCAACTGAACCGTAGCAGGAAGCACATGATCATGTGATTTTGGTTTTAGACACACCACTTTTCTATTGTAAAGGTCTCTTTGTTACCCTTGGAATTAATAAGAAATCTCTGTGGCACTACTTTGAGATTATGTGGATACACCATTCTTTTTTGTTGTTGTTGTTAATCCTCACCCGAGGATATTTTTCCACTGATTTTTAGGGAGAGTGGGAGAGAGAGGGAAAGATGGAGAGAAACATCAATGTGAGAGAAATACATCGATTGGTTGCCTCCTGCACAAGCCCTGACCAGGGCCTGGCCAGGGAGGAGCCTACAACCAAAGTACATGCCCTTGACTGGAATCGAACTTGGCACTCTGGTCCACAGACCGACGCTCTATCCACTGAGCCAAACCAGCTAGGGTGGTAAAACAATTATTAATCACATAAAAATATAAACTTAAACCCAAATATTTCAGTAATTGCATTAAATGTAAATTCACTACAAGGTTAAGTTAAAAAGCAATGATTAATTTAAAAAAATAATAACTAGCTATAAGACCTTTGAAATTAAAGTTTACAGAAAGCTGAAAAGTAATATGATTTTTTAAAAGATAAACCAAAGCCCCCCAAAGCTATTATAACTGCAGTAATATTAAACAGAACAAATTTTAAGGCAGAGGGAATTGTTGGAGAACTGATCTGCATGAGGAAAAAATGTTAAATTTACCAGAAATATGTGTTAACAAACACTGATACCTAGCAATTCCACACCTATGAAGGCATATACTAGTAAACATCAATTACAGAAAATAAAATTAACATCTTGTGGGGTTTAATATATAGAAAGAGAATTAAAACAATATAATCTCTCTATAAAAAAGCCTAAGTACCATCTGACCATTCAACCATCCAACTGGTAGCTATGACGCACAAGATACTAGTAAACATCAATTACAGAAAATAAAATTAACAGTCTTGTGGGGTTTAATATATAGAAAGAGAATTAGAGCAATGTAATCTATATATATAAAAGCCTAAGTACTGTCTGACCATTCAACCGTCCAACTGGTAGCTATGACGCACAATGACCACGAGGGGGCAGATGCTCCAACCAGTAGCAATGACGTGCACTGACCACCAGAGGGCAGGCACTCAAGGCAGGAGCTGCCAAGCTGTGGTGAGTTGGCAGCTGTGGTTCTTGGGTGACCCACCCAGAACCAGAGAGGAGGAAGCCCAATTTCAGGGTGCGTCACCTGAGAATCGTCCTCTCGCAATCCAAGGCCAAACCAGGAGGAACAACAGAAAACAAAGAGAGACACACTGGGAATCCAGGTTTTAGAATTATCAAATTCAGACAATGAAACAACCATTCTCACTATATTCATGGCGATTTAGGTTCAGAAATACAGAAAGGCATGATGAGCAAAGAAATGGTACATATATGGCAGATTTAAATACTAGTAAACATCAATTACAGAAAATAAAATTAACATCTTGTGGGGTTTAATATATAGAAAGAGAATTAAAACAATATAATCTCTCTATAAAAAAGCCTAAGTACCATCTGACCATTCAACCATCCAACTGGTAGCTATGACGCACAAGGACCACCAGGGGGCAGACACTCCAACCAGTAGCTATGACATGCACTGAACACCAGGGGGCAGACACTCAACGCAGGAGTTGCCAAGCTGTGGTGACTTGTCAGCTGCAGTTCTTAGGTGACGCACCCAGAACCAGAGGGGAGGAAGCCCGATTTTGTAGTGCGTCACCCGAGAATCACCCTCTCGCAATCCGAGACCCCTTGGGGATTGTCAGAGAGCTGGTTTAAGCCCGATCCCCGCAGGCCAGGGCAAAGGAACCCGTGCACTGGGCCTCTAGTAGCATATAAATTGGGAGGGGATAATTGAATAAAAAGTGTTCTAAAATCCTTATATTTAAAAATAAAAACAATTCAAGATAAAGATAAATTGTAGGTACATATTATCTCTAGGGTATACCTATGAATAGATATGTTAAAAATGTATAACTCCCAAACTCTTAAATATGTGTGTGAGCCTATATTTATTGTGGATATATATGCATTTATGTTTATATTAGAGGCCCAGTGCACGGATTCGTGCACCAGTGGGGTCCCTCAGCCTGGCCTGTGCCCTCTCGAAATCTGGGACCCCTCAGGGGATTTTGGAGAGCCGGTTTTGGCCCGATCCCCATAGGTCAGGCCGAGGGACCCCACTGGTGCACAAATCCGTGCACCAGGCCTCTAGTATGCATATAAGATCTTTGGTTAATCTCTTCCCACCCTCCTCCCTCCCCACTTCCCTCTGAGATTCATCAGTCTGTTCTATATTCCCATGCCTGTGCATTGAGCATCTGCCCCCTCATGGTCATCGTGTGTCATAGCTACCGGCTGGTCGGCCAATCTTCCGGTCGCTTAGGCTTTTATATATATAGATGTGTGTGTGTG
>NW_005371023.1:194220-196022 GCF_000412655.1 Myotis brandtii | reverse complement strand
AAAAAATAATAACTAGCTATAAGACCTTTGAAATTAAAGTTTACAGAAAGCTGAAAAGTAAAATGATTTTTAAAAAAGAAAAAACAAAGCCCCCCCAAAGCTATTATTATAACTGACATAATATTAAATAGAACAAATTTTAAGGCAGAGGGAATTATTGGAGAACTGATCTGCATGAGGAAAAAATGTAAATTTACCAGAAATATGTATTAACAAACACTGAAAGCTAGCAATTCCACACCTATGAATCCAGACCAGTGGTTCCTCAATTGTGTGTATCATAGACCAACAGCAGCAGCATCACCTGAGAACATGTTAGGATGCAATTCACCATCAAGACCTTCCTAGTATACAGACACTCTAGGGTTGGGTCCCAGAATGTGTGTTCTAACAAGTCCACCCAATGATTCTTAAGCATGCTAAAGTTCACAAAGCACGGTCCCACAGAAGAGAGGTTATGTGCATCTGGACACTGCATCATTATATTCATAACTGCATAGTGTTCAACAGCAGAAAAACAAAATAGAAATAATCAAAACCTACAACATGTCCAACAATAGTAGAATAAAATATAACTTATTGGTTTTCATCAAATAGAATATGACATCCAAGACCCCTCAGGGATTGTCAGAGAGCTGGTTTCAGCCAAATCCTCGCAGGCCAGGACGAAGGAATCCGTGCACTGGGCCTCTAGTAACATATAAATTGGGAGGGGATAATTGAATAAAAAGTGTTCTAAAATCCTTGTATTTAAAAAAAAAAAACAATTCAAGATAAATTGTAGGTACATATTATCTCTAGGGTATACCTATGAATAGATACGTTAAAAATGTATAATTCCCAAACTCTTAAATATGTGTGTGTGCCTATATTTATTGTGGATATATATGCATTTATGTTTATACTAGAGGCCCAGTGCACGGATTCGTACAATTATTTTTTGTTTGTTTGCTTATTAATCCTCACCCAAGGATATTTTCCATTGAATTTTTAGGGAGAGAGGGAGAGAGAGGGAAAGATAGAGAGAAACATCAATATGAGAGAAATACATCAATTGGTTGCTTCCTGCATGAGGCCTGACCAGGGACCAGGCTAGGGAAGAGCTTGCAACCAAAGTACATGCCCTTGACCGGAATTAAACCTGGGACACTGGTCCACAGACCGGTGCTTTAACCACTGAGCTAAACCAGCTAGGGAGGTAAAACAATTATTAATCACATAAAATTTAAAAATTAAACTCAAATATTTCAATAATTGCATTAAATGTAAATTAACTACATGGTTAAGTTAAAAAGCAATGATTAATTTAAAAAATAATAACTAGCTATAAGACCTTTGAAATTAAAGTTTACAGAAAGCTGAAAAGTAAAATGATTTTTAAAAAAGAAAAAACAAAGCCCCCCCAAAGCTATTATTATAACTGACATAATATTAAATAGAACAAATTTTAAGGCAGAGGGAATTATTGGAGAACTGATCTGCATGAGGAAAAAATGTAAATTTACCAGAAATATGTATTAACAAACACTGAAAGCTAGCAATTCCACACCTATGAATCCAGACCAGTGGTTCCTCAATTGTGTGTATCATAGACCAACAGCATCAGCCTCACCTGAGAACATGTTAGGATGCAATTCACCATCAAGACCTTCCTAGTATACAGACACTCTAGGGTTGGGTCCCAGAATGTGTGTTCTAACAAGTCCACCCAATGATTCTTAAGCATGCTAAAGTTCACAAAGCACGGTCCCACAGAAGAGAGGTTATGTGCATCTGGACACTGCATCATTATATTCATAACT
>NW_005371023.1:188465-193469 GCF_000412655.1 Myotis brandtii | reverse complement strand
AGGCAGACCCTATCATCCTCACCTCCTGATGGTCATGCTCCTGTAAGATCCCCTCCTCTGGCATGTGGGTAGGACTTGCGACTCTCTTTTAACCAATAGGATACAGAAAAAGTGACGGGATGTACATGATTATGTGTACACATGATTGTGTTACATAACACAGTGGCTTTCCCTTTCTTGCTGGTTTTGATGACGCAGATGACTATGATGGGGGACCCATAAGACAAGGATTTCCAGTTTAGTTCCTACAAGTATCTTTAGCAAGTATTTTAGCAAGAAAACGAAGCCCTCATTCCTACAGAAAGAAAATGAATTCTGCCCACAACCTGAGCGAGCTTGGAAGCTCAAACATTCAGATTAGACCCCCACCGCAGGTGACATCTTGACTGCAGCCTTTCAGAGGACCTAGCTGAGCCATGCCTGGACTCTCAGGACCCACAGAAATGTGAGATAATAAATGTGTGTTGTTTTAGGCATGAAGTCTGTTGCAGTTTGTTATACAGCAACAGGAAGGTAATACAAGAAGTGTCTTAGCTCCCACTCCCTGGAAGCAGGAGGCAGGGATTCCTGTTCAAATGCTTTATTTATTAGAGGAGTGCTGTTACGAGAAGGGAGGTAAGGAACTCGAGGTAAGAAGTCTGCAAGAACGAGGTCTGAGCTAGAGACCAGCTTGGGTCTGATCCCAAGGTGAAGCCCTGGAGCATCACACAGAGTTCCATCTTGACCGAGGGCTTTGGCCTCTCGTGCCACCATGCCAGGCACTCAGTACTGAGGCTGCAGAGAGAGGAGGCTTGCCCCCAGGTAGCAATTCCATTTGGCCAAGGGCATGTCTCAGATGAGGAGGCCGCTGTTAAGTTTTTGCCTTGGAAAACTCAAAGCATCTGTTAAAAGAGATGTGAGAGGCCGGCTAGAGGACTCACAGCATCCACTACATAACTGAGGTGAAATTTTTTCCTAGAGAAAAACCAGGAAGTGGCTAGCATAAAACTCCGCAGAGTTGGCATGGCTCATGCAGAGGCTTTCTGGGATTCTGGCAATGTTCTATTTCTTAACCTGGGTGCCAGTGACACAGATGTACTCTTTGCACAATTATTATTTATTTTATGCACTTTCCCATCTGTCCATTGAATTCACAAAAGAGAATTTTTAATATTATGCCTGAGCAGAAATGGAGTCTCTAGGTTAGGAAAAATTGGGGCATATCTGAGGATTTTATTTATCTCTGATACTGTGTTCGCTTACATTGCACTGTACTAGAGTACATGTAATAAATACATCTTAAAATTTTTACAATCCCCATTCATATTCTCTGAATCTTGCCAAACAAGAATTTAGAAAATTCTGTCACAATAACTATTAGGGAAACAGGGAAACAAAGTAGAGGCCACAGGAATAGACAAAATAAAGCTCAAGTTTTCAGCAGAAAAATTTTCGCCAAATCAAATTTAAATCACAAATCCCTGTCTTCATATTAAAGATGAAAAATATCAGGCTGAATCCAGAGTAAGCCACTTGGGTCATTTTAGGTTGAAATTCCTAGCAGCTTCCTATGATTTTTCACACTGGTTTTCGAACAACATGATGGAACCCCAGGAGACAGATTCTAATGTGATGACCAGCCATAATCCACATACTCCCTAGAACATTCCAGTTACCAGCAACTGCAGGCAGATAATTATCTCTCAGTGACTTTCATAAACCACGATTTTTCTCTAAACAACAGGAAGAGAATTAAAAAGGTGAAAGATAATGAATATCTAAGGAAATGAATATCTAATTGAATATCTGAAAAAAAGTTTCAACATTTGCAGCAAATAATTAAGGAGCTTTGAGTTCCTTATAAGTTTTTCAACTGTATCATCAAGTCAGGATGGGAGGTAAGATACATATGGGCAGAAAAATATTTTGGAAAAAAAGAAATAATATCAAAGGCAGTGAGTTCTCATAGAAAGATCCAAAACTTGGAGTCAGAGAGCACATCTTGGAATGTGAGCCAATGTAGCAAGTCCCTCATTGGGTCTCTTTCACGGCACCCCTATCTAGCAAGGAAAATTGTCTATATGAAAGCATTCTGCAAACTATTCTATTCTACAAAAGTTAAGGGCATTTTGTAGACTTCCTGAATTCCCCTGTAGCTTAATAATTTGGAAAAGAGTTGCAGATATTTTTCTACACTTGTAAATCTTATTTTAGAACGTTTTAAATAAGAGTACTAAACAACAACAAAACATTAAGCTTTGAAGACAAGCCCAAAAATTCGCAGTCTGTCTGTAGCACTAGCTTTTCACCCAAAGGCATCAACCGCAATACTGGAAGTATGGGGAAGAGGTTTCTACTTGGCAATGTTTTGTGAAATTATTCCAAGCCACCCCAGGACAAGATGTTAGAGGAAAAGATAACTCCCCCAGGTAAAACTTTTTCCTTCTCCACTAAGTGGATCATGAATCAGTTTTAGCCTATGGTGTTCTACTCCATTGAGCCCAGAACATCTAGCAGCTTCCAGGATCTGTCAAACCATCAAGCACAGCAGACAATTCCCTTTAAGCCGATTCAAGTGCTGGAAGGCAGTGGGCTAGAACTTTCCCCCGAATTTGGAACTCAATGATGTGTAGGTTTCATTCTTCTTAAGAAAAATAACTCAAACTCTATAGTGCTTTTGCAGGGTTCAGTTAAGATACATTTCTAATTTTATTCTTTGCTTTTGTTTTGTTTCTAGGTAAATATAAAACATACTGTTGGGTTTTTGATGGTGACAATGCTTCTTAGCTTTCTAACTATCTTTCAACTATATATCTGTAAATAATTTCTTTGTTTTATTTGAACACGGTAACAGTAACTAGGAGATAATTAAAAAGGGGACAATGGAAAGTGTGCAACTTAAGAAAATAGGTCAAATTAGATGTAGTACTGGGCAATAGTAATCAAATACCCAGTCATTACATATTACAATAGTGATACGATATTTACCATATGCATAGCGTGTGTGTGTGTGTGTGTGTGTGTGTGTATGTGTTTCTGTGTGTGTGTGTGTAGTGACAGAGAGAAAGAAGGAGAAAAAGAGAGATTCATTGAAGGGGTAGACTTAATTGAATTCAAATAATAAGGAATATAAATGTACCATGTTTCTAATAGAATATCATACTATAGATAGCTGAATGGAAAACATAACCCTAAAAAAATTTAGGACTTACTCTAACCAGTTAAGAAAAAAATGCTAGGGGACACAGATGGATTAATCAACTTTGGGGGGGTGATAAACAATGATTACTATTATCATCACTATTCCTTTTATAATGGATATTCAAACATTAAAAACTGAGATAAAACATCTCAATTTTTAAATAAAAATTTGATGAAATTTAACTTTACTGGAGAACATTCCACATTGTTGTTATTTTTCTAATTTCTTGCCAACCAGAGAAGTTTGTCAGACTCTCATATTTGGGTTACCATTTTGGTTTTAGTACCAGTAACACAGACTATATGACATATATGATCTTGAAAGATAAGAAATAATCAAATCGTACAAGCTGAGATTCTGGAGCTGACCCATGAAATAGACCTGTCCTTTCAAATACATGGTTAGAATTTTGGAATCATAGAGAATTTGGACTTTCTATTAAAAGACTTATTGAGTATTTGTCATATGCCATTTTTAATTGTTAATAAGTTTACAATCAATTAGTTATCTGGCTTAATATGCTCAAATTTTATTTTATATATTCCCAGTTTTCTAGAAGGGCTAGGTTAAAATAGTCAAAGTCCATGAAAGAAAGTATTTATGAGTACACTGACATGGGAAATATATCCTATATACTGGTAATAAAGAGCTAATATACTAATTAGACTGGACCTGGATGGCGGAATGACCTTCCAGAATGACCTTCCAGATGACCTTCTGGGACAACCAGTGGGCGGGGCCACACGGGGCTGCAAGGCAGCCAGGCTGCAAAGGCCAAGCCCCTTGCACCAATTTTGTGTACTCTAGTGTGCATATATATATATATATTTCAAGACATATATATCCAAACATATATGGATCTATCTATATATATCTATATATCTATATCTACATAGATATAGATATATAGATATATAGTTATATATAGATAGACCCATATATGTTTCAAGTCAATTTTGGGTGAAATCCACCCAGTAATGTAGCTTCTTCAGACACTAATGATATGGGTCTAGATAAAGTAGTAGCTACTAGCTAAATGATTTAATATTCAAGGTGCTGGTTTGGCAACCAGTAATAAGTAAGACACTAAAAAAATCTGGCAAAGCAAATGAAAATTTTCTGGTTCTCTTTAAAGAAAATCTTTGCTCCAAAGCCCTGATTATTTAATAAAATGTTATTTCCCCTTTATACTATGAGTGAAAACTAATAAAATTCTTTACTATAAAGAAAATCATCATCATAACAGTTAATATTTAAATTGAGTTTTCACTATGTGCTTGGCAAGGTACAATGCATTTTGCCTGCATTATATAATGTAATGCCCACAGCAATTCTTTGAAGGTAAATATTATTATTAATTCCATTTTGTACACAAGAAAACTGAAGACCAGAGCAGTGAAATAGCTCGGCCAAAGTCCTCTATATTCACCACCCCTCCCCCCCCATTTAGTTCCTTCATTTATTCAACAAATATTTATTGACTCTCCAGTACATACAGGATGTGGCAAAAGTAGGGTTACAGTTGTGAGTACATCAAACACAGACTTACTAAAGCTATTGTAATAATCAGAACCTGCATTTCTTTTTCCATAGGAACAACTGTAAACCTACCTTTGCCCTATCTTGTAGAAGGCCTTGCAGTGCTGTGGATGTCCCTCACAGTTTTGTTTGTTTGTGTGTTTGTTTTTAAATATATTTTATTGATTTCAGAGAGGAAGGGAGAGGGAGAGAGAGATAGAAACATCAATGATGAGAGAGAATCATTGATGGGCTGCCTCCTGCACATCCCCCACCAGGGATCGAGCCCACAACCCGGACATGTG
>NW_005371023.1:183124-187911 GCF_000412655.1 Myotis brandtii | reverse complement strand
GGGATGAGGACACATTTGTAATACCTTAACCAATAAAGAAATTTTAAAAAAATGTTCAAAATATTTTTAGATACACATTTGTCATCTAACTCTATCAGATATTTGTTTAAACCAACATGAATTTCAACTTATATTTATTATTATTTATACAGAAGTGTATCTTGCATTTCTCCATAAATTTATTTTGTGTATGAAATAAGACATCTTAAAATGTTTTTAGTAAAATAAGAATAATTTGGTATTTGCAAATATGTCCAGAAAATAATAGGAGAAAAAACTTGTATAAATTTTTTTTGTTGTTGCTACTAACAACTGTTGCAATGACCTTTTTATAACTGCAAATAATCAGCCTTCATTTTAAGTAGCAGCTTTGCAGACTATATGACATATATGATCTTGAAAGATAAGAAATAATCAAATCATACAAGCTGAGATTCTGGAGCTGACCCATGAAATAGACCTGTCCTTTCAAATACATGGTTAGAATTTTGGAATCATAGAGAATTTGGACTTTCTATTAAAAGACTTATTGAGTATTTGTCATATGCCATTTTTAATTGTTAATAAGTTTACAATCAATTAGTTATCTGGCTTAATATGCTCAAATTTTATTTTATATATTCCCAGTTTTCTAGAAGGGCTAGGTTAAAATAGTCAAAGTCCATGAAAGAAAGTATTTATGAGTACACTGACATGGGAAATATATCCTATATACTGGTAATAAAGAGCTAATATACTAATTAGACTGGACCTGGATGGCGGAATGACCTTCCAGAATGACCTTCCAGATGACCTTCTGGGACAACCAGTGGGCGGGGCCACACGGGGCTGCAAGGCAGCCAGGCTGCAAAGGCCAAGCCCCTTGCACCAATTTTGTGTACTCTAGTGTGCATATATATATATATATTTCAAGACATATATATCCAAACATATATGGATCTATCTATATATATCTATATATCTATATCTACATAGATATAGATATATAGATATATAGTTATATATAGATAGACCCATATATGTTTCAAGTCAATTTTCGGTGAAATCCACCCAGTAATGTAGCTTCTTCAGACACTAATGATATGGGTCTAGATAAAGTAGTAGCTACTAGCTAAATGATTTAATATTCAAGGTGCTGGTTTGGCAACCAGTAATAAGTAAGACACTAAAAAAATCTGGCAAAGCAAATGAAAATTTTCTGGTTCTCTTTAAAGAAAATCTTTGCTCCAAAGCCCTGATTATTTAATAAAATGTTATTTCCCCTTTATACTATGAGTGAAAACTAATAAAATTCTTTACTATAAAGAAAATCATCATCATAACAGTTAATATTTAAATTGAGTTTTCACTATGTGCTCAGCAAGGTACAACGCATTTTGCCTGCATTATATAATGTAATGCCCACAGCAATTCTTTGAAGGTAAATATTATTATTACTTCCATTTTGTACACAAGAAAACTGAAGACCAGAGCAGTGAAATAGCTCGGCCAAAGTCCTCTATATTCACCACCCCTCCCCCCCCATTTAGTTCCTTCATTTATTCAACAAATATTTATTGACTCTCCAGTACATACAGGATGTGGCAAAAGTAGGGTTACAGTTGTGAGTACATCAAACACAGACTTACTAAAGCTATTGTAATAATCAGAACCTGCATTTCTTTTTCCATAGGAACAACTGTAAACCTACCTTTGCCCTATCTTGTAGAAGGCCTTGCAGTGCTGTGGATGTCCCTCACAGTTTTGTTTGTTTGTGTGTTTGTTTTTAAATATATTTTATTGATTTCAGAGAGGAAGGGAGAGGGAGAGAGAGATAGAAACATCAATGATGAGAGAGAATCATTGATGGGCTGCCTCCTGCAGGAACAAGCCCACAGCCTGGGTACATGCCCTGAGCAGGAATTGAACTGTGACCTCCTGGTTCATAGGCCCACGCTCAACCATTGAGCAACACCAGCTGGGCTCTAACAGATTTTTTTAAAATATATTTTTATTGATTTCAGAGAGGAAAGGAGAGATAGAGATAGATAGAAACATCAATGATGAGAGAGAATCATCAATCAGCTGCCTCCTGCATGCCCCCTACTGGGGATCAAGCCCACAACCCAAGCATGTGCCCTTGACCAGAATCTACCCTGGGACCCTTCAGTCCACAGGCCTACACTTTATCCACTGAGCCAAACCAGCTAGGGATCTAACAGATTTTTTTAAGGAAGATTCTGTCTGAACTAGAGAATTTGTTCCTCTGCAGACCACCTGCCTCTACTCCCATTTATAGTAATGGAAGGATAGGAATTTTTAAATTTTCAAGGACATGGCATTCTCTCTTGCTGAAATTTTGTTCCCAAGTCAAACTGCTCACCACTAAAACCATACCACAGGAATAAATTTTTGAGAGATTCTGGGAATCTCTGACTCACAAATAAATCCTCCTGACCTTGACATTGAGAAGACTTGAATGCCACCAAGCAATGAAGCACTTATTCTGAGTGTAGTTTATTAAATCTGGCCCCTAATTTCTTTCATATGAACTTCAATCTTTAAAAAATGTTCAAGGGGGAGGGGGGAGTTTGGGGGTTTTTTTTTTTGGGATGAGGACACATTTGTAATACCTTAACCAATAAAGAAATTTTAAAAAAATGTTCAAAATATTTTTAGATACACATTTGTCATCTAACTCTATCAGATATTTGTTTAAACCAACATGAATTTCAACTTATATTTATTATTATTTATACAGAAGTGTATCTTGCATTTCTCCATAAATTTATTTTGTGTATGAAATAAGACATCTTAAAATGTTTTTAGTAAAATAAGAATAATTTGGTATTTGCAAATATGTCCAGAAAATAATAGGAGAAAAAACTTGTATAAATTTTTTTTGTTGTTGCTACTAACAACTGTTGCAATGACCTTTTTATAACTGCAAATAATCAGCCTTCATTTTAAGTGAGCAGCTTTGACACATAAAATATGTTGCCATTTATTTGAAATAGTTCTTAAAGTTGTTTTACTGTAAAATAGTAATAAAAGCAAAATATTAGCTTATTCTGACAATTAGTATAAAATCAGTTTTAAAATTGTATTCTTGTTGATGAGGTTGTAGAAAAAGAGGCAGTGTAATAACTGTTGGTGGAATTGTAAATTGGTGCAATATCAAGGGAGAATAAGTTGGCAGTATCTACCTACTATTTTTTAATTGAGTCTTAGAGAAGAAGGGAGAGAGAGAGAGAGAGAGAGAGAGAGAGAGAGAGAGAGAGAAGATAGGCTCCTGCACACACCCCACCAGGGATTGAGCCTGCAACCAGGGCATGTGCCCTGACCAAGAATTGAAGGGGCAACCTTTCAGTGTATGAAACGACACCCAACCAACTTAGCCACACCAGTCATGGCTCTATCAACAATAATGACTACCTTAAAGAAAGATAACTGAATACTGGGAGGGCTGGGTGAATGTTACTGAAGTAACTTTCACGGTATCTTTCTGTACTTATTGAATTTATTTCATGTGCCTATATTTCCTATTTAAAAATATATTAGTATAAATAGAAACATTCATAGATACAGAGAAGAGACTGATGGTTGACAGGCGAGAGGGAAGTTGGGGGACCTGGGTGACAAAGGTAAAGAATTAAGAAATACAAATTGGTAGTTACAGATAGTCACAGATAGTTACAGATAGTCAATAGTATCATGATAACTGTGTATGGGGATAGGCAGGTTATCAAAGTGTCTAGGGGCCCCTTTGTAAAGAACTTGATTGTCAAACCCCTATGTTGTATATCTGAAACTAATACAGAATAATATTAAATATAAACTATAATTGAAAATATAAAGAAGGATAAAGAACAAAAAGTATATATTTGTTTCAATAAAATGTAAATGATCAATGAAACGAAAAAAGAAGGAAAGCATCATTATACTAAAAGTAATTTATAAATTTGCCATCAACCCTTATTCCACCTCTGTCAATGCATTCTCATCTGTAACCAATTACAAAATGGAAGCATCTGGATATATTTTTACACCATTCCTCATGACCATTGCCAATACACACTATTTAGTAATGTTAACAGCATTAGTATTAGTTAGTTTTGTATTATTTTGAGACAGGTCAAAATTGGTGCAATTGCTTATTTTTATGGTGTACCTATCTGTTCTGAACAGTATGCTTAGATTCACATGTAAAACTTAATACTCGTGTTAATCTTATAAGGAAGGTAATATGACCTATGATCTTTGAATGACAAAATGGAGATTCATGATTCTAGTAAGTGGAAGACCTGGGATTGAATCAAGGTTCCTCTGTGCACTGAGCTACGTTACCTCTGCTGTGCACATTTTTTTTTAGAATATATCCATGTGATGTGTTCCCCAGTTTCTATTGTAAACATCAACAATGGTCCACCAGTTTTTCAATCTCATGCAGTGCTCAGTTCTCTAGTATGATGTGGAAAGCAGCACATAAATGAGTAAAGTCCCCAAAGGTATCTCACTAGAGCACTATTCTGCACTGCCGGAGTATAAAATGATCCTAAGTTTAACAATAATTTAGAATGCAGAAATTTTATATCCAGCCCAAACCTCACCCCTCAGCTCAAAATTGGTATATTTGACTACCTACTCTACATCTCAGCTTGGATGTAGAATACACATCTCAGACAAAACATGTCCAAAATTCATCATTTCTGCTCATGCCCCCTCAAACCTGTTCCACTCACAAACACAGACTTCCTCACTTCCATTAAGGGCAGCTCAGGCATATATCCCTCTCCTCTCCTCTCCTC
>NW_005371023.1:178114-183030 GCF_000412655.1 Myotis brandtii | reverse complement strand
TCCTCTCCCCACCCCTCTCCCTCCTTTTCTCTCCTTTCTTCTCACTATCCTACATCCAACCCACTGGCAAATGCTGTTTTCTCAGTTATCAAAATATACTCAGAATCTGACCTTTTCTCACCAATTCATTATTAGTTACTCCTCTGGTGCCAGTCACACCACTCTTACCTTAATTTTTAAATCCTTTAAAGTCTCCTCATTTATACTCATACCCCTACTACTGAGTAGGAGCCAGAATTATGCATCTTAAATATGTCAGATAATGTGTTACTCCCATATCCCCAAATCTTGACTGGCTCCGGAAAAAAAGTCAAAAGCCTTATAATAATCTACATAATCTGACTCCATTATCTCTTCATCTTCAGCTCTACAATTCACCCTTCCCCTAACAGGATCCAGCCGTCCTGGCCTCCTTGCCAGCCTTAGAAACTCTCCAACCTCACGGCCTCTGTACTTGCTCTTTCCTCTGCTGGAAACACTTCCCTGCACCCAAATATCTGCATGATTTTCTTCATCATATTCTTTAAATCTCTGTTCAAGCATCACTCTTCTCGTGGAATTTTCTAAGACTACCTACTTCAAACTATAGCCCTGTTCTTGGCCCTAAATCTTTTCTCCATGGCTTGTTTCACGTGTGGGAATAGAATTATTTTTTTGATCTTCAAAAATAGAGTTATAGAAATAATCCCACTCTCTTGCCACCATGGGTGGCCTTACGTGTGTGCTACTGGGCTAAGGCCCATTTAACCAGGGTTTCAGGTGGCATAGGGGAGCGCTACTGCGCACATCCATATACCCCTTGTGAAGCAGTGGCAAGTAGCTGCAGTGCTTGCAACCAGAGAGGTAACTGGTTGCTGAATGGAGATTTCTCAAGTTGCTCTCAGCTCTCAAGATGAAATTATGGGAGGGCTTTCTCCATTGTACCTTCTCAAGGAGGTGAAATTGAGAGATTTAACCTAAACAATTCACATGAAAATAAAAACATTTGGGGCTTGTCATTGTTTAATGTAGAAATCCATCATTATTTTAAACAATTGGATACAGTTAGTACTTCACTTTTACCACAGAAACTCAGGAGGCATGTAATTATATATTTATTCTCAGGAAAACTCTTGGCTGCCAAGATGAAGTATAAAAGCTGAGAGGTCAGGAAAAGAGGTTTCGTTTTGAGGTGACTTCATTGGATTTCAGAATACCTAACCCCGATAGCACCTGCCCTCCTGCACAACAGTGCAGTGCAATGCTTGAGATACATGGAAATGATTTCCCAGAAGTCTTCCAGAGTCCTCTGAGATTTGAAAGAAACCCAACTCTTGAATAAAATGAAACATCCTTTGCCAGAAAATTAGCATTTTCATCAGGGGTGGCATTATAGGAATGCAGTTCAGCACTAAGCTAAATTACACACACAGTCCAACTGGGGATGAAGATATCTGCAGTTTCTCTCCAACGAAAAACTCCCCTACAATATCCAGGACCCCCTAGAAAATGCTACTGCAAGCAGCTTTTTCTTTGATCACAAGACAGTCTCCTAATCCACAATAATTGAAAGCTATTGAGGATATACAGTATTAAAATAAATATTTAATTAGAATAAAAAAGTTTGATTTTGGGTGGAAATTCTATGTCTGATTCATAAGAGGATGATATTTTTAATGAGATAGTACAAGAGGATGCCTGGATCACTTATATGTATGTTAGCCCATCTCTGAAATCCCTCTCTGCTCCCGAAAGAGCAACAATTATAGCCAGTTAGTTTCAGAGAGGGCAATCCTGTGGTCCTCTCCATGGAGCATGATGTGTTTCTGTCATGGCTATCACTGGACAATCCTGATGACCAGATGACCATCAGGTGTTCTACGTGCTGATAGAAAATCTGTCCGTGCCCTGCCCGAACAACATTCCGTCCAACATCAGTGTGTACCTGCCTGGAGTGGTAGGAAACTCTACCTACCCTTCCTCCCCTCTGAGTGGAGGAAGATGGGGAGGTGGGGGCTGCCTGTTTTCTGTTTTGCTCTTATAGTGTGAATCTCTGTTTCTTCTCTCTTTGATTGGAGCAAAACACTTGTTCTTAGTTTTATCTTCAGGCTTAATAAATTCTTCTTCGACCATGCCAAAAGGGTAGTTCCGTAACAGAAGCTAGTACAAGGCAGAGTACCTCTCTGCATCTGAGAAGCGGAGAACACTTCATGGAGTAGGTGACTCTTAAATTTGTTATCAAAGAATAACTAGATGTCCCTACAAGGGCAAAGTAGCAACAGTACATTTGGCAAAGGAAACAGCATGTGTAAAGGCATAAGTGAAATGGCAAGATTTTCTTGGGTAACTACAAGAAATATTCATGAAGAATGATGTGTAAAAGTCAGGATGTGCCTAGTAGATAAGGACTCCTATTGATAGCTGTGTGCAGTGCAAATAATACTGGATTTTATTCTCCAAAGTTGATGACTTTCCATGAAAGGTCCTAAGCAGGAAAAGGCATGATCAGATTAGCATAATAGACTGACCATGAAGATTGTCTCAATCAGAAGGCTCAGGGAACAGCTTCTCAGAACCTGGGCCAAGCGTGTTAGACAACTCTTTGCCTTGCCTTGTACACATAAAAGTACAATGATTGTGTATCACTTATAATATCAAAAATAGTCTAGACTTACATATACATGCTCTTTGATCTAACTTCAGCTGCTGGAGAAAGAAGCAATTTACATGAAATGCCAGCAAGCATATTTTTTTGAATGGAGAGGAGTGATATTTGTGCACAAGAAAATGCCAGGGTAAATAAATTAGCACCCTTCTCAGCAGAAAATCACAGAATATATATTCTCTCTAAAAGGACTGAGAGTCAAGAGGTTTTAATTTAACACCAGACATCATTCTCTTCTTAGTTAATAACTCATAATATTACAGGTTTCTTAGATCTTTATAAATTACTTTCAAATCTAATATCTCACATAATCAATACAACATCTCTATGAGGACCTAGGCTAGGCACAGCCCACTTTTGTATCATCTAATCTAATAAAAGAGAAACATGGTAATTAGCGTACGACCGCTACCCTTTTCATTGGCTAATCAGGGCGATATGCAAATTAACTGCCAACTGAGATGGGGGGATAAGGACACATATGTAATACCTTAATCAATAAAGAAAAAAAAGCCAGAGGCAGTCTGGAGGCTTTGAATCTTTGCCTGACCTAATCCTATCTAATAAAAGACAAACAAGGTAATTGTACCTTCGCTACGGTTCCCATTCGCTAATCAGGGTGATATGCAAATTAACTGCCAACAAAGATGGCGGTTAATTTGCATACGTAGGCGCAATGATGGGAGGCGAAAGGGGAAGGACAGAAGAACGGTGATCGGAAACGCAGGTGGCAGGCAAGAGCCGGGTGGCAGGGCAAAGGCGGCCCTGGGGGCTGCCTTTGCCCTGCCCCCCAGCCATGATTGGAGAATTGGGCACCTTTGCCGCTGTGGCCAGTGATAGCAGGAAGTAGGGGTGGAGCCAGCGATGGGAGCTGGGCACGGGTGAAGCTGGCAGTCCCGGGAGCTAGGGGTCCCTTGCTTGGGCCTAAAGCAGAGCCCGCGATCGCGGGGCCACTGCCGCTGCGGGTCCGTGCGATTGCAGCACCGCTGCCACCTTTGCCCTGCCACCAGTGGGTGATCCGAGAAGCCTGGGGGGTGGGGCAGGGAAGCGGACACAGACAGCGATGCAGAAGCTGGATGCAGGGGCAGGGAAACGGCTGCCGCCAGCTTCCCAGCTTCCCTGCCCTGCACCCGGCTTCTGCGATCAGTGACCCCAGAAGCCCAGGGCAAAAGCAATCACAGAAGCCGGATGCAAGGGCAGGGAAGCAGCCACCCCCAGCGTATCTGGCCGCGGCTTCCCTGCCCCCGACCCGGCTTCTGAGATCAGAGACTGCAGAAACTGGGTGCGCCAGCTTCCTGCCCCGTACCCGGCTTCTGCAATCCGTGACTGCAGAAGCTGGGTGCGGGTCAGGGAAGAGTCCGCCGCCAGCGTCCCCGGCCACAGCTTCCCTGCCCTGCACCCGGCTTCTGCAATCCGTGACCGCAGAAACTGGGTGCGCCAGCTTCCCAGCCCCGCACCCGGCTTCTGCGATCCGGGACCGCAGAAGCTGGGTGCGGGTCAGGGAAGAGTCTGCCGCCAGTGTCCCCGGCCGCGGCTTTTCTGCCCCGCACCCGGCTTCTGCAATCCGTGACCACAGAAACTGGGTGTGCCAGCTTCCCGGCCACGGCTTCCCTGTCCCACACCCAGCTTCTGCAATTGGTGATGCCTATTTCTGCATGACACTTAACTGACTACCCTCCCTTGAAGCACAGAAGAAGAAGAAGCCCCCAGAAGAAGAAGCCGCCCACCTTTGGTCCTGGCGCCAGCGCCTGCGGCTGGCTGCAGCCCAGGAGATGGACAAGCTACTGGCCAGAGGTCCCAGGCTGCAGCCACCCGGAGAAGCTACCAGCCCTGTGGTCCAGGGCGCCAACGCCTGTGGCCAGGGAAACAGGTTCCCTCTTCTCCTACTGTAGTCATTACTTCAATATTCCCCTTCTGAATTTCTCTCCTGTGCTGCAACCCAACTCCACTTTTTATCGGAAGGATACGGAACAGAGAGAGCAGTGTTAAAAGCTTACATTTTTAAGCCGGTAAGGTTGGTACTTAAACATATAAATGGAAAACTAGAGTCCTTAAGGTAACAAAGGCTACAAAGGACAGGGACAGCGCATGACCTATTATATCCAGCAACCCATATGGGGACTGAAAACTTTGCAATGATGACAATTACTGAAGATATGAATCAACTAAAATAGTTGACAGGGACAATTCTTCCATCTTTGAAAATATCTACATCAAATCTGTTTAAATAGATTTTCATCTGCATAATATAACACATTCTGACAAGACCACC
>NW_005371023.1:176543-178103 GCF_000412655.1 Myotis brandtii | reverse complement strand
AAGGGACCCCCCCCCTCGAGTGCACAAATTTTGTGCACCGGGCTACTAGTCTATAATAATAAAAGCGTAATATGCAAATTGACCAAACATTGTAACAACCGTCAGGACGACCTTCTGGATGAAGCTGGGGCTACGAGGGCCAAGGCATCCAGAGCTGTGAAGGCCTACTCTTGCACGAATTTCGTGCATCGGGTCTCTCTCTCTCTCTCTCTCTCTCTCTCTCTCTCTCTCTTTATATATATATATACGCACCTGGGTCATGCAACTAGGAAAGAGCAGACTCCAAGTAGTAGCTCTAGAATCCAAGTACTCCAACATCATGGTTATTGTTTGTTTCCTACTGCTCAATATTACATATGTCAAAAATACACTTGTGCACATCCTTTGCTATAATAACTAAGAGTTCCAGGAAACCAAGCAAACTAATTTTCAATGGCTTGAGAAAACTCATCTTCAGTTTTCCAATCTGTTCTTGCCCTCAACAACCAAGGAAGGTCAGGGAAAGTAGGAAATCTCAAAGACATCTGTGACCCTTCCTATGAGCTCAGTAGCACTTTTTCCCCCAACCTGCCCCTTTCCACCCCATCTCCTCCTCCCATGAAGTTACCACCCTTTCAACAGGCTAATCATATACTTCAAAATACCATCATGGCAATAACAACAACCTTGGATTTACATAGTATTTTCTTTTCAGAAACTCAAAATAATTTTGTAATTGCTTAAGGAGAATGGTAGAGAGTTTTTGTAGTGAGCTCATCTTTCTCTCTACACCAAGTTGTTTGACTCCACAGTATGTTTCCTTTCTGATTCCCTGCCTCTACCAAAGGTAGACAATGAAATTCAAGAAAAAAAAAAGATGGCATACAATCAGCACATAATACAAATCCCCACTCTTTTCTTCTATCATAAGGGGTATATGAGGGAGGAATGCCTTAAGAGCTGGATATTAATTCAAAAATTGAGTAAAAGAAAAACACTGGGTAGTTCAGTCCTCTGAGTTTTCCTATGGAGTGGTAACCATCGCTCTTCTGTCTGCCACTAACACCATTGTGTAGTATAAAAGAGCCATAATAGCTAGCATTTGAATTACACAGTAGTCAAGCCAGGTAATTAAATTTCCCTTCCAGAAGGAATATGTCCCTGCTGAGGAAACCTTATTGCATACTGTTGCTCATGGTTACCATTATTAAATTTGTAGGACATGTCTCTGTATTACAACAATTCATTTAAAAGTTATCATTACAGAGCCCAATATGGTTAGAAAAGAAAGTAAAAAATCCAGCATACTTTGAAAATGGATCTGAAAATCCCCCAAGGTTTACTTAACAAAGTGTATCCTAGATCTGCATCAATAGCAAAGAGAACAATTGCCCAAAGAGTTCTTGCTTTTGAGGAATAGTAAATGGAAAACTTTTACCACTTACCAACAGGGAAATTGCACCCAATCCCCTAGAAGATTCTTCTCAACAGCTCTTTCGGGATATTTCAGTGTGTTGACTTGGCTTGGCAAGGAAGGAAGATGTAATGGCAACCTACCAACATGGAAATCCATTTGTTGGT
>NW_005371023.1:135374-176524 GCF_000412655.1 Myotis brandtii | reverse complement strand
ATATATATATATATATTTGCTTACTGCCTTCACCTTTTCTTTTCACCCACCCCCCCAAACCTCATCCCCTATGACTGCTATCAGTCTGTATCTATATCTATGTTTCTATTTTGCTAGTTTGTTTTATTATTTAAATTCCACATATAAGTGAAATTATATTGTATTTGTCTTTCTCTGACTGACTTCACTTAGCATAATATTTTCCAGGTTCATCCATGCTCTTGCAAAAGGTAAGATGTCCTTCTTTTTTATAGCTGAGTAGTATTCCATTGTGTAAATGTACCACAGCTTTTTTATCCACTCATCTACTGATGGGCACTTGGGCTATTTCCACATCTTGGCTATTGTACATAAAGCTACAATGAAATAGGGGTGCATATTTTCTTTCAAATTAGTGTTTCAGGTTTCTTTGGATATATTATCAGAAGTAGATTTGCTGGGTCATAATGCAGTTCTATTTTTAATTTTCTGAGGAAACTTCATAATGTTTTTCACAGTGGCTGCAATGTCTGCATTTCTACCAACAGTGCACAAGGATTCCCTTTTCTTTGCATCCTCACCAACACTTGTTGTTTGTTGATGGTAACCATTCTGACAGGTGTGAGGTGATATCTCATTATAGCTTTAATTTGCATTTATCTGATGGTTAGTGACAATGAGCACCCTTTCATATGTCTTTTGGCCGTCTGTATGTCCTCTTTGGAAAAGTGTCTATTCAGATCTTTCCCCCTTTTTTAATTGGATTGTTTGTTTTCTTGGTGTTTGGTTGTATAAGTTCTTTATATATTTTGGATATTGACCCCTTATCAGAAGTATCATTTGCAAATATGTTCTCCCATTCAGTTGGTTGATTTTTAATTTTGTTGATGGCTTCTTTTGCTGTGCAAAAGCTTTTTTATTTGATGTAATCATATTTGTTTATTTTTCCCTTTATTTCCCTTGCCCAAGGAGATGCACTGGCAAAAGATATATGGGAAAAGTCTTAGATTTTACTGCTTATCTTTTCACTAGTATTTTTATTGTTCTGTGACTTAACATTTAAGTCTTTAATCCATTTTGAGTTTATTCTTGAGTATGGTATAAGTTGTTGGTCTAGTTTCTTTTCTTTTCTTTTTTTTTTTTTGCATGTATCTGTCCAATTTTTCCAACTATTTATTGAAGAGACTGTCTTTCCCCATTGTATGTTCTTGCCTCCTTTGTCAAATATTAGTAGACCACCCAGGGTGGGGATGGAAGGGGGGGGTGTCAGTCTATTGGGAAAAAGGAGACATACATAAAACTTTAGACAAAAACAAAAACAAACAAAAATATCAGTTGACCATATAGGTGTGGGTTTATTTCTGGGCTCCCTATTCTGTTCCATTTATCTGTATGCCTGTTCTTATGTCAGTACCAAGCGGTTTTGATTACTATGGGCTTGTAGTATAGTTTGATATCAGGTAGTGTATCAAACTTTGTTTTTCTTTCTCAAGATTGCTGAGATTATTTGGGGCCTTCTGTGGTTCCATATAATTTTTTGGAATATTTATTTTAGATCTTTGAGATATGCCATTGGTATTTTACTAGGAATTGCATTTAATCTATTGATTGCTTTGGGTAGTAGAGTTTTATTTATTTTTAAAGTAGTCCAATTCTTATACCAATTCTAATTTTGTGGATGTATTATTGGGAATATTTTGTGCATATATTATTGGGAATATTTTGTGCATATATTATTGGGAATGTTTTTATCAAATATTAAGTGAACGTGATGATATATTTTAATGACATTTAATAATACACTGCATAAGACACTAATACAATTTCTCTCATATTTTCCTTAGAGACAGAAAAAGAGAGACAGATGGTATATTATGCTATGTAAACTTCAAGTGCATATTGTCTCTCTGTTCTATTTGGTTTGAGTCAACTGTAATACTTATGGAACAGTGGCTATGTCTTATGCCTTTTTTCAATTCCCCGTAGCACCTACTTCAGAGTTAGTGCTCAAAAAATTGCAACCCCTGTCCAGGTCATACAGTTGATTAGAGGCATCATCCAATACAATAAGGTGCAGGTTTGATCCCTGGTCAGGTCAGGGCACATACAAGAGACAACCAATGAATGCATATATAAGTGGAACAATAAATCGATGTCTCTCTCTCTCTCTCTCTCTCTCTCTCTCTCTATCACTCTCCCTATCACTCTCCCTCTCCTTCCCTCCATTCCTCTCTCTCTAAAATCAGTAAATTTTTAAAAATTGCAAATAAAGTATTTGTCAATTACCAAGTAATTACTGGATAGCTTCTGTGTAATATGCATGATTCTCATGCACTATGGAGGATTAACAAAACTCTAAGAGCCTTGCCTTTAAGAATCTTAATAACTTTCCTGGAAAGGTAACAATATCAATATTTTAAAATGCTCAGGTATTTTAATTGTACCATAAGATTTAATTCTAAACTATAACTATACATAGAATATAGGTCTTTAAGAGTCAGTACTTCTTCCTTTGAACTTATCATATCAAACTTTTATTTCTCACTCATCCTTTCTATATCCCTTCATGTCTTCTGAAAAGCAGATGTTTTCTTCATCAGTGAGATTGACTTTAAATAGATGGGGAACAAAGTGGAAGACAGAAAAGGTACTATTTGTTTAAGCCTTTATCCTATTCTGTATTTAAAAATCCTTGGAGAAGAAAGGGTATCATATGATTAAGATGTTAATATATTTCACTAACAAATTTGGAGATGGGATTTCAGATATTGGGCTTCTGATCACTGAGGAAGCCTTAGAAGTCTACTTGAAACAGCTGCTTTCTGGTGGCATCATTATAATGCTTTAATCCAACCAGAAATGTATCATGTCAGTCCCTCCTTAAAAACTTCACCTGCCTCACTGTTACATAGGACAGGGTCCAAGCAATCTATCTTGGCAAAATAAGGCTTTTATAAATGAGCTATTATCTAGATTTCCAGTCCCATTTTGGGCGGAAGTAAATGGCAATTTTCTAGGTTGACTTTGAGGAAGCAGCCAAAGATGGTCACTCCTATTTTGACAGAAAATAGAATCCCAACATTTTCATTTTTAAAAAGCTTTTATTAGTACTTGATACAAAAGAGAGCATTTTAACAGCACAATAATAAGCAAGGAAGCTTCGGTGTTATCAGGAAATCAAGAGCACAGAATCGAGCAAATTCTGCAGCTGATTGCTTTTCATTAGAATACAACATATATCAAAAGAGTCGAAATCCCAGACAGGTTATTATTAAACAGAAAGATGATTAAAAGCATATTGCATTTTATCTAAGTTATCCAGCTGATGGCCCATCAATTCAAATGAGACTTTCTATTAGAGGGGTGACAGCCTAACTGGCACTCCAATTGCTGGTTGATAGTGGAGAGTAGGATTAATTTGGGGTCATAAGAAAAGAATAAAACCATTCCCATTTTTATTTATAAATCTCTTAAAGACCGATAGGTTCTTAGACAGTAAGATAAATAAGAAACATGTCTAGGACATTCTTTGCACATATTCCAGACCAATGTTTGTGCTATTCAGGTAGTAATAAGCTATCATATAATTCTATTTCAATAAACTAAAAAAAAAATAGATACTTACAATTCAACCCCAATTCTATGATTTATAATTGGTGCTAGAAAAAAGCTTGAGTATCTGATACTCTCTACTTTTCCCCATCACACATGATACTCATGTTATGGTCTTTGGGTTCCCCATGGGTTTGGCTAGTTTTGTATTTCCTTATAAGTCCTCCTGCCCCTTTGACTAGCTTGAAGGTCCCAGGGATGTTATGTTACTCTTAAATGGGCAGTCTGAACTGTGCTGCAAGTGACAGGTTATGGTCAGGAGCCAGCTGTTCACATATCTGATCAGCCAGCAGGAAATCTTCCAGCAGCTCTTAAATAAAAAATACAGGATGGTGTCAGTGTTTGGTGAAACTGTTTTTAATCTTCACATTTCTCACTGACAGGAGGTAATGGTTATCCATGGGAGACCTGTCATATGACAACAGCTTCTTTACCACCAGGAGAGTCACAATATGCCTCCTAAACTACCTTAACAGACTCTGCATTTGGGTCTATTCTTTCTGAAAAGGCTATTTCGGACCAGAGAGGTAAAAAGAAAATTTTTATTAGTCCTAGAATTTGTTTTATATTTCTAAATAATCAAAAATACCTTTTCTGATATTAACATCACTATAATCACAGGAAATAAAATAGCATATAATGTTGCATTTCTATTCTGATATCCTTAAAATTATACCATAAAGTGAGCTGACTTACTGATGGGCCAAATTCATCAAAGAATTAGTAGCCTAAGACTGACATCCACCATTCCAGTCACCACCCCTGGGAAGTAAACTTGTACTTCTGCTGCTGATCAGCATGGAAGAATGGGTTTCATTAGAAGGCCCTATTCCAGGCAATGTTTTATCTTGAATTTGGGAACTGTTCCAGAAATATTTATCACCAGTTTATAGAAGGTCCAGAGATGGTGTCATTGTATTCTCTAGTCAATCACTAAAAATCAACATGTGTAATCATAACAAAAAGTCTGGAGGTACAATGCATATACAAAGCCAAAACTTGATCAATACTTAAAAAAAACCCCAAAACTTCTAAGCAAAGCATTAACTTCAGACAAGAGCATAAGGAAAGATAGTCCTGCTCTTTGTGACCACAAGCTTAACTTAAGCTTTGCTGATTTCTTTTCATGTAGTGACGAGGGACTATTAGATATGGTACAATTTGTACAGGTCATTGCCATGCTGATGACAGAAGGATAATTAATGCAGGAGAGCTTATTTCTGGTGTGTGTGTGTGTGTGTGTGTGTGTGTGTGTGTGTGTGTGTGCGCGCGCGCACACACACACGCATGCCTGCATGTTCGGGTGCTTTACTTTGTGATTGGAACATGCAGAGTAAAATATATTTCTTTAAACATATTAATCCAAAATTGACTCCAGGCTTTCCTATGCCCAAATAGTAATCCCCTCAAAATATCTAAAATTCAGGATTTCTCAAGCTCAGCACTACTGACATTTTGGATCAGATTAGCTTTAGCTGTGAAGGACTACACTGCGCATTGTAGACTGTTTAGCAACATTCCTAGTCTCTACCCACTAGACACCAGTGACCCTCCGTTCTCCCATCGTAAGGTGTGGCACCCAAAAATGTCTCCAGGTATTGCCACATGGCCTCTGGGTGACAAAATCACTCCCAGTCAAGAATCACTGGTCTCAATGGTTAAAAATTGGTTCCTTCCATTCTTTTACTAGGTATAGGTCAAGCCTTTTCCTTAATTCTCCACAAAAACAACTAAAATTAAGATATAACTTTTAAAAAAATCACTGAAAGTTAAAAAAAAAGAGAGAGTTTAAAGTTATTTTTTAAATGTTTCTCAAGAACAACTTAGGACTATAATGTGTAGCAGTTCGCGGTCCTCTGATTCCCTTACTGAGAGTCATCCTGCCAAGATTCTGTGTGTTTCTCACATAAGAATTACCTAATTCCCACCACTGACAATGTACTAAATGCATTTACCCTCGCAAACCAGTCTTTCAAATGCTCAAAGGCCCACCCTCCACTCCCACACCATTCAGAGCTGCCCTTTCTCTTCAGGGCAACCAACTGCCATGAGGGAGTAACAGGAATGGCTGCTGAAGGCAGGAGTCCTGGCTGGCAAACCCAAAGCTCACTAGCTATGAATTGAGTTCTGAGTTTGGAGACTAGGATATGAGTTGTCTGACTTCCTATAAGCACATGATTTAAGAGAAATATACTATACACCATTTTTCACCTTCTACCCACTCACTTAGTAATGGCCTAACTCCATGGACAATAATATCCAAACCAATAGTCCATCATCCCTCTGTTCTGGATCATCCATTCTTTAGTAATACAATTTAAAATAATTTTTAATTCAGCATGAGTGAGTTCTAGCTATACTCATCATTTTACATTAAATTGGGGCAAATGAAAAACATCCAAAACTTTGTTTGGTTTGCATATAGCATAGTAAATTCTAAATACATAGAAAGCCAACAAACTACTTTTCTCTCCACAAAAAAAAAAGAAAAAATTCTGAGAGAGCTGAGTCACAAAGAGCACATGCAACGCTTAGTTTGAAATGGAGGTATTAGCAGTGAGACTTTTCATTCAGAATAAATTTAAGGTTTCAGTCTGAAAGATCAAAACTTCTTGCAGTTTGAAAAGGTGTCTTTTAGACCTCCAACTTCTTAAGATTTCAAAAATCTCAGAGGCAATGTTAGCAAATGTACCCATCCCGTGTGTGTTTCAGTAGGATATCAATCAAGCTTCACTTAAAGTACTTATCAACTATTTGTGCATACTCTGTAGGCAGCAAACAAAACCTTTAGGGTTTCCATTGTTGCACAAATACTAGTGTTTTGGAGCAATATGAAACATAAAAAATAAATGCAACCAAGAAAAGAAAGACACTGAAAGTTTTGGAATATTGTAATAAAATTGGTTAGTCTATTTTTAAAACATAAAATATGAACATCTGCCTATATAAGTGGTTGATCAACAGCTCTAAGTGCAGCTCTATTTGGGTTATTTTTGCCCATATATTTCTAATTATTTACATCTATTGAGATTCTGAATTCTATGCTTTTAATATACTTAGAGTACTTAGAAATAGAACAATATAATTGAAGCTGAAATTACTGAAAAAGTGGGACAAATATATCTAATGAATATACATCTTATTATGTCTTTTAAACAGCATTATTTTGTTCATGGCTAAACTTTTTCATTTATAGTGATCCAAAATTCCCATGTAAATGAGATAAATAAGTAAGTAGGTATGTAGGTAGATAGATGATAGATAGATTTAAAAACTTGATATTCGCCTTTTGAATTACCAGGACACATTTTCCCTTTTGAATTACCAGACACTACTTGCCCTAGGAAAAGGATATTAAAATACAGAAATGGATCTGACCAATAGCCCCCAAAAAATCACAGACAACAATTTCAGCAGATGATTATTTTTTAAGAAAAGATGACCCGTTACCAGTATTAAATTCCATGTAAAGAAGTTGGAAGTTGTGACTTTCATCTTTTTAATAAGTGAAAGCTGAACAAACTGAAAATAAGTGAATGATAGCAATATCATAATGAATAGGAGAGAGGATACCAAAGCCATAATACTCCTAAAAGAAAACATAGGGAGAAAACTCTTTGATATCCCTCTTAGTGATCTTTTAAAAAATATGTCTCCTTGGACAAGGGACGTAAAAGAAAAAATAAACAAATGAGATTACATCAAACTAAAGAGTTTTTTAACAGAAAAAGGAAACCATCAACAAAACAAACAGATAACCTATTGAATGGGAAAAATATTCACCAACAATATATTTAATAAGGAGTTAATATCCAAAATTTATAAAGAACTCATCCAACCTAACATTAAAAAATATCTGATTTAAAAAGTGGACAGAGGACCTCAATAGACTTTTCATCAAAGAGGACATACAAATGGCAAGGGATATACTAAAAGATGCTCAACATCACTAATCATCAGGGGAATGCAAATTAAAACCACAATGAGATTATCACCTCACACCTGTCAGAAATGGCTATCATCAATAAAGCAACAAATGACAAGTGTTGGTGAGGATGTGGAGAAAAGAGAACCCTCATGCACTGTTGGTGGATGTAAATTAGTGCAGTCACCATGGAAAACAGTGTGGAACTTCCTTGATAAATTAAAAATATAACTACCATCTGACCCAGCATCTGAAGATATCCAAACCATTCATTCAAAAAGATATATGCATCCCTATGTTCATTGCAGCATTATTTATAATAGCCAAGATATAGAAGCAACCTAAGTGTCCACTGATAGATGAATTGATAAATAAAAGGTAGTACATATATGTCATGGAATATTACTCATCCATAAAAAAGAAGGGAATCTTATCATTTGCGAAAGCATGGATGGACTTAGAAGGTATCATATCATGTTAAGTGAAATAAGTCAGACAGTGAAAGACAAATACCATATGATTTTACTTACATGTGGAATCTAAAAAACAAAATAAATGAACAAATGAAACAGATTCATAGATACAGAGAACATTTTGATGGTTGCCAGATGGGAGGGAGGTTGGGTGAAAAAAGGGAAGGGATTAAAATTGACAGATAGCCAGTTATAGAAACAGTCATGGGGATGTAAATTACTGCATAGGGAATATAGTCAATAATATTGTAATAACTATGTATGGTGTCAGGTGGGTATTAGGATCATCAGGGTGATCATTTCATAAGCTATATAAATGTCTAATCACTAAGTTGTACACCTGAAACTAATATAATATTGTATGTCAATTCTAATTAAAAAACAGCCCTAGCCGATTTGGCTCAGTGGATAGAGTGTCAGCCTGCGGACTGAAGGGTCCCAGGTTTGATTCCAGTCAAGGGCACATGCCCGGGTTGCAGGCTCAATCCCCAGTAGGGGCCATGCAGGAGGCAGCCAATCAGTGATTAATAAAAATATTTTTAAATACATATATATATATATATATATATATACATATATATACACACACACATATATATATATTCAGAGGAAATAAAATAAGAATAACACAAAATATAGTACTCAATTAAAATGAGTGAATACATAAAAAAAAGGAAAATTAAAGAAACAACAATAAATGGATACAGTTTCAAATGTAAGGTATATTATCTATTATCAATAATCACTTTAAATGTGAGTGATCTAAATACACCAATTAAAAGACAGAGATTGTCAACGTGCTTAAAAATAAAAAAAATTTAAAATGTTTCCAATTATATGCTATGTACAAGAAACCTACTTTAAATATAAAGATGCAGATAGAGAAAGTATAGCATGGTAACATTAAATAAAAAAGAAAGCTGGAGTAACTATAATTATAGACAAAGCATACTTCAAAAAATGTTATCAGGGATAAAGAGTGGACATGCATATGATAAAGGGGCCAATTATCTACCAAAGGATAACAATCCTTAATGTGTGTGCACCTAACAGTACAACATCAAAATATCTCAGGCAAAAACTGATAGAACTGCAATGAGAAATAGACAAATCCACTATTCCTGTTTATGACTTCAACTCCTTTTTTTATTTTCAAGAAATTGATAGATTGAGCAGGCAGAAAATCAGTAAGGACATAATTGACTTGAACAGCACTATCAATTAATTTTATCTAATTGACATTCATAGGATAGTCCATCCAACCATAGTAGAATACACATTTATCTCACATTGAACATTCACCAACATTTTGGAGCATAAAGCACACCTTAACAAATTCAAAATAACAGAAATTATACAAAATATATTCATAGATCACCATGGAATTTTACTAGAATTAGGAAAGATTGCTGGAAAATTCAAAACATGTGTAGATTAAATAGAATACTTCTAAAAACACATAATCAAAGAAGAGTCAAGAGAAAAATTTTAAAAATTGAACTAAATAAAAATACAACTTATCAAAATTTATGGGATACAGAAAAGTAGTGCTTAGAGGGAAATGTATAGCATCAAGTGCATATGTTAGAGAAGAAGAATGATCTAAAATTGGTAATCTAAATATCCATCTCCGAAAATTAGAGAAAGATGAGTAATTAAACCTAAAGCTAGCAGAATAAAAGAAATATTAAAAATTTAGAGCATAAGTAAATAAAATAACAACAGAAAATAATGAAGAATATCAACAAAATCAAAAGATTGTTATTTCAAATTATCAATAAAAATGCTCAACCTCTAGTCAGGCTACCCAAGAGAAAAAGAGAGAAGACACAAAGTTATCAGTATCAGAAACTAAAAAGGAGTCATCACCTCTCATCACATTAACACTAAAAGAATAATAAACACAGTAAACAATACCATAGTCACAAATTTTATAACATAGATGCCATGAACCAATTCCTTAACAGATGCAATCTACCAAAACTCATACCAAAAAAAAATAAAAAATAGATAAGGTGAATGAACCTGTATCAGTTTTAAAAATTGAACCAGTAATTAATAGGCTTCCAAGAAATGGTAAAGTCTGGATAGTTTCCCTTCTAAATTCTACCAAAAATTTGAAGAAGCAATGATGCCAATTATCCACAATCTCTTCCAGGAAACAGAAGCAGAAGGAATGCTGTCTATCTCTTTCTATGAGTTATTTACTCCAGCTACGTTGGCCTATGGTTTTACTTAAATAAACTGGGTACATTTAAACCTCAGAATCTTTGCACTTTCTGTCCCTTCTACCTGGACACTCTTCCTCAAAATGCCCATATGGTCTATATCTTTACCCCTTTCAAATATTTGTTCCATGGGATCTGACATCTATTTAAAATAGTAACACCCTTGTACCTTCTGCATCGCTACTTACTCCCTTTCTCTGCTTATTTCCTTTCCTAAGCACTTAGCTCTATCTGACATATTATATATTTGATTAGTCATTTTCTGTCTCCTCTCATGGATAACTCTGTAAGAATATGATTTCTTACATATTTTTACACTGTTCCATCTTCATAAGAATAGCACCTAATCATAATGGTTGTTCATTATATTACCATAATTGCTGAGTAAATAAATAGATGAATGGAGCAAAAAAACATTTGACTTTTTCCTAAATCTGGCTTATGTTAAAAAGAGATATAAATGACTCCTTTTCTTTAAAAAGGAAGACAACAAATCCTATAACAGAATTGATTCCAATTTTTTTTCCTGGATGAATTGGTGATATGGGTATACATATATCTTTGGGGTGGAAAGGGGGCAGTTTATCATACTACTAAGATCTTTCTTATTTTATTTTTATTAAAGTCTTAATAGTTTTTAAATTTAAATCATCCATGTGCCATGTGATTGTATTTTTATATCACATATTATCATCTTATATTGTCATTTAAATTCCAGGGTGTTGTAGTGTGTTAACAAATGTGATGTTATATATAAATGCTTAGCACAGGTTCCCGGCACATAAAAATTTCTCAATAAATGTTAGCTCTTACAAGTTTGTCCTCAAGGAACATGTGCCTGCTATTTGTGTAAATAGTCAACAGGTGACACTCTAGTTCACTTGGGGTGAACACAGCTCCTGAATTCTGGTTCTAGAAAATTAAGAAATTCTGGCTATCATCTTTTGCTAACCAAGCTCTTTACTATCAAACACTAAACATCAAAATGGACATAACTAATTGTTTGTATGTACTTAAACAGAAATCCATGGCCATCATAACCATATCAAATGGGTACACAAAAATCCTACATTGTTCAATAATAAAATACTGTTCAATATTTTAAATGTTATTTAAAATTTTAACTCAGTAAACTTTTCTAATTCTACAAGCCAAATATCTAGAAATCATACTTGACACCTGTACCTCTCTTATTCACTGGAGAGATTTTGTCACCACATTCTATTTACTGTTTCCTAAATAGTTCTCAAACCCTTCCATTTCCCTTCCCACTGTATTGTTCTCACCATAACAAATCAATATCAACACTTCCCTAGACTAAACCTGACCATAAATCTGATGAAATCCTTCAGCTAAATGTCATTGTTCTTACAATAAAGACAAAAATCTCTAACAGGCAATCAAGTCCTTCCCCAGCTCTCAGTGTCCAGGCCACTGGCATACTGTGGAGTGTATGTCATGGTGTACTGCTCTGCATGGTGTGGAGTGTATGTCATGGCATGGTGTGGAGTGTGTGTCATGGCATGGTGTTCTGCATGGTATGGAGTGTGTGTCATGGCATGGTGTTCTGCACTGTGTGGAGTGTATGTCATGGTATACTGCTCTGCACGGTGTGGAGTGTATGTCATGGCATGGTGTTCTGCATGGTGTGTATGTCATGGCATAGTGTTCTGCATGGTGTGGAGTGTATGTCATGGTATGGTATTCTGCACGGTGTGGAGTGTATGTCAAGGCATGGTGTTCTGCACAGTATAGAGCGTATGTCTGACATTTCAGAGACCTGCTTTTGTTTTCAGCCATGTTTCCAAGTGTTTTACACACAGAGATTATAAGCCTCCCCTCAGATATTTAAAAATAGATTTTTTTGTCATTTATAACTTATTTTAAGATTATAAAATCTAACAGGCAAATGACTTACAGAATGTATCCATAATAATTATCTGGCATAGATTATAAAATGGTGACTATTAATTAAGTATCATATATTGAAAACCAATCACCCACAAAGCACTGACTTAATAATAAATAGTAGATAAGTAAGGTCCAACCCTAGGAGCTTATAGCCAGGGTGGTAGACTGTATGCCATGCGGCACAGTGACAAGTTTTATAGAGAGCTATGCAGCAAATACCCAAGTACAAGGTGCAGAAAATGCCATCAAGCACGGCAAGCATGTTTTGCAAGGACATCGGTGTCTACATGAAACATTCTCCCACAGACGCTGCTATTGGGTGTTTTCTTACTTCACAGAGTAAGTGTGGAGATTGTTCTTCTTTTCACTTGAAGAGCCTTCTGTAGGGCCATCCATCCATACGTGCTGGGTGTCTTTTGGTCATGGAATACCGAGATTCCCATGAACATCTCTCTCTCTCCCTTACAAAACCCATTTTCCTACTATTTAAAGGTGAAAGAGTTTTCCTGCTGGTTTAGACCTTGTAATCTAGAATTAGGAGGCAAATTCTGACAAGTGGGGAATACACTATCTATGTTTCATGACCTTCAGGTAACTACTCTCTTTCAAATTCCTTGATTCCCAAGACGCCACATTGAAATGGAATTTTTCCTCTAAGTGACTAATATTCTAATTTTCTCACTTTGGAAGAATCAAGCTAACAAAACAGTTCAAATACCAACTTAAAAGCAATTGAAAATCATGGATGTGAGGAAGAATGTGAATTTCATCATGTACTCGTTCCAACTCAGTTAATTGGGCATAATTTATTTTATACATTTATCGAATTTCAAGAGTTAGATCATGTATACATTCTCTTTTCTTTCAAAACTGATGGGTCAGATGCAAACCTTAGAAAAGCAGTAGCTAACTCCACTGAAGGAGTACTCACAAGTTCTGGACAATGGGTTTTCCTCCTATCTCTTAGTTCGCTGAAGTTCCCCAACATGCTCTGCGTTTTTTTAAATCATTTGAGAATCAATTATAAACATAGGCTACTTCTGAGAAGCTAATACTGTTTGTACCCATCCTCAAGAAAATTCTAATTTTTTATCTGCACTTCTCCATGTTTCTGTTATTATTATTATTATTATTATTATTAGGTTAAACACTGTTTAGTAAGCTTTTTTCAGGCAAGCAATTCATTTTATAATAAATTTGTTTTGCTTTGCTTTGTTAATCCATCACCCAAGGGTAGAAAAGATAAAGTGTATTTTCCTTCAAAATTTTTGTTAATCTTAGAAATACACTAACTTTGAGCTGTTAAAAGAGAACTCCCATCTTGTAGAATATGATATTAAAATGGATGTGAAGAGCATGCAGTAAAAATCAGGCTCTAATAAATGAACACACCATCCTCACATGATAAAAGCACATGCCGGCCATAGCTCAGCTCTCTAACTGATGCGCACACATGTTCAGGGCAAACACTCAAATTTGCATTCACTTCTGCTGCACCATCGATCTGGCTTCTGCAAATGCTTGCCTTACAGACAAAGCAACCCAACCGTAATCAGAATCGGCAAAAAGAACTAAATGAACCACAGTTATGTATCCCTGGAAGAAAAAAAGATATAATTAAAACAATGAAGTAGATGAACACGTATACATAGAAAGACCCAGAATAGCACATAAGACAAACTCCAACACCAAATACACAAGTGACACCACTAATGGGAGCAAAGGAGATGTTCTGACAACTACATCTGTTACTAAAATAGATACCGTGACAAATAAAAATAGCAAGAACAGCCCTATAAAGGAATTAAGACACCGCGTAGGAAACTAATGACTGAGGATGAAGACAAACGTGGTGACAATGGCAGGTAGTGTGACAAATGAAATGCTTGGATAAGCAAAATTCGGGAAAGCAGACAGCGGAAAGACCCAGGACCAAGACCGAGACAAATCTGTCAGCAATACGGATAGCATCGCCCTGTGCCAGAAGACAGTGCTAAATTATAAATGTTAATGACAGATGGACCCACGAAAGCCACCAGCAGAACAAAAGGAACCGGGAAACACCCTTTCTGCAGTGTTTGATGTAGGTCCTCATGTTAGGGAAGATACACACTGGTCCCCCTTTATCTGAGGGGGATTCATTCCAAGACCCCGAGTGGATGTCTGAAACCACAGATAGTACCAAACCCTATATACAGGGTGTCCCATAAATATGTATACATATGTTAACAGCTGATAGCTCAATTTTGAAAATAAAATGTATTTTAATACACACTGCCTTTACAATTATTCAAAGTGTGTGTATACATTTTTGGGACACCCTACGTATTATGTTTTTTCCTATACATACATACCTATGATAAAACTTAATTTATAACCTAGGCACAGTAAGAGATTAATAACAATAATTAATAATAGAACAATTATAACAATATCTATATATATATAAAAAGCCAGCAACTGGAACACCATAAAAAGCGGAACAACCAGTTGCTATGACACCCACTGCAGTCAGCGAACCAGTTGGATTGGGGGATGGGGCCAACCGGCCAACCTCCTGCGTCCCCTTCCCCCAGCCAGCCCTGCCCCTGATCACCCCCCCACCCCAATAGGGAGCGGGGCGGAGGACAAACCTCCTGTAGCCCCTCCCCCTGATCGGCCCTCCCCCCCAATCAGGGGCAGGGCCAGCCAGCCACCCACCACACACACACCAATCAGGGGTGGGGCTGGCCGGCCAACCTCCCACAGCCCCTCTCCCAGCAACTGACCCCCAATTGGCCCCCCACCCCGTTCAGGGGGGGGGCCGGCTGGCCCACCACCCACAGCCCCTCCCCATGGCTGGCCCCACTCCTAATCAGCCCCCCTCCCCAATAGGGGGCAGGCCCACCGGCCAATTGCTTGCAGCCTCTCCTCCAGCCAGCCCAGCCCTGATCAGACCTGATCAGCCTAATCGGGGTGGGCCAGCTGGCCAACCTCCGGCCATCTCCCCCTCCTGACAGGCCTGGCCCCAATCCGCCAATTGGGGCTGGGCTGGCCGCATCCCACCCATGCACAAATTCATGCACTGGACCTTTAGTATTGTAATAAAAGTTAGGTGAAATGTGGTCTCTCTCTCTCAAAATATCTTATTGTATTCACCTGTTCACTTAAAGAAAGCATTTTACGGCTTCTCTTTGGCATATCTGAACTGCCAGCATCACTATTCTTGTGCCTTGGGGTCATTAGTAAGTAAAATAAGGGTGACTTGAACACCAGCACTGAGATACCACGACAGTGGCCTGATAACCAAGATGGGACCAAGTGATGGATAGGTGGGGTGCGTGTACAGTGTGGAGACACTGGACAAAGGGACAGAGCACACAGCATGAGATTTCATTACACTACTCAGCATGGTGTGCAAGTTAAAACTTATGAATTTTTTATTTCTGGAATTTTCATTTTAATATCTTCAGACTTCAGTTGACTGCAAGTAACCAAAACTGTGGAAAGAGTCCTGGCTGGTGTCACTCAGTAGTTAAAGCGTTGGCCCACCCACAGACGGGTCACTGGTTTGATTTCTGGTCAAGGGCACCTACCTGGGTTGCACGTTTGATACGCAGGCCCCGTTGGGTTCATGCAGGAGGCAACCAATCAATGTGTCTCTCTCACATCTTCAGTCAATTTTCCTCTCTCTCTCTCTCTCTCCCCCCTCCCTCCCCTCCCTTCCGTACACTCACTAAAAAAAAAAGAATCAATGGGAAAAATAGCCTCGGGTGGGGATTAAAAACACTGCAGACAGAGACACTGCCTCCCCTCCCTTCCGTCCACTCACTAAAAAAAAAAAGAATCAATGGGAAAAATAGCCTTGGGTGAGGATTAAAAACACTGCAGACAGAGACACTGCGGGTAAGGGGCACTGCTGCAGTAGCCATGTTCTCTCTGAAGGGGCATCTCTGACTGCAGCTGGAGTGGCAGCAGGCTATTAAATGCCACCCACCTTTCCTACCAGTGTCCCTTAGTTATTAGGAAATGTTCATTTGCATACAGAATCTTGAACTCAGAAGTAAGAGTCTTCAGAAAGTAAAATGACAGAAGGAAAAAATGAGGAACAAAGAAAGAGCACAAAGGCAAAAAAGGAAGAAAGGGGTCTGAAAAAGAGAAGAAAAATAAAAGATGAAAGAAAAAATGGTGGGAGGAAAATAATTATTCAAATACTTGCTGAGCAACTACTGTGCAACAGATGCTGCACCAGGCAATAGAGATAATGTGGTGGGGAAAACAGTCATGGTTTCTGGCCTCATGGAGTATAATTTAGTAGCAGAAAAAGACATTACTTAAACAACCACACAAAGAAATGCAAAGTTGAAATTCTGATAAGTGTTTTGAAGACAAAGTACATGATACTCCGAGTACATATAACAGAAATGATACTGGGAAGTCTTCTGTAAGGAACTGATAATGAAGTTGAAATTCAAGGGAGGAGCAAAGGTTTGAGGATGGGGACACCTCCAGGCAGTGGGCCTGGCATATACAAAGGCCCTGTGGTAAGAAGAATACTGAGGGAGTATACTGGAACAGAGAGAATTTGGGAGAGTACAGCATGCCTAGTGAGCCTGGAGGAGTAAGCTTTCATTCAAGCATTTGCATCTTCTTCCGAAGAGCAATACAACCCGTCAAAAGTTTTAAGCATAAGAGTAGCATGGTCTCCATTTACTGAGCAGCTAACACAGGCACCATTATGGGCCCGCCCCTCTGTCCACACTCCTCCGCACTCGCCTCACTCACTCCATCTGCCAGGTGAACTTTACTTTTCATCCAGCCTGCAAGGCTTACTCTCAATTTAGGGTTTTGCATTTGGGGCTCCCCCTGCCTAGAACCCTCTTTCCCACATGTCTCACCCCTCACTTCACCTTAGGTCTCTACTCAAATGTCCTCTCAGACAAACCTTTTCTAAAAATGCAAACTTAGGCCTATAGATCCCATTGCTCTTTATCCTCTTAACCCTCTTAACTTGCATGATACAGTTTCACTATTCTCATCACTAGTAGAAACTATGTTCTAAATTTGTTAGTTTTATAACACATATATGTGCATAGATCCACACAAACAGAATTCGGCTGCAGGAGGCAGCGCCTGGACTGCTCACACGGCCTGTTACACTGCAGTGCTCCCTAAGTGCTCAGTGAATGTTTCCAAAGAATGAGTGCTGATTGTCACTTAGATTACAATCACGCAAAAGACCGGTCCTCTGGCCTGGTCATTGTATTATCTGCATTCTCTCCATGGCTGCACCAAACAAAAGAGCCTCAAATTTTAGAAAGAATTGTCAATCAGAAATCTCTACTTACCTTTCCTAGTTGCATCAGAACTCAATGAAACACGGAGAAAAGCATGAATCTGAGATTATTCTACATCAGGCACATGAAAGAGGAGATATTTGCAAGTATGCAGGTAGGACTGGTAGGATTAGAGATACTGTTTGCAAAAACAGTGTGGCTGTCCTAATTGAAAAATACCAAAGAAAAAGAATTAATTGTATCACCAGAGGCTAGAAGAGGGGAAAAGTCGACAAATATTGTCCTTATGTCACTGAAAAGCAGCATGGAGAAGAGTTATCTCAAAGAACTAAAGCAATTAAATACAGTGAACATTTATGAAGTGTGTATTTATTCCTTCAGACTTTATGGCACATATTAATATACAAAGCACCATAATAGATGTTGGGGCAAAAGTAAGCCGTACTACTAGACACATTCTATAATATTGAGAAAGGAAGAAAATTTTAAACTCTGGTTTTGAAAAGGCAATTAAGGGGAAAGGGGGAAGAGTACAATCCTTAGAGAAATAGACTGCCATGGGGACTGGAGAGAGAAGGAGAAATAAAAGTAATCTCCTCCCAGGTTAACATTAGGACCCAATGCTCCTATAAACTAAGAAATAACATTCAATAAACACCTCCCAGGTTAACATTAGGACCCAATGCTCCTATAAAATAACATTCAATAAACGTATCTGTTTGTTTTTTAAGGCAGATAAAACAAAACCAGCATCTTGTTCATGGGAAACTCTTAAATTGTCTTCGTGAGGGTGGGAGGAAGAGGGGAAGGAATGCAAGAGGAAGGAATGCTTATGGTTGAAATTTGTGAGCAGTAAAGAATACTTTGCTTGATCTTCTAATCTCTCTTTGCACACAATGAGCTCAAAAGGGCTTACCAGAATGGACCTGATACAGAGGCAGTGACCACCAGACTCTATGTTCTGATAGAAGAATTGTAAAAATCATACCCTGAAATTCCCATATTGAGTCACTTAAAAAAAAATGTTTTTATTGGTTTGAGAGAGAGAGAGAGAGAGAGAGAGAGAGAGAAACATAAGCATCGATTGGTTGCCTCCCACTCCACCAGACTCTATGTTCTGATAGAAGAATTGTAAAAACCATACCCTGAAATTCCCATGTTGTCACTTTTTTAAAAAAAAAAAATGTTTTCATTGGTGAGAGAGAGAGAGAGAGAGAAACATAAGCATTGATTGGTTGCCTCCCACACACCCCTCCTGGGGATTGAGCCAGCAAAGCAGGCATGTGCCCTGACCAGAATTGAACCTGTGACCCCCCTGGTGCATGGGTCAATGCTCAACCACTGAGCCACACCGGCCGGGCGAATCACGATGTAGGTGAAAATATTGAGGTCTTCTAGTAAAATGCAAATATTTTAACTATGATAACAATTGCCTTGTTAAGAGTGTGGCCAATGGACCAGAAGCATCAGCTTCACCTCAAAGTCAACTTACAGATGCAGAAAACCAGGCCTCATCCAGACCTGCTAAATCAAATTCCCCATTTAATAAGGTCTCTGAGTAAACTTACATGAACAATAAAACACCTGTGTGTATATACACATACATACATATATTCTCCAAGAAATTAATTCAGTAAAATATTGTCTTTACTGGTAATACCTAGAACATTTTCACACTATCCTAAGAAGAGCACAGAATTCTGGAATAACCAGGAACAAACAAATGCAGTATTTGTGAATTAAGAGTGACAGAAAAGTGATGAATCTTGGGACACGGCCAAAAGGGTACACCTGAGTCTGAGACAAGAGTCAGATTCATTTACAGAACCAGGGTCTGAGAGTGAGCATGAGCTCCCGCGCATGGGGTGGGATGAACTAGGAAAGGAGAGAAGGAGGAGGAATGAAAGGGAAATGAAAGAATATTACTTTCTAATTTTCTTTATGGATTTCCCTGGGTTTTATGTATTTACCAACAGATTTGCTTCAGGGGATCATTTTACAATAAATCAACTGCTCCCTAATATGCCCACACATTTTAGAGAGGGTAGGCAAGCCGTAATCACCATAGCTTCAGGGTTATCTGGCTTCTACTTCTCTCTGGGCTACTGACCAGCTCAGTTCTCCAAAAGAGGGCATTTCGCCATGAGTTTTGTACTATAAGCACTATACCATGGTTTCCAGCTACACGTGACCCCTAGTGGCAGCTTACCAATTCATGCCAAATGAAAAAAATGGCATGAAGGAGCTTGAACTGAAGTAGTGGAGGAGATATTCAGCATGGATCTATACATCAACAAACTCCACATATGTTCATACATGTGTAAACACATGTATTAGCTGTACATACTTTTCTAAAGTCACCTCTAAAATTTCATTAACTTTTCACTTAGATTTTAACCTGTTGCCGCTCTCAGTGAAAGAAATCAATGTAAGTTGTCTATGCCTTTATGTGTGGAAAACATATTAGTGCAAAGGAATCCTTTCCTCCAGAAAGTACACAAGGAGAATTGGCTCATGAGTGGAGGGAAGCATCATCCCAACAACAAATTTGTATACCAGCATAAGCATCTTCCAACAAGTCCCCCAAATCCCGGGAAGTTATCCCGTAAAAACTATATCTCATTTAACAGCTCATGGTGGAGCTTTGGCTCTGTTGAACTGGTAGGGTTAACTATACAATGCTTTGGAGATTTGTCCTTTTCAAATACTCTGCTGAAAATTTTTTTGTTAACTTCATGTTTTTATGAGAGTAGGATTAGCAACCATCATCTAAATTGTAGTCAGCACTCATACAATGCAATGACATAGGATTAAGCATGAAGGAACGGAGCCCCCATTATACCTGGAGTGGCTAAATTGCAACTCATGTTTAATGCATGATGTCCCTGGTTATGCTTGGCTGTGGATATAGAGATTAAACCCAAAGCCTCTGCTCTTTCTGCAAGTAGCCATCCATGCTGGAAAGAGTGAATGGACCAAAGTGGTTTCCACAAGACAACCCACAAGAATTCTCTCTTGAGAAATGGTCTTAGCTTCTTACCATTGCAAGATTGAATGTTCCCAGCTATGGCTTCTGAAGAACCTCTCTCGTCCTGTCACTTGACTATCTGGAGAAAACCTGCCCGAGTAAATATCCCACTGCATTTTTTTTACACTTGCATTCTTTCAGTGGCGTATCTGTGAACATGACCACAGATACTCTCCTTTTATTCGTCAGAGGCAGAAACCTCAAGCTCCCAATCCACGTCTTTGCAGCTGCTGAACCATGCTATTTTGTAAGCTATGCTCGTTTTAATTTGCTGCTCAGCCCAATTCTACAATCGCGAAAACCTGGGTAGCAGCATGACCTGCAGGTCTAGTCTCTAGACACCAGCCTGGGCATCAGGAACTCGGGGTTTAAATTCCGTCTCTGAGACACGTTCGTTCTGAAGATGTGAGCTGCCCTAGGGAAGTACGGACCGTGGCGATCAAACAAGCCAGCCCGGAACTACCGTGGCTGTGCGCTACCACCAGCAAACGCTCCTGCGCTGTGCTCACGGCCCTGCTCAATCATCTTCTAATTCAGGTCCCGGCTGACACGAAACGCGCAGGGAAAGGCAAAGAGCGCGTGGCCCAGCTTGCCCTGGAGTCCGAATGACTTCGCTCAGAGTTCAGGAGGCGCAGGCGGCAAAAGGAAGATTTCAAGGTCCATGTCCTCACCTTTCAAGCCGGTGACTTTATATTAGAAGACCAGGTTGTCGGTCTTCCTGTGTCTACAATTCTCTCTGGGAAGGCCAATATCACCTCTAAGCGTAATAATGGCCCCAACGTGAGGGATGCACCGAGAACATCTTGAAGGTGATGGACACGTCCAAGCAAACAAGGGTGATGAAAGCAACCTGTGCCTGAAATTCTTTACAGCTCACACGGGCTGCGACAGAAAGGATGACTCTCCCGGTTCCAGTGGAAAGAGGAGGAAGCAGGGCGCGGGCCGGTTGGGGGGGGACCCGCTGGGGGCTGTTGTCGCCGCCACAGCTTCTGTGCTCGCGGCGGCGTGGGAAAGGGGGTGTGAGTCCCCCGGGCGCGAGCCACTTCGCGAGGGGTGGGGGTTGGGGGGAGGGTGGCGTTGGGAAGGCGATGGCGGATGTAGACAACCTCAACGTCGACAGCATCATCCAACGGCTGCTGGAAGTGAGAGGGTCCAAGCCTGGTAAGAATGTCCAGCTGCAGGAGGATGAAATCAGAGGATTGTGCTTCACATCTCAAAAGATCTTTCTGCACCAACCCATCCTGCTAGAGCTTGAAGCCCCGCTCAAAATATGTGGCGATATCAATGGGCAATACTATGATTTGCTTCGACTCTTTGATTTCGGTGGTTTCCCGCCAGAAAGCAACTACCTGTTTCTCGGGGACTACGTGGACAGCGGGAAGCAGTCGCTGGAGACTATCTGCCTCTTGCTGGCCTACAAAGTCAAATATCCCGAGAATTTTTTCCTTCTCAGAGGAATCCACGAATGTGCCAGCATCAATGGAATTTACGGATTTTATGATGAGTGTAAAAGAAGATACAACATTAAACTATGGAAAACTTTCACAGACTGCTTTAACTGTTTACCGATAGCAGCCATCGTGGATGAGAAGATATTTTGCTGTCATGGAGGTTTATCACCAGATCTTCAATCTATGGAGCAGATTCAATGTATTATGCGGCCAACCGATGTGCCAGATGAAGGTCTTCTTTGTGATCTTCTGTGGTCTGACCCCAATAAAGATGTCTTAGGCTGGGGTGAAAATGACAGAGGGGTGTCCTTCACATTTGGTGCCGAAGTGGTTGCAAAATTTCTGCAGAAGCATGATTTGGGTCTTATATGTAGAGCCCATCAGGTGGTTGAAGATGGATATGAATTTTTTGCAAAGAGGCAGTTGGTCACTCTGTTTTCTGCACCCAATTATTGTGGAGAGTTTGACAATGCAGGTGCCATGATGAGTGTGGACAAAACATTAATGTGCTCTTTTCAGATTTTAAAGCCGGCAGAGAAGTGGAGTGCCGTGAGACCCGCAACACCTCCACGGGGTATGATCACAAAGCAAGCAAAGAAATAGATATCGTTTTGACACTGCCTAGCTGGGACTTGTAACACATAGTATATAACCTTCCTTTTTCAAACTTCCTTGGTCAGCCTGCTCAAATAGTGTGTTTGTGGGACCCTCCCTTCCATTTTTTCAGTTAATGAATGGCATTTGCTGGTTATCACAGCAAATGAAAGACTTCACTCCCAAGAAAAAAAGTTTTGTTTTTTAATTATCTCTTCCTTTTTGCAAGCAAGTTTAATGATGGTGTTAAAGCTGTGCACCCCAGACAGTTTATCCTGTCTAAGGGGTAAGTGCACAATTGACTTTCTTTTTTCAATTCAGTACAACCCATGAATGATGTAAATGCTCGTTTTCTTTAGGATATAAAGAGAGCCCTAGGGTGCTCACTCTGTACATTATTGTCGCAAAATGCATATTATTGATACAAATCACTGTGAACATTTTTTTAAAGACTTCGTTTCAAAGGGATTGCTTATTTCTCTCATTGTCTTGTCAGGTACAAACTAGTTTTATAACTATCAACAGTAGGTGTAACTTTCAATCTTGCCAGCATTGCTGGTCTAATGCAAGTTTAATTAAGGCACACTTTCCTCTGCTGTATACTTAAAATGGCAATTAAAGCCATTTTTAAAATGTTTGTGACTTTCCTAAAGCCAAAGTGTCTGTTGAAATATGTATTGACACACCCCCAAGTACAAGGAGGTGTGGTTGTGTACCCATGCTACCTTCTTGAGGATTCAAAACCAGGTTTTTGAGTTTGAATAGCAATTAGTAACATAGTGCTGTTTAAGCTATTAATGATTACAGCTAATAACATTTTGCACATTTTCCATACAGTCTATTCATTAAGTAATCTTTTTACAGCTTCATCAGGCCTGAATTGAACTCGTCCATTCAGAAAGCTCCAAATTATAGAAACAATACTTCTATACGACTGAGCGATTATGCTTTCTTTGGCCTACAGTCTTTATTCTGCTGTGAAGTCAAAACAAAAGAACTAACTTACCTATCCACCAGTTTATACAGAACTTACATTATCTATGACTTTTTTAAACCAAGATTTGTTCAAAAGAAATCTGTTTCAACAGACAACCGTGTACAATACCATGTGATGAAACTGAATTCAGAATTATTAAATGACGAACTTGTTAAATCCTCTCAGTGTCAATTTATCAGCACAATACAAAGGAGAACTATTGATGGCATTTTGACTGGATGATAATGAACAAATTGCTCTGGAAACAAAACAAAACAAAACAAAACAAAACAAAAAGGCATGAAAGCTGAGCTAGGGTCAAATTTGTGTATGAAAAAAAAAGAACTGAATTAAAAATGCATATGTATTAGATGATAGAGGACCTTATAATAGAGGACAAATATTACATTTGCAGTAGCCCTATTTTCTAATTCTTACCAAGTACAATGTACAGTTTATGATATTTTCTTCTACCTGTACCATACTCCCATATCTCTTTTCTCATCCCAGTTTCCTCTCTCAATCTCTCTCTCTCTCTCGTGTTCTCTCTCTCTCTCTCTCTCTCTCTCTCACACACACACACACACACACACACACACGGGTGCACACACACACAATTGTGCTCATGCTACAAAATCCAATACACCATCTCCATGCTAGGAAACTAACAATTTCCTGTCCACTGTTCAACAACATATAACCCAGCACAAATCTTCTGAAAATGACTGCCTTAAGTAGCAAATGAAATTTACAGAATTAATATAGTCTCAGCATTTTCTTCCATCAAATTAGTATATCATCATCTCCTTCACCCATGTCACAAGATGTTAAAGAACTGAAGTAAACTGTAAATCACTATAATCATCAGATTTGGCCCCTGATTTTGAAAACTTGTCAAAAGGTATTTGTTCAGTTATTCTAAGTTATCATGATTTTTTGCTTTTCTCTAGTGCAATGACCCTCAACCTGGCTGCACATTAAAATCATCTAGGTAGCTTTTTAAAAAATTTCCAATTCTTAATCCCATCCTAGACCAATTAAACTAGAAAATCTAGGGGTGAAACTGAGAAATTACTATTCTCAAAGGTGCCTCAGTGTAGGTTAGGGTAGAGAACAACTAATGGAGTACAAATTTACTTATCTATATATATAAAAGGCTAATATGCAAAGTGTCCCCTTGGGAATTCAACCAGGAGCCTGGGAGTTTGATCGCTCACTATGATATGCACTGATTACCAGGGGGTGACATGGAATGAAGAAAGGCCCTGACCAGCAGCTGGAAGGAAGGCCCTGGCCAGAAGCCGGAAGGCCCCAATCAGCCCTGATCGCCGGCCAGGCCTAGGGACTCTACCCATGCATGAATTTCGTGTACCGGGCCTCTAGTATAATAATAAACTGGAAAGCCGGGAGCTAGCAAATGAAAGCTAGGCATGTTCCAGAGTGTGATGCAAACAGCTTCCTAACCTTTACTCTTCATCCTATGCACAGTTACCCACTAAACTTCTAATTATTATCTCCTACTACAGCCTGGAAGACCAAAGGATTAGTGAAGAGAGAAAAACTTCCACAATTTGGACTAATTGGTAAAGCCTATCTAAATTAATGGAAATTAAGCATATTAGAATATTTCAAAAGAAATGGAGTTTCCTGTCTCATAATAACATTTTTATCCAAACAAAGGCTTTCAAGTTCAACCAAAGCCTCTTTCCTTCATTGAGTGAGACTTGCAGAGGTCCTTATAAGATTTCTTTTGAAGAACAGATTTTTCAAATATGCATAATTAGCAAGTTGTACCAGTATAATATGTGCATAGAAGATGTTAACACATTATTATTAATGATTAGATGATAGTGACCTTATAATAGAGGACAAATATTATAATTGCAGTATCCCCTATTTTTTAAATTCTTACCATGTACAATGTACAGTTTCTGATATTTTCTTCTACCTGTGCCATACTTCCATATCTCTTTTCTCATCCCAGCTTCCTCTCTCAATCTCTCTCTCTCTCTCTCTCTCTCTCTCTCTCCTCTCTCTCTTTCTCTCTCTCTCTCTCACACACACACACACACACAATCTTTGAAGAGGCAGATGTGTCGTCAGCTCAACTCCCTAATTAGCAGAGCCTAGAATTAGGCTTATTCCCAAATATCTGGTATCCACCAGGCTAGGAACGAGAGCTGGCATCTTAAATCATCACTAAGGCTTACTGCCTCATCATCATGGATTAAACTCTGAGCAAGACTGAGGGAGACAAAACTCTGAGCAATCAGAGACAATAAAATACTGTAGGTATCATAATTATTACTGAAAATGTAATGAGAAAACTGATTCATCAGAACTCTTTTGAGAAGTATATTTCATTGGTAGGAATAAACCACCTTAGAACGAAGGAGGAATGAAACCATCAAGCAAGTTAAACTGCCTTCCAAAGAGTAAGGGTGTGGCTGACTGCAGGGCTTTTGAGGGGGATACCTTTTGGACTATGGTTGACTGCTCAGCACCAGGTTAGGGAGGCTGACATTACCATCAGTTCTCAGAATCCACCATCCCTGCCTGGCCTTTGATTTCCCTTTCCATCAGTGGTTCTCAAAGTGTGATTTCTGCACCTGCAGTAGCAGTGTCTCCTGAAATCTTGTTAGACACACATATTTTCAGGTCTTTCCCCAGACCTACTAAATAAAATACTCCCGGAGGGACCCAGCAATCTGTCCTCTGGCGATGCTGATGCGCTCTCCAACCTCAGAAGCATTGCTCTAAGGATCACATAGAAACTGAAGAGTGACAACCAAATCAATGGGTGTTAAAGCAGTAGTCTTCCCAAGACCACTTGCAGTGCCCCAACAGGCAGTGCCCCATTCCTGACTAATCATCGGCACAATGTCCCTGCCTAGACTTCCAGCTCCTTCTTAGGAACGGAACCCTGTTTTCACCTCTAACCCACTGTGGCTGAAATCCTGCCTGTCACTCTTTAGCCCTTATCACTCTTCCATTTCCAAGGATGTAGATCTTACACCTTTATTCATTCAATCACCAGCTGGAACAAAGTCATGAATGCACTAACTGCCTCTGATAACAACTACAAATCCTTCTGTTTCCCTTTCACAATACAGATTCTACTGGTTTCTTACTCCTTCCACAGCAGTGATCTCCTTACTCATAATGGACTAAATGAAATCTTGGAGCTTTATATTAGCAAAGGACGGCTGAATGGGTAAGGAGTCCCCTCACCCTTCCACACATTATCCAATAATGAGGGATGTGCTAAAATATTTTAACAACCCAGTCTCTGAGGAAAAGCAGCCCTGACCCATAGTTTTTGCCAAGATCTGAGATGTAAATACTGTCCCACCATGGCCATCGACATGAGGTCACCAAATGTGCAGTGGCAAAGAGATGTGTACAACCAATATATTTGTTAACAAATTACCTCCTCTGAGCCTCGGTGTGCTGTTATTTTTCCTTCTAGTTGAAGAGTCTCTCCTCAGCCAGCCTTCCTGTGGTTCTGGGTGATGTCCGTTCCGTCTTTTAGTTGTATTTTTGAAGTGGTTGTTTGCGGCAGCAGTCTGCGGTGTTTACCTATGCCGCCATCTTGGTCTCTCTCTGTTACTTTACTTTTACTTTTTGTTTACATTTTATGCAATATGTATGCAGAACAGTGAACAGAACATAGTTATTATACAATCATCACACAGGTTAAGAATAGGGCATTGCCAGCACTCCAAAAAGTAAAAAAAATGCTGAGTCATGTAGAAAGCCTGTGAAGTATTATCTTTCTTATCTTTGCTTTTGCCCTATAGTAAGAATAGGGCATTGCCAGCACTCCAAAAAGTAAAAAAATGCTGAGTCATGTAGAAAGGAAGGAAAGGGAAGAAGGAAGAGAGGGAGAGAGGGAGGGAGGCAGGGAGGCAGGGAATTAATGTAAGTAGTTAATTTAGTCCATCAAAATCAACTATGTTTTGGTACTAAAGTATAAGAGAAAAACATAAAATTAACCCATTTAAAATAAAAACATAACTGAGCAAAATGTTAACACAAAAATAAATTTCATATTTTATAGAGCTAGAACTAATAATAATTCATGGATAACATAAGTATATTTCTTAAATCAGTCTTATAATTCTGTATAATATCATCCAATAAAAGAATGTTGCTAGACTATGTCATGGAAGATGAGTTCAACTTTCATATTGTGAAGGTATATTCGATGCACCAAGGTGTGAGGAAAAATCTGAGACCATTCAAAAATTGCAATGTCAACGAATTAAAAAACAATATAAAGCAGGATTCATCATGAGACACAATTTATCTTAGGCCCAGAGTAGATGGGGGAAAAACATAAACACGCAATCAAATAAGAAGAGGGGGAAAAAGTGAGAAATACTCTGAACAGAATCCACCAGGTAATTCAATTTCTGAGTAACTGGAATTTTTCCTTAAAGGTTTCAGAGTTTTATGCTAGGGAGGGAAGGTTCATACTGTTTCTAACCATATTCACATTTGTCTAAGGTGATGTTCACCCATTCCTGGGGAGATGTGATATCTCACACAAGACATTTCATTCACTCACCACGATCTACATAACTACCAGAAATCAGCACAGGGGGACGGGGAAATACCTGCTCCTAGATATACAAGAGCAGGAAGTGATGAGCTAACTTTTTGTGTGTTTAGAAGACAATATATAGCCCGAGTTCTCCAGGGGAAGCACCCACTCTACTAGAACATGAACAGAAAAGGTAAATACAATGCAGGAGGGGGTGCTTCCAGAAGCTCTTGCATTCTTTTCTCACAAAGATTGATTTTAGAAAAACCAACTTTCTCTTTGTCCCTTTTGTGCCCTCCTTAAAACTTGATATCAGGACATTTGTCAATAATTCTCAATGTACAATTTCCATAAATTAGGTATGTATGATGTACATTTGTTTTGGAAACCAGCCAGTTTTCAGATACATCAATTGACATTCAGTAGCTTCACAGGCCTTGTCCACATGCAAAGAGACAACTAGATAAATTAAAACAGTGAATGGAGGAAAGCATGTAAGATAATGACATGACTTAGAAAAATAAGCAATCAAATAAATAAACAAACCTCTGCTACCAAGATCACAGTAAGTGAGGCCTTGGGCAAAGAAGATACCTGTCAGCAAATGACTAGCTCTATACAAATGGACAATGGCACTAGGTAATCCCATTGGTGTCCCAGAGGTGGATAACTGATGCAAAAAGATAACTGTATACAGGACAATAAACGCAGGAAACGCATAGAAAGGGTACAGAGGAGTGAGAGAGAGGCAGAGAGAAGAGAGCAGAGAGATCTCATCTGAGAACTGGTGCTGTAACTATAGCTGTTTCCTCATCTTCACTTTCCCTTTTATGACGACAACCAGTCAGTCTCTCTACAGCTAGTCCTTCCTGCCAAGGTCCACATTTACATTTGCAACTATATGTTACATTAGTCTGCATCTCAAACCAAATATCCCTAAAACCCTTCAAAATGTATTCATTTTTAGCCTTCAACTTTTCATGAATATTCAATGAGGAAAATATACTCTTGCTTTTAAGTCTTCTTTATTTTATTCAAAACAGGAAATCAATTTTCCTTGCTTCCTCTGTTATTATTTGCAAGAGCCCTAGTATCCAATAAGTGGACCCTATTTTAGAAATATATACAGCCTTTCATCAAAATCTTCAGACCTTTTTCTTAAAATTCAAGTCAAACCCATTCAGAGAAGAGGGGCTCAGTCCAAGCCAGACTCACTTATTAACCAAAAGCAGATCTTATTTTTTTAAAAACTGAAAGGCAACACTCAACAGAGTGAAGAAAAGAAGTATAAATTTCAAAACCTAACATACTAGCATATATATTGTGTGACCCTGAGAGAGTCTGCTCATCTTTCTTTATCCCACTTCTCTCCTCCACCAAAGGTAATGATCCCAATCTCATCAAGTGGGGAAATTAAGTCAGTGATTTGATCCAGGAAAAGGCCCAGGGTTAAACTAAATGTGACCAGCAGAGCTACGAGGACAGACAACAGGAACCACGAAGTGCCTACCGACATGTTGGCTAGCCTCATAATAAGGTCAATAAGATCTTTGTCAAACTCAATGGCTAAAACATTGTTTCCCAAAGTCTGCCCCCTTGGGACCCAAGTCCCCAAAGAGACTGTCTCTTAGAAAAACATCTGTAGTCTAGTGAATGCTGGAAACACTGTGTAATAGATGCACATCAGAGTGATTCACAATTCACATTAGTATATTAAAGCCTCAGAAATCTTGGGAGTACAATCATCTCAGTTATTGATGCAACTTCCCTTAACTCCTTTGACCATAGAAGCCTTTTTGTCAGAAACGATCTAAAGCAGTTTCTGGCCTAATTTAAGTTAGAATTACAATATATCTTTTATTTCCCCAAGCCTGTGAAGTATCTTTCTTATCTTTGCTTTTGCCCTATAGTATCCACAGTTCATTCAACTTAAAGTAAGTCTAGAGTTTTGGGGTTTTCTCCTCATTATTAAATGAAGATTCACTTTGACATTTTATCACTCTCTCTTTAAATCTTTTGAGAAGTGCTTTCACTTACTTTATTTTCTTTTCAATCTCTTATATTTTCATCCGGACTTCATACCTGAAATACTTTCTCAAGGACTTCTATAGGATTCTATTTTGTAACACTGGGGTATTTAGCAGAACTATTTCCTTCTCCCTATGTGCTTATTTCACTTTGCTAACATCACCTGACAGAACTTTGCCTTTGCTTTTGATGAAGCCTCTTTCAAGGTGTGTTGACATGTCAGTTGATGGTCAAGCAACTCTATTAAAGATTTGTAGTTGTTAAAGTGCTGCTTTTCTAAAATGTATCCACCACTTGAAAAATCAATCCAGAGAGTTCTAATATTCAACCCTCACACCTATGCTGTAATATCAGTTTCAATGTCAAAAATGAAGGAACTGGAAACATGTTTGACCAGAACATATCATTCCCTAACTAGTCTGGGATACCAAAGTGTCCAAAGCTGTCAGTTTTCTATTCGACCCAGACCTTGAGCTCTCAGCTATTTTATATTCCTGCTCATACCCTCATCTGATATTATTTGAAATATCTAAAGAAGTAAATGATACAACTAAAAGCAAATTTAAATAATTATAATGTTAAATATGCCTATTTCAAACAACACTTTTTGTGCTTCTCCTGAAAATTCTGAAAAAACCCTTTGGAACCAAGTAAGAGGAAAGAATAGAGGTAGGGAAAGGAGTACTGATTAACAATAGCAGGCCTAGATTATTTACAGTAGCTTTTAACTGGGGTTAGTGCCTTCCTTTCTGGTCCTACCTGTTACAACTTCTCTTCACATTTACCATTCATTTATTCTTTAGAGTTCTAAAGATCATTATTTGTGTTTTTGAATACTTCATAAATTTGAAGATTTTGTATAAAAATGGAGGGGAAAAAATGAAGCAAGCCTTTGAATATCTAATTACTACCCCATCTAGATCAATCCACACTTTTTAAACCGGCAATGTAAAGCACTGAATATTAAAAGATGTGTTCCATATAGTGTTCTGAGGCTAATGAACTGGGTTAAATAGAGTCAGAGATTTTCTTATCTTATGACCTCTCTGATTATTGTATGCTAATGTTCACTATGACTCTAAGAAGAGCATATAGTATACAATATTTCCCAATTTTTTGACCATATAAAATGTTTATTTTGTTATATATGTTGATGGATGCTAGAAATGAGTCCAGTGGAAAAGTGACCCAAGCTAGGAACAAGGAAATCTGGGCTGAGGCCTTCACAGTGATTACTCCAATACAGTAAAAGTAAAAAGCAGCACTCTATGGACACTTACATTTATCCCCCCAAAATGGTGACAACATTGAGATATTTTCCAAATGTGCTCAAAAGACATTGAAACAAGCCACTAAATTTATCATTTAGTGATTTCAAACTTTCAAATGGTAGAGAAAGTAAAGCAAATTGAGACTTCCAGATTAAATTAAATCCTATATAATAAAAGGCTAATATGCAAATCAACTGAACGATGGAATGACCAGTCACTATGACACACACTGAGCACCAGGGGGCAGATGTTCAATGCAGGAGCTGTCCCCTGGTGGTCAGTGCGCTCCCACAGGGCTCACGGCTGGCAAGCACAGCAGCGGTGGTGGGAGCCTCTCCCGCCTCCACAGCAGCGCTAATGATGTCTAACTGACGGCTTAGGCCCGCTCCCCAGGGGCTCCAGGACTGTGAGAGGGCACAGCCTGGGCTGAGGGACCCCCCCCCAAGTGCACAAATTTTGTGCACCAGGCCTCTAGTTTATAATGATGTTGCTTATAAAATGAAAAAGTACAGAAATCATTCGGTAATAAATTTTTAAATAATATGTAGACTTCAGTCTACAAAATTTGGTCTTAAAATACTTATTCCAGTTACCCTTCTTGCATTAAAAAAATCACTCCATAGCCTAGTGGCATAAAACAAGCATTTTTATTATGCTCACAGAGACTGTGGGTCATGAATCCATCAGAATACAGCTTGTTCTGCTCTTTGATGTTTTGGGCCTCTGCTGGCAGTGACTCGAACAGTTGGAGCTAGAACAGCTGGGGCTGGGAGCCCACTTTCAGGATGGCTTCTTCACAGACATGTCTGGCACCTTGGAAAGGATGGCTGGCACTCTGGTCTCAGGTGAGATGATTATCTGAGCACATCTACACACGGCCTCACCAGTTTAGGGGCCTCAGCAAGTTAGGCTCCTCATGTCACAGCTCATTGTTACAACAAACTAGTCAGAACAACCACAGCCTTTTTTAAAGATATATCTTTATTGATTTCAGAGAGGAAGGGAGAGAGAGATAGAAACATCAATGATGAGAGGGAATCATTGATCAGCTGAGTCCTACATATCCCCCCCCCACCCTTCGGGGATTCAGCCAACAACCTGGGCATGTGCCCTTGACCGGAATTGAACCCAGGGACATTTCAGGACTGAAATGTCTATCCACTGAGCTAAACCAGCTAGGGCCAACCACAGCCTTTTAAGATCTGGTCTCAGAAGTCACAATGTGTCACTCTGACCTATTTTCTTGGTTTCTGCCCTCACAAGCTCACCCAGATACAAGGAGAGTGGGCATAGACCCAATATCTCAATGAAAGAATTGGCAAGGACTTAATTTTAACTACTATGGAGCGATTCGCCCGTATCTGGAGCTCAGAGTCTGAGACTCCCCCCTGACCGAAAACGACAACCGCGCTCTCAGCCACCAGCCCGCTTTGCGCGCGCACCTCCGCACCTGAGTTTTTTCCACACTGCGCCTCCTCTGAGCCTCGGTGTGCTGTTATTTTTCCTTCTAGTTGAAGAGTCTCTCCTCAGCCAGCCTTCCTGCGGTTCTGGGTGATGTCCGTTCCGTCTTTTAGTTGTATTTTTGAAGTGGTTGTTTGCGGCAGCAGTCTGCGGTGTTTACCTATGCCGCCATCTTGGTCTCTCTCCGGCAAGGACTTAATTTTAACTACTATGGAAATACTTTACAAGAAGTTCCTAACATTTTCTCCATCAAAAGAATCTCTGGATCTCAGAATCACATGAGATAAAATACAGTGGCATGATCTGAGGCAACTAGGGATCTAAAAAAAATATAAAAATGACAGTTTGAGAGAAATTAGAGTGTTAGGGAGGGGATTGCTATCTTCATTTTTTTTGTAGCAAAAAAGAAAAAAATAAATAAACACAAAAATGTGGGACTTGGTTGAACAGACTTTATAGTTTGTGAGATATAATCAAAATTTCCTCTATTATTAACATTTTTCAGGTTGGTTACCTCAATATATTAGTAAAACCCATGTTGTGCTGGATTAGAAATTCATTTCTGAGTGTAACAGACTAATCCTTCATGAGATATTAATGAATCAAATCTTCCATTGGGTATATGCATTTGTGCCTCATGCTGTATTAGTCCATTCATCTATTCATGCGGTCCTTCAGCAAGCAAGAGCTCTTAAGTGCCTGTACTGTACTGCTTGCTGCAAATGCGTGGATAAAATAGAATTGTGAGTTCCTGCCTTTAGACAACTCATTCTAAAGCACTATTTACACAATCACTTGTTCAACTTCTTTTTTTAGACAATTCCCATCAGAGTAGAATCTAAAAATCTAGATATGTTAGTAGAATGTGAGTTAAATAATGAGACAACCAAACAAAAAACTGTCACAAAGCAGCTTATTAATGATTCATGAAATAAAGGGTATAAGTAGTTGAATAATTGAAGTTCAGAGTAGGAAGGAGTCACTATGGAATTGGGCAAACTAAGAATACTTCATAGATGTTTTAGAGCAACAGTTCTCAACCTGTGGGTCACCACCCCTTTGGCGGTTGAACGACCCTTTCACAGGGGTCGCCTAAGACAATCCTGCATAGCAGATATTTACATTATGATTCATAACAGTAGCAACATTACAGTTATGAAGTAGCAACGAAAATAATTTTATGGTTGGGTCACAACATGAGGAACTGTATTTAAAGGGCCAGAAGGTTGAGAACCACTGTTTTAGAGGTTTATTTAAAGTGAGGTAATTTACTAATAATCAAATATTAAGCTTCATTTGTACCAATTATACATTTCCAAAGGTATGTGACAATTAAAAACTGTGCCAAACAACACAAAGTACAGGATATGTTATCTCTTTAATTTATTTAAACCAAAGTATATTTAGTTCCCAGTCTCCACTGGCCAAATTTGGTGAAAAGACCAACATCAATAATTTTTGTTTGTTTGTTTCACTACTACATTTCACTCCTCTCCACCTCTCTCTCTCTCTCTCTCTCTCTCTCTCTTCTCACTCACTAATTAATTTTATATTGTGCCAAGACATCAGAACTTACAAAGTCCAAGAAAAATAGGGAAAGTTCTCAACCAGGAGTCACTCGTGGGCATTAGTAAAAGCAGTCATTGTCCCTGTAAACATCATTCATTCAGAGATGGCCAGTACTGATACTGGCTCAATTCCGTGCTGTCAAAATTGTCTCTATGGACTTTGACTAGTCTATCAATTCAATGTTGGGGCTTTGCCCAACCTCTTGGGGAACTTCCACATAAAAAGGCTGGTGTAAATTTCTTGTGGGGTAAGGGGACTAGAACACAAAAACACAAAGGACTTGGCTGAACTTTCTGTCCAGAAAATGGGTAAAAAAATTTTATTCTGTTGTTGGCAAATCTATTTCACCAAAAAACCTATGGACAAGCTAATAAAATTATGACTATATCATCCTGCCACAAGTGATAACTGTACTTCCAGGAAATAACTACTTTGTTAAAAGGGGAGATTAAAGCACATGAATCTTGAATACTTATTAGCTGCACAAATATGAAAGAAAATATGTAAATGGCCTTGGTAATAAGAAAATGAAAGGGGATTTCTGTTTAGTTATATATTGAACATACCTCTAATGGCAATCATTTTGCTCTAACTGTACTATCATTTTAACCTATTGGGTACTCATTGAAACAATAGTTTTTCATAATCAATAAAAAGCACATACGGTAATCCTGGGTGGCCTTTTATTTTTTCTTTTTGAAAGAGGTTCTTTTAAAGCAGCATCTCAGTATAAGAGATTGCCACTGTTATCAACATGTAGCTTCAATCTGTCTTCAATTTACACCATCAACTGAGGGGTAGTAACCATATTTTACATTTCAGTAGTCAATCTGCCTTTTCTGTTTATTTTGTGAATAAAATATTTAGTTGTGATTCTTGGCTGATCACATTAACAAATGGTGTCATTATTGGTAGAAAAATAATAACATGGCATTTAAATATGATTTTTCAGTTGAGAGCTTCATTTTGCAGAAAGTTAAAATCACTCCCATTATGAATATAACAAAGTTAAGTGTTTTGCCCACTCTGAGCTATTACAATAATCAAGAAACTTTTTTTTCCTAATTTCCAATCTTTATGTCCACCATCATCCCTCCTCCTGAGTACTATCAATAAATAAAAAGATTATGCACATTTCAACTACATCCACCAAAACCAGTTGCAGAGACCCAAGGACCTGTGGAACATTATTGCTCAAAAATTCTTTGGAGGTTTTGAAACTTGATTGCACATTGGAATCACCTGGGGAGCTTTACAAACTGCTGTTGCCTGGGTCACACCCCAGAGATTCTAATTTAATTGGTACAGAGTGAAGCCTAAGCGTCGGGATTTTTAAAGGCTCCCCAGGTGATTCTAATCCGCAGCCAAAATTGAGAAGCACGGTTCTAAACCCTCCGGCTACAGATGAGACAATTAACCCTATCAGTGACACACACAGATTTGATGTTAGAACTGAAGCTAAACGTAAGACTTCAGAATTCCAGTTACTAACTCATTCACTAACTCCAGAGCTGCCACAGGTGTTTCCCCAGGCCTGAGGCTCCCCTGAGGTTACCTAGAGATCTAGATCCACTCACCCCTCAACAAGAGCAGCTTTAATGTATGTACTGCTCTGCAGGATGTTGTCAAGGGGGTGAAAAAAAAGAGAAAAAAACAGAGGGACATGTGTATGTGACTAAAATAAAGAAGTTTATAGTATTGCTAATAGGCCATGTACATAGCAAGGGATCCCCTTCTCGAAAACAAACAAACAAAAGAGCACTTGCCTCAGCAACACATATACTAAAATGGAAATGTAACAAGGAAGATAAGCATGGCCCCTATGCAAAGATGAGATGCAAATTTGTGAACACCCTATGTTCATAGCAGCACAATTGACCATAGCTAAGATTTGGAAACAGCCTAAGTGCCCATCAGCAGATGAGTGGATTAAAAAACTGTGGTACATCTACACAATGGAATGGTCCTGAAAATTGTCTGCAAAGCAAATGTCTTAGACTCAATACTGGGATGTGCCTTCACATTTTAAAAATTGTACAAAGGACTGAGTAGGAACATTTTGAGGGATAAAGTTAAAAATGTGTTCAATCGGAAAATGGTAAAGGTTATGAAGCAATGAAAGAAGAAATATACATGGCTTGGAAGTATACATGACTTGGGAAAATTAGATATTGTCCTAATTAGTGATAACTTAAATGCAATACCATTTTCATCTATTAAAAAATGTGATAGTAACCAGGGGGGTGAGGGCATGAGTGGGGGGAGAAGGGCAATGGGGGGATAAGGACACATATGTAATTCCTTAATCAATAAAGAAAAAAAAAGAAAGAAAAAACAAATTATGACTTTTTAAGGATAATCCAAGGCCAGTGGATAAAATAACATGTTAAAATATAAATCTGGAGATTGGATTCATTTAAATCTAAGACAATGAAAGAGTCTTTAGGGCCAGAAAGTAACGGCTTTTAACATCCCAATGTGTGATTAATTATTAAGGAGAGCTGTGTCCTTCCAAGTGTGAGTGGCTTGAGAATGCCCCTGAGGGACATAGTTTTGAGAAAGAGGTTTTTCCATTGAACAAACAAGAAAGGTTGGGAGAGGAGGGCAGAAAAGACTGTAGCAACAAGGGCAGGGAATTTGGACAGAGGATCTTAAGACAGGAACTTGGTTCCGGGAAGAAACTAGACTTTGCTTACTTTATATGCTAAATAAGAAAAGCACACAGTCTCAGAAGAAGAGAACGTGGAAAACAGGTGTTTTGTCATCACCATCTCTATCTGGAAAACCTCCATCCGTTTTACCTTTGGAGGAGGCCGGAGCAATGAAGTTAAGGCACGGTGCGGAACGTGGTTAATCATTAGCTTCTCGGTGAGCTGGGACTCGATAAGCATCTACCCAAATCTTGCAAGTTGCTACTTAACATTTGTCTCTAGAGTTTTTATCTTTCTTCCTTAGAATTTCCAGCAGGCATCCATCCATTCATTTTTATTTTGATGGGTTTATAAGATTTCCCATTACTACATGAAACCTGAAATAGAGTCCTCATGATATATTTTATTATTAATAACTGGAGATAATATTGTAACGTGGGGTTCGTGGAGCAGATTCTCCCTGTGGGTTCTTGCCTCACGAAGATGGAAGAATAAACTCGCAGACTAAAAAGACTGTTAGTAAAAGTGTGGAAATGTATTGGAAGCAAATACAAACTCCCACATAAGGAGGGGTTTCCAAGGGGGTAACCAACTAAGCCCCTTTTTATAAGGTTTTTAAAGGCTGGGGGTTGTCTCTTCATGCTCCCTTCTAATTGGACCCCTTCTCCATTTTATGACCCTGTGCTTTGCCAATTGGTCACTCTTTTGCAGGGTATCAGTTTCAAAGCCCAAAGCCCACGTGGTAACACACCCCCCCCCCCCCGGTATCTTGTGACATTTCTCTATCCTCTGTGAATGTGTGCCTTCCTCCTGGAACATTCCTCTATCCTCTGCAAAAGTAAGATAAGCATGCTGGCGTCTGGGAGCTATCTCCTTCCCTTCGTGTATGCATTCCTCTCCTATGGACCCCCCGCCCCCCTTATTCCATGAAACTGCCTGTCCTGTCTCTAAAATTCCTTTCAATATTTATTTATAATGAGAATAGCTGCCATACATTGGTCACCTACCATATGCCAAAAACGTGAATGTCACCTGTAAATTCTGTCTTTAATCTTCACACAAACACTATGAAATTAATGTTGTTGTCTTCTTTCTACTCGTAGGGAACTCAGGACTAAACAAGGTTATTTTGCCCAAGGCCACACAGATTTAATCTATTTTTCTTAAGATTCCCAAAGCCTATATTCTTTCCTCTACTACACCAGGCTGTTTCACTCTCTCTATAGAACCCTGAATCAAGTAGAAAGGTGCCCCCTCCCTATGTTCCTGAAATACGTAGCAGTCTTAGGCATATTTGAAGCTACTTTTTTCCATTCGAGGGAATCCATTTTCCTTTGAACCCAAAGACCCACGGGAAACTACTAATTTAACATCAGTTGTAGCTTAAAGTAAAAAAGGAAGTGTAATTATAAAAGTCATTCCAAGACATGGGACATTTATTCCTGAATGAGACTACAAAATTTCATCAAATTTCATGAGCTTTAAACAATGTATATTAATGAATCCAGAAGTCCATCTCCATTTAGATACATAAAACTTAATCTGCCACATATCTACCATATAGCAGTAATTATACATACTTATTTTGGAAAATCTACTTTCTTCTGCAGAATATCTAGCAAAAATCCAACATTGTCATTATTACTCCAAGTTTAAAATGCCAAACTGTTTCTTATTAAATTTCTTAAAAATGTAATATACAAGGACTTTCTCCTATTTACAAAGGATGTATGTCTTAACTCATCTCCTCTAAAATAAATTTGTCATTATATAAATCTAACCCATTTAACACTGAAGTGAGATGTTTCTGGATCATTTTGTATTTTAAACTGTATATGTGGGATTTTGTTGATAGCTGATACTGACTTGCAATATAATAAATATTCAGCTTCCAAGGGTGACTTCCAATTCTATCTTCTTCAATATTTAAACCATGTTCCAACTATCTCTGCTTGCTTAAATAAAAATAGCTAAAAGTTACTGAGCAATTAATATATCCTAGGCATTTCAAACATTTTAAGTAGAAAATCTGGATGTATCCTCATGACAAATCTATAAAGAATGTACAAATATCACCCCCATTTTAGAGTTAAGTAAACTGAGTGTAAATTATGTCCCGAAAGTCACTCAGCGAACAAGTGTGGAGCACTGACTCAGATCCAGTAGTCTAGCTCTAGAGCCCTTGATGACTTGACCTACAACCTTCCTCCTGGTAGCCCCTTCCCTACCCTGCCTTAAATTATTGTTATACCTCGATGCCTGCACAAAATCAGAAACTGGAGAACAAAGTCTCTGCCTCTCTTATTTCTTTTATTACATTATTATCTCCAACGATAAGGCCTTGCATAAAACTTACCCAGCAACTTGAACTAAATTATTAAATTGAATTGAACTAATTAATCATTTATTCATTCCATGAATATTTACAAAGCGCATCTCTGTGACAGTCGCTGTAATGTATGATAGAGGTAAAATGGTGAACAATATAGGAAAGTCTCTTCCTTGCCCTCCTAAAATGATATTTTAATTTGGTGACATTATATTAAAAAAAACACACACAAAAACAAAAAAAAAAACTTTAGATAGTCAGTGGTTTGGTTGGTACACTTTTAGTTGTCAGTGAAAGTGACTCAACCAAAACTAGTTTAAATTAAAAGGTAACTTCATGGATTACATTCCTGAGAAGTCTAAGAGGTGACTGACTTCAGACAATTAGATCCAGGGCTTCAAAAATGCCCTTAGGTCACAGTGGTTCTCAACCTTCCTAATGCCACGACCCTTTAATACAGTTCCTTATGTTGTGGTGACCCCCAACCATAAAATTATTTTCATTGCTACTTCATAACTGTAATTTTGCTACTGTTATGAATCGTAATGTAAATATCTATATGCGGGATGTATTTAGGTCACGACCCACAGGTTGAGAACCGCTGCCTTAGGAAGTTCCCTCTTCCTCTTGGTTCTGCTTTCCTCATTCTGTTTTGTCCTTAGGCAGAGACCTCTCTATGTGACATGTGATGGCAACAAGAGCTCCCACCAGCTCCAATTTGTACAATCACTAGCAACTAACAACAATCACTAGCAACTACCGGGTGGAGTAGTAATTTTTTAAGAAAATTTCAGTAAATCTTTTTGGCAGAGCTCTCATTGGCCATGCTTGGGTGATACAACCATCTCTAAGCCAATCAAAATGTTCAAACTAACTGGCCATTCTTTGGTAATATCCTTATAGCTCTTCTCTGCAAGTAGGGGAGGGGAGGTGTTCCTAGAACATTAGGGGAGGGGTAGCTTAATTTTGCCAATGAACTTCATACCTATTTCTGTAAAGAAAATAAAAGTGTTAGATACTCTATAAACTAGCCGGGCAACAAACAGTTCTCTATCCATATCCCTTAAAAAATTTTCCCCTCAGAAATGATCACTACAAACAGGGAACATTTTTTAAATCTTAGTTTAGATCATTTTGTTGCACTGATAACTCTGCTGAACTCACCCATTACATTCAACCCATTTTTTTTAAAAAAGAGGCAACCCCATTGGCAAAAGCAGCAGACAGCCAGGCTCTAAACCAGGGGTGGGCAAACTTTTTGACTCAAGGGCCACAATGGGTTCTTAAACTGGACCGGAGGGCCGGAACAAAAGCATGGATGGAGTGTTTGTGTGAACTAATATAAATTCAAAGTAAACATCATTACATAAAAGGGTACGGTCTTTTTTTTTTTAGTTTTATTCATTTCAAACGGGCTGGATCCGGCCCGCGGGCCGAAGTTTGCCCACGGCTGCTCTAAACTAATATACTCATTAAAAGGCTGCATTTGAGTGACATTTTTATATTACAAAATCCAAAATTAAATGTTTTAGCACTTCTCCTAGATTATTGGAACTATGATCTCTTTAACCTCTTTAACCCATACCATGTCCATAGAAATTCTTTTCTGAGCTCAGTTTAAACAAATTTTATTTGCACAGCATTGACTAATTCCAAAAATGCTTGATAAAGACTATCACAAAATAGCCCATAAATGGCGAATTCAAAAGTCAGTCTGATCAAAATGTCCATACTACCCAAAGCCATCTATAGATTCAATACAATCCCCATTAAATTACCAACGGCATATTTCACAGATCTAGAACGAGCATTCCAAAAATTCATCTGGAATAAAAAAAGACC
>NW_005371023.1:134410-134973 GCF_000412655.1 Myotis brandtii | reverse complement strand
GGAAACCATAAAAATACTAGAGGAATCCACAGGCAGCGAAATCGCAAACATATGCTGAAGGAATTTCTTCTCTGATAATGCTCCTAGGGCAATGGAAACTAAAGAGAAAATAAACAAATGGGACTACATCAAAATAAAAAGCTTTTGCACAGCAAAGGAAACCATCAACAAAACAACAAGAAGACCCACTACATGGGAGAACATATTTGCCAATGATATCACCGATAAGGGTTTAATCTCCAACATTTACAGGGAACTCATGAAACTTAACAATAGGAAGATAAACAATCCAATCAAAAAATGGGCAACGAACCAAGATAGACACTTTTCAAAAGAGGACATACAGAAGACTGAAAGACATATGAAAACATGCTCAAAGTCACTATTATATGAGAGATGCAAATCAAAACGACAATGCGGTATCATCTCACACCTGTCAGAATGGCTATCATTAACAAATCAACAAACAACAAGTGTTGGAGAGGATGTGGAGAAAAAGGAACCCTTCTGCACTGCTGGTGGGAATGCAGACTGGTGCAGCCACTGTGGAGAACAGTATGGAG
>NW_005371023.1:129792-133728 GCF_000412655.1 Myotis brandtii | reverse complement strand
ATGGGGGGGAATGAGGACACATTTGTAATTCCTTAACTAATAAAGAATTTAAAGATTAAAAAAAAAAGAAGAAAAGAATACAAAAAAAAAGTCAGTCTGATTTATAAATGTATAGAACCCACTGGAAAACTGAAATTAATGGGAAGGTCAGGGAATGAGGAGCAAACAGAAGTAGGTAAAGCACTCATTAATTCCTTTCATTCTGGGGACTGAATATACAAGTAGTGAAAAACAACCATCCAGTTAATTATGGGAACATGGGGAGCAATCCAAATTAAAAACAACAAAAAAAGGAACAAGAAATCAAGGTAGCTAAAGAGAGTAACTTGGCAGCAGATAAGAAATAAACATAACAAAAGGAGTTGACGAACTGAAAAAGGAGCATCCTTAGGGGACAATGAAGGAGAGTGGACTTTCAGATTTTCAGCTCAGTCAAAGAGCTCAAGAGGCATTAACATCCAGCCTATTAGTTAAAATAAGAACAAAATGCAGCTGGAATTATTTCAGAGTCCAGAGATAACTTTAATCCATGAGAAAAAATCTCTAGAGTATCATTAGTGAAAAATTTAAAGATACCAAATTATATATGCACACGGCATGAACTAGCCTAAATAAATATAGTATAAGCAGTAAAAAGGGCAGTTTAAGACACTTAAAATAAACAGACAATAAAACACAGGAACAAAATTGATGGGAGCTTCTTTCTAAGGAATGTGGAATTATCAGACAAGAAGTCCTGCTTAAGAAATTGCCAATACGCCCTGACCAGTTTGGCTCAGTGTATAGAGTGTCGGCCTGCGGACTGAAGGGTCCCAGGTTCAATTCCAGTCAAGGGCATGTACCTTGGTTGCGGGCACATCCCCAGTAGGGGGTGTGCAGGAGGCAGCTGATCAATGTTTCTAACTCTCTATCTCTCTCCCTTCCTCTCTGTAAAAAATCAATAAAATATATTTTTTAAATGGTAATTAAAAAAAAAAAGAAATTGCCACTACATTTGGGTTCTACTTAACAGATCAACCTAATGCTTTGTTTTGTTTTTAAGTGTGACAAAAAGACTACTATATGTTCATCGAAGAATATTTCATTTTCTCTGGAACATACAGCTAAACAGCATTTTCACCCTCATTTGCAGTTAGGTGGGGACAGGTGAGAGAGTTCTGAAATGTAGAACATGAGTTGAAGTGATAAATGGTGCTTCCAAAATCTCTTGAGCTATCCTTCAAGTTCATTGTTTCCTTTGTCCAAGGAGATGGAAAAGCTACTACATAAAAGGAAACTGGTGCCCTGAATGACTACATGGACCGCTAGAGCCTCTCTATGGACCTCCAGCAAACTATGACATATATATTAAATATTTATTTTATTGAACAGCTGATATCAGCCTATCCTGGCTAATACTTACTGAAGAAAACTGAATAGTGTATATTACAAAATCAGATGGCTTTTCAACAGAGAGCTAAGACGAGACAAGAGAAGACCTGCTGTAGAATTAAAGTCCAGGTATAGATGAAGTGGAGTGATTAGTGAAAAGTTCACATTATTTGGAATGGCAGAGGTGCATTTAAGAAGGGACATCAATATAAATCTGAATTGTATGCAGTGTTGTACTGCATTGCATGTTAATCCCCCTCTTGGAGGCCAAATCTTCAGAAAAGGTTGCTAAATGCAAAGCCTTTTAAAAAAATGTTACCTTGGAAGTTAATCAGGGTGGTGTCTAATAGGGTAACATAAAGTAGACAGGGAGCAGTGAGCACAAGAGGTGAAAAAGTAGTAGAATTAAGAATTTGGTAACAGCAACTTCTGTACTCATTCTGTGAGAACAGCATTACCCTAAAAACAAAACTAGATAAAGACATTACCAAAGGGGAAAATACAGACCAATGACTCTCATAAACATAGATGACTATGCCAGACCTGTAAATACTATAAGTTATATAACCATTTCCCTAAATGGGAACATTTCAATTGTTCTAATTTGGTTAATTTTAAGTAATATTGCAATAATAAAAATTACACATATATTTTTTTTCTATTCACAGATGAATCCTTAAGTCATAATGAATCATATAAACTAAAGATAAAATAAATGTTGAATTAGAGAACTTGAGCTACTTTTTGGTGATTTATTCTTCTAGTTGTAATTATAACACTCTCCAAGAAGCTACATAAATACTGCTAAAATTAGCAATGAGCTGAAGGTATTGACATATTGCAAATTAGAAGTATATTCAGAAAAATTGAAGCTATATTTTGAACTTTATGGTAAGAGCATAAAGGTTGATTATTTACCCAGTGGAATTGATTTTTGGCTCCTGTATTAGTTGGAATATTCTATTTTAAATAACTGGCACCTCACACAACTACTCTCTCTCTCTCTCTCTCTCTTTCTCTCTCTCTCTCTCTCTCTCTCACACACACACACACACACACACATGACACACGTTTGGCATATTATTGCAAATGTCTAAAATGATACAACCACTAGGTTTTTCTAATTGAAATAAAAGGTACTATTTCTCAATGCAAATATATACTAAAAAGATGCCTCAGTGAAAGATAAAGAACAAGGTTATATGTTTCCCTAAACTCCTGTTCTGCCCACTTCTGCCTCCTTATAACAACCAGTTTTACACAGGAAGTTGTCTATCCATGAGTTTGCCTTCTATGTGAAATCCAGCTGCATTCCAGCTTGCTAATAATTAGAAGATCAATTCTATCATAGGCTTGACTAAATGTCATTTCAAAGTGGCACATTTCCAAGATGGCAAAAACTATAATATTGACCAAAACAAAGAAACCGCTGAAGTTGTTGGAATAAAGGATGACAGATCTATAGGTGATCTTTCCAGCAAAACACCACAGTTATGTTTGCTTTTAGGCTGTATTCTGAGAACAAAGAGATGGGATTTAAATAACCATATTTTAAAATACACAATATAATAACATAAGATTAAAACTATGGTACTCTTAGGAAAATATATAAACTTGAAACAAAATAGAAGTCAAGAAATAAGTATACAAGAGGGGAAAATGGCGGTGGTATAGACGGACGTGTCCCATGCCTTGTCCTGGAGCAGATAGGGTGAGCAGCTGAAACGAGTAACATCCAGCCCGAATTGGCAGAGGAGATTCAGCTGGGAGACAGTTTGCAGCTGGGAAAGGCAGAGGACTCCTGGAGAAAGGTAAAGTCAAGGCTCTGGGAAGAATAATTGGTCAGAACTCTGAGCCCTGAGGATCAGAGGGAACATACATGGCACCGGGTTGGGCCACGTCCCTTGCGACGGGCGCAGTGGAAAGAATGTATGCAGAACTGCTGGTCAGCAGGGGATTCCAGATCTGGGCCCACAATCAGGAAAGGCTGAGGAGTGCTGGCAGGAGAGGAGTGTGTAGAGGGGCAGCCTCTCCGGCCTCTGTGGCTTGTGCCTTTCATCATAGAGCCTAGTTCACAGGACCTTTCGGATAGACACTTACCCATGGCTAGAGTGTGGGAGAAGGTTCGGAATTGTGGAATCTGGGGATAGAGGGGGACCCAGGAGAAGTGGCAGCGAGTGTGGTGCTGAGTCATGCCTGAGCCTGGGACCTGGGCAGCCATTTTGCCCTGAAGAGATAGCTCCTCCCTCCAGTATCCAGGCAACTAATACAGCCACACCCTGATTCCACCCTGGACAGTAAAAGGATTAAAAAAACAAACAAACAAAAAAACCCAACTAAATAGTCCCTGGGAACCCAAAGGGGCTGGATTAAAGAGAGACTTTCAGTCCCAGCAATCAGAACCTGAGAAACACTACAGTACAGAAGACTAGGATCTTAAGCCAGCCAAAGGAACACTTCACTTTTTCAGTTTTATTTTATTTTATTTTTTTATTACTTTGTTATCTCTCTTTTTTCTTTTTTTCTTTGTTTTTCCTGTTTTTGTTTGTTGCTTTATTTTCTATT
>NW_005371023.1:122116-129646 GCF_000412655.1 Myotis brandtii | reverse complement strand
CCTTTCTACTTCCTCTATACTGAACTGAGATCCTCCCCATATTCATCCAATTCTTAACCTTATCTTCTATATATAAGCACAGCATCTACAGATTCTGCCCCCACCCTCTTTGCTGGGGGTTTGGTGTAATTCTTTTTGTTTATTTTATTTTATTTTTTTTATCATTACTACTATTATTATTTTTGTTTGTTTGTTTTGTTTGATTGTTTACCTATTGGTTCTATGGTGTTTCCTCCCATATATATAATCTCCTTTTTCTTCCTTTTTCTTTTTTTTCTCTCATTTTTTTGTTCTCTTCGATATCATTTATGCTCTCTTTTCTCACCCCTAACTCTCTTTTCTCAGGTGGTCACTTATAGTGAGGTTATTATTGTCGTGAGTACATTCATGCTTTGGTCCCTTTGTGTTGTGTCTTGTCGAGGTGAATTTTATTCTGTCCCAGGTGCTAGTAGAGAGTGAGTCTCATAACCAGACACCTGGAGAAGAAACTCCATCCACAAATGGGTCAATAACACCCCAGACCCAACTATAGAGGCAGGAATAAGGTGGCAGTGAGGGAGAGAGTGTGAGTCAGTGAGGGACCAAAAGAGGAGTGTGTGGTCATGTGGGATGTGTGTGTATGTGTGTGTGTGTGTGTGTGTGTGTGTGTGTATGTGAGTGAGGCACAGATAGATCCCACAGGACCTTTGGGGTCAGGCTAAATGGGCTCGCCTAACTAGGCAGCCTCTGCTACCTTTGTAAGCAGTTCCAGGAGGCTGGCTCATCCTCAGAAGCGTAGCGTTTTTAAGGGGAGAGCTTCTGTAACTGGGGGCCAGGCCTTACCCCAACCCAGGATGCCCTGAGATATCACCTGGGACTCTACAGACACCCCTGCCAGGGACCTGCTACCTCGGCTGTGGTCCCATGGTCAACGAGTCTCCAGCTACCCTGGGCGCAGACTTCTGTGAGTTCTGAAGCGTGCTCCCCTCTGATTGGCCCAAAGCCTTAACCCAGGGCACTGCAACCACGCAAGCAGCAGACATGTGAGCAGCCCACTCATGTCCAAGGAGCAGCAGCCCCGTGAGCAGCCTGCCCCAGGCCTAAGAGCAGAAGCCTCACGTGGCCTGCCCCTGTCCAAGGAGCAGCAGCTGTCAGCTGTGTGAGCAGCCCGCTCCTTCATCCGAGGAGCAGCAACCACGTGAACAGCCTGCCACGTCTGAGGAGCAGCAGCCCCACGAGCAGCCTGCCCATGATTGAGGAGTGGCAGCCCCACGCAGCCCACCCTAATCCGAGGAGCAGCAGCTGTGCAGCACACAACCTCCTCCTGTATGAGGAGCAGTAGGTGTGCGAGAAACCTGCCCCCATCCAAGGAGCAGCAGCTGCATGAGCAGCCTGCCCCATACGAGGAAGCAGCAGTGGTGTCAGCAGACCATAGCCATATGAGGAACAGCATTGCCGTGAGAAGCCCACTCCCATTCAAGGAATGGTAGCCGCCTGAGCAGCCTGCCCCAGTCCGAGGAGCAGCAGCCACACAAGGAGACCACGCACGTCCAAGGAACGGCAGCCCTGTGCAGTCCACACTAATCCAAGGAGCAGCAGACACATCAACCCTGCACCTGTCCGACGAGCAGAAGCTAGGTGAATGGCCTGCCCCCATCTGAGGAGCAGCAGACATACATGCAGCTCTCTCCTGCCCGAAGAGAAGCAGTCCATCCCCCGTCCGAGGAACGGCAGCCACGCAAGCAGATAGACCCCGAACAAGGAGCAGCAGCTGCACGTGCAGCTCACTCAGGCCCGAGGAGCAGCAGCCACCCGAGCAGCTTTCCAGTGCCCAAGGAGCAGCAGCCACACAAGCAGACAGACTGACCACATCTGAGAAGCGGCAGCCCTGCACCGCCCACACTGGTCCAAGGAGCAGCAGCCACACGCAGTCTGCACCTGTCCAATCAGCAGCAGCTGGGTGAGCATCCCACCCCATCTAAGGAGCAGCAGCCACACGTGAAGCTCACTCCCACCTGAGGAGCAGCAGCCACACAAGCAGCCCATCCCCCATCTGAGGAGCAGCAGCTGCATGAGCAGCCCACACCCGTACGAGGAGCAGTAGCCCTGTAAGCAACCTGACCTTGTCCAAAGAGCGGCAGCCTCACGAGGAGCCCGCCACATCTGAGGAACAGCAGCAGCGTGCAGCCAGCCCCGATCCAAGGAGCAGCAGCCACGTGAACAGCCCACTCCGGTCCAAGGAGCAGCAGCCACGTGAACAGCCTGCTCCTGTCCAAGGAGCAGCAGCCGCACTCAGCCCACCCCCACCTGAAGAGCAGCAGCCTCGTGATCACCCCACCCCTGTCCAAGGAACAGCAGCTGTGCAAGCAGCCTCACCTACCAGCAAAAGAAGACACATCTACTGCGAACAGCACCCACCAGAGGAGACATTGCCAACTGAGGAGCAGCCACTACCACGGTCACTGGAGGAGCAACTGCAGCCCGAGGAACCACTGCCACCCAAGGAGCATCCCCTGCACGACTCGACATCTAAATCAGTCGGTGAGACCAAAAATGGGTACACAAAGAAATCCCCAAAGGAAAAAACAGGAGAAACCACCAGAAAAGCAGCTAAGTGAAACAGAGGTATGCAATATGTCAGAAAAAATTCAGACTAAGGGTCCTAGAATGCATAAACTGGAAGGAGGAAAAAATCAACAACTTATGTAAGAATCAAGAAAGAATAAAGAGTGATATCACTGCAATAAAAAACACCATGGAAAGTGTCAACAGTAGACTAGGAGAAACAGAGACCTAATTAGCAAATTAGAAGACAGGGAAGCAAAACACACCCAAACTAAATTGCAATTGGAGAAAAAATTAAAAGACAAGAGGAGAGCCTCAGGGAGCTATGGGAAAACATGAAACGAAGCAACATACGAATAATAGGGGTTCCAGAAAAACACGAACAGGAACAAGGGTTAGAAAAACTATTTGAAGAAATAATGTCAGAAAACTTCCATGAGGTGAGGGAGAAAAAATCACACAAGCACAGAGAGTCCCAAACAGGATGAACCCAAAAATACCCAAACCAAGACACATCATAATTACCATGGCAAATGTTCAGGACAAAGAGAGAATCTTAAAGGCTGTAAGAGAGAGACAGAAAGTTATACACAAGGGATCTCCCATTAGACTATCAAATGATTTCTCAACAGAAACACATCAGGCCAGAAAGGAATGGAGGGAAATTTACAAAGTGATGCAAAGCAAGGGACTGAATCCAAGAATACTCTATCCAGCAAGGCTATCATTCAAAATTGAAGGGGAAATAAGAAGCTTCAGAGACAAAAGAAGGCTAAGGGAGTTTATCACCACCAAGCCAGCCATGCAAGAAATGCTAAAGGGACTGGTCTAAAAATAAGAAATAAAAAGCTAAGAAAGAAAACAGACCCAAAATATAAAAATGGCTACAAACAAGTACCTTTCAGTAATAACTTTAAACGTAAATGGACTAAATGCTCCACTCAAAAGACATCGAGTGGCTGAATGGATAAAAAAAACATGACCCATATATTTGCTGTCTACAAGAGACACACCTCAGAATAAGGGACTCCCACAGACTGAAAGTGAAGGGATGGAAAAATATCTATTAAGCAAATGGAAATAAAAAAAAATCTGGGATAACAATACTTATATCAGAAAAAAAAACAGACCTCAAAATGAAGGCCATAACAAGAGATAAAGAAGGCCACTTCATAATACTAAAGGGATCAATACAACAAGAAGATATAACCCTGGTAAACATATATGCACCCAATGCAGGAGCACCCAAATACATAAAAAAACTCCTGGAAGATATCAAAGGAGAGATCGACAACAATACAATCATAGTAGGGGACTTTAATACACCACTGACACCACTGGATAAGCCCGCTAGACAAACAATCAGCAAAGAAACAGCAATCCTAAATGACTCACTAGATCAGATGGACTTAATTGACATCTTCAGAACACTTCACCCCAAAGCCATGGAATATACATTCCTCTCAGGTGCTCATGGGACATATTCAAAAATAGACCACATATTGGGTCACAAGCAAAGTCTCCACAAATTCAAGAAGATTGAAATCATAAAAAGCTTCTTCTCAGACCACGATGGCATAATGTTAGAAATAAACTACAATAAAAACAACCCAAAATACTCAAACACTTGGAAGCTGAATAGCATGTTATTAAATATTGATTGGGTTACCAATGACATCAAAGAAGAAATTAAAAACATCCTGGACACTAATGACAATGAAAACACAACAATCCAAAACCTATGGGACACAATGAAAGCAGTCCTGAGAGGGAAGTTTATAGCTCTACAGGCCTACCTCAAAAAACAAGAAAAAATGGTAGTAAATCATCTAACTCTTCAACTCAAAGAATTAGAAAGAGAGCAACAAGAAAACCCCAGAGTGAGCAGAAGGAAGGAGATAATAAAGATTAGAGCAGAAATAAATGACATAGAGACCAAAAAAACAATACAGAAAATCAATGAAACCAAGAGCTGGTTCTTTGAAAGGATAAACAAGATCGACAAACCTCTAGCCAGGCTCACCAAGAAGCAAAGAGAGAGGACCCAAATAAACCAAATCAGAAACGATAGAGGCGAAATAACAACAGACCCCACAGAAATACAAATGATTGTTAAACAATACTATGGACAGCTCTACTCCAACAAACTAGACAACCTGGAGGAAATGGACAAATTCCTAGGAAAGTACAACATTCCAAAACTCAATCAGGAAGAATCTAAAAACCTCAATAGGCCAATAACTATGGAAGAAATTGAAGCAGTCATCAAAAAGCTCCCAGCAAACAAAAGCCCAGGACCAGATGGCTTCTCAGGGGAGTTTTACCAAACTTTCAAGGAAGAACTAAAACCTATCCTCCTCAGACTACTACAAAAAATTCAGGAGGAAGGAACACTTCCAAGCTCATTCTATGAAGCCAGCATCACCCTAATACCAAAACCAGGTAAAGACAACACAATGAAAGAGAATTACAGGCCAATATCCCTCATGAACATAGATGCCAAAATCCTCAACAAAATCTTAGCAAATCGGATCCAACAGTACATCAGAAAGATCATACACCATGACCAAGTAGGATTTATCCCAGGAATGCAAGGATGGTACAACATCCGTAAATCAATAAACGTAATACATCACATAAACAAATTGAAAGAAAAAAACCACATGGTCATATCAATTGATGCAGAAAAAGCATTCGACAAAATCCAACACCCATTTTTGATAAAAACTCTCAGCAAGGTGGGAATAGAAGGATCATACCTCAACATAATAAAAGCCATATATGACAGGCCCACAGCCAACATCATACTCAATGGACAAAAACTAACACCATTTCCCCTAAGAACAGGAACAAGACAGGGATGCCCACTCTCACCACTCCTGGTCGACATAGTACTGGAAGTATTAGCCATTGCAATTAGACAAGAAGAAGAAATAAAAGGCATCCAAATTGGAAAAGAGGAAGTAAAACTGTCCTTATTTGCAGACGACATGATATTATACATACAAAACCCTAGAGACTCCATCAAAAAACTACTAGACTTAATACATGAATTTGGCAATGTAGCAGGATACAAAATTAACCCCAAGAAATCTGAGGCATTTCTATACACCAATAGTGAACTTTCAGAAAGAGAGATTAGAAAAACAATCCCATTTACCATCGCACCAAAAAAATTAAGATACCTAGGAATAAACTTAACTAAAGAGGTAAAAGACCTCTACTCAGAAAACTACAGGACATTGAAAAAAGAGATAGAGGAAGACATAAAGAGATGGAAGAACATACCATGTTCTTGGATTGGTAGAATCAACATCATTAAAATGTCCATACTACCCAAAGCAATCTATAAATTCAACGCACTTCCCATTAAAATACCAATGGCCTACTTCAAAGATCTAGAACGAACTCTCCAAAAATTCATCTGGAATAAAAAAAGACCCCGAATAGCTGCAGCGATCCTGAGAAAGAACAAAGTAGGTGGGATCTCAATGCCAGATATCAAGCTGTATTACAAAGCCACTGTTCTCAAAACTGCCTGGTACTGGCACAAGAACAGACATATAGATCAGTGGAATAGAATAGAGAGTCCAGAAATTAGCCCGAACCAATATGCTCAATTAATATTTGACAAAGGAGGCAAGAACATACAATGGAGCCAAGATAGTCTCTTCAATAAATGGTGTTGGGAAAATTGGACAGATATATGCAAGAAAATGAAACTAGACCACCAACTTACACCATACACAAAAATAAACTCAAAATGGATAAAGGACTTAAATGTACGACAGGAAACCATAAAAATTCTAGAAGAATCCAAAGGCAACAAAATCTCAGACATATGCCAAAGCAATTTCTTCACTGATACAGCTCCTAGGGCAGTTGAAACTAAAGAGAAAATGAACAAATGGGACTACATCAAAATAAAAAGCTTCTGCACAGCAAAAGAAACCATCAACAAAACAACAAGAAAACCCACTGCGTGGGAAAACATATTTGCCAACGTCATATCTGATAAGGGCCTAATCTCCAAAATTTATAGGGAACTCATACAACTTAACAAAAAGAAGATAAACAATCCAATCAAAAAATGGGCAAAGGATCTAAATAGACACCTTTCAAAAGAGGACATTCAGAAAGCCAAGAGACATATGAAAACATGCTCAAAGTCACTAATCATCCGAGAGATGCAAATCAAAACAACAATGAGGTACCATCTCACACCTGTCAGAATGGCTATCATCAACAAATCAACAAACGACAAGTGCTGGAGAGGATGTGGAGAAAAAGGAACACTTGTGCACTGCTGGTGGGAATGCAGACTGGTGCAGCCACTATGGAAGACAGTATGGAGTTTCCTCAAAAAACTGGAAATGGAACTCCCATTTGACCCTGTGATCCCACTTCTAGGAATATATCCCAAGAAACCAGAAACACCAATCAGAAAGGATATATGCACCCATATGTTCATAGCAGCACAATTCACCATAGCTAAGATCTGGAAACAGCCTAAGTGCCCATCAGTAGATGAATGGATTAGAAAACTGTGGTACATCTACACGATGGAATACTATGCTGCTGTAAAAAAGAAGGAACTCTTACAATTTGCAACGGCATGGATGGAGCTGGAGAGCATTATGCTAAGTGAAATAAGCCAGTCAATGAAGGAAAAATACCACATGATCTCACTCATTCATGGATAATAAAGACCATTACAAACTTTTGAACAATAATAGATACAGAGGCAGAGCTGCCTCAAACTGATTGTCAAACTGCAGTGGGAAGGCCAGAGAGGGTTGGGGGGCAGAAGGGAGGGGAGTAAGAGATCAACCGAAGGACTTGTATGCATGCATATAAGCAAAACCAATGGACATAAGACACTGGGGGATAGGGGAGGCCAGGGGATTGTCAAGGGCGGGGAAAAAAAAAGATACATATGTAATACCCTTTGTAATACTTATTATAATATTTTTTTAAAAAGAATAA
>NW_005371023.1:103123-110374 GCF_000412655.1 Myotis brandtii | reverse complement strand
AAGGAATTCTTACCATTTGCAACAGCATGGATGGAACTGGAGAGCATTATGCTAAGTGAAATAAGTCAGTCAATGAAAGAAAAATACCACATGATCTCACTCATTTATGGATAATAAAGACCATTATAAACTGGTGAACAAAAATAGATACAGAGGCAGAGCAGCATTGAACAGACTGTCAAACTACAGCGTGAAGCCCAGGGAGGGCTGGGGGCGGGGGGACAGGGGGGTAAGAGATCAACCGAAGGACTTGTATGCATGCATATAAGCATAACCAATGGACACAAGACACTGGCGGGTAGGGGAGGCCGGGGTAATGTCAGGGGGAAAAGAAAAAGGAGACATATAAAATACTCTTTGTAATACTTTAAGCAATAAAACAAAATTTTAAAAAAAGAACGGAAATAAATATAAATACATAAAAAAAATTAGTATATGATAAAGATGAGGAAATGACTGAAAATTGCATAAATGATGTTGTAAAACTGAATAGCCATCTAGTGGAAATTTAATTTTATGTATAATCCATACTTTACTAGAGGCCCGATGCATGAAAATTTATGCACTGGAATGGGGGTCCCTCAGCCTGGCTGTCCCCTCTCACAGTCTGAGAGCCCTCAGGGGCAGGAGGCAACCTGGCAATCAGGGGAAGGTGACACCTCTGCTGCTGCCACTGCCGGCAGCGCAAGCATCGGGTGGCCCTGGTTACCTGAGCCTTGGCCGGCCCTGAGTGGTTGGGCAGCCGACATCCAAGGATTGCCTGTGCCTCGGGCCAGCCCTGGGCGGCTGGGGAGTTGAGGGTGGGTCCAGCCACCTACCTCCTCACCCCCACCCCGGCGGGGCTGAAAGGACTGGGGGACTCCAGCGGGGCTTAGGGGACTGGGCGCCGCCATCATTTGTGGCCATCATTTGTGACAGCATGATGGTCAATTTGCATATTCCCTCTTTATTAGAAAGGATTCCAGTAAATATTCCAAAATATCAGTATTTAAATGAAAAAATGAAACCATCATTGTTCAGAAGAAAATATGGGGGGAAAATTTCATAACCCAGGATTGGAAGCCTTTCTGAGTATTACAAAACAGAGAAGATATAAAAAATGACTAAGTTGTACCTGATTTTTAAAAATGAAATTTATATAACCAAAAAACCCCAACAAAAAGTTATGTCAAAATAATATCAGAAAAATAACAGTAAGAAAGTATTTGTAATTCATATTAGAGACAATGGACTAATTGACCAATATTTCTCTAATATACCAAGAGCATCTTCATCTTGACAAGAATAATGTCCAAAAATAGAAATGCAGGCTAAGAATATTAACATATATTTCACAGACTTGTAAATAAAGATAGCTCCCCAAAATGTGAAAAGATGCTGGTGAAGGAAAAGGAATTACAATTGTTGGCCTTTACTTTCAGGACTTATAATTATTCACAAATATTTAAAAGGTGACTATTTAGGGATGACAATGTCACCTATAACATTTGCAACTTGCAATTTGATAATGTTTGATTAGTCTTCAGGTGAATTTTTCTTCCATCACTGTTTAGTGCACAGAGTGAGACTGTTAGATCACTTGTATAAAATAGCTGGAAAGAAAAAATTAGAAAACTTTGCCAGAACCAAGGAAGAAAAAACAATATGGCTGGGTTTGTTTTTACTTTGTACTGTTTTTTAATAGTTGGATTTTGGGGGGTTCAGGGGAGCAGGAATGTGTCAACTTTTTAAAAACACATTAATGAATTCTGAAATGGACAAAAACCATAATACCAATCACTCATAATCACACTTTAGGATGGTCCCATTGAGCATTTTAATTTTCCTCTCCATATAAATATACATTCCTTTAGTACACATGTGCGCGCACACACACACACACCACACATATAATACATCGGGTGTACCAAAAAACCTATACCTACTTTGAATAATTAGTCATTCCAATTGGTTAAATCTGAAAAGAAAGAAACAGTAATTGAGCTACCAGCTGTTAAAGTGTGTATACATTTTTGGGGCACCCTGTATATTATGTATACTGAATATATTATCCACTTTAATATAGCAGAATTTTCTAATCTGCATTTCTCACTGAACATATTCTAGGCTGGGAAAAGAGTTTTAAACAGCTTTGAAGGATATATAGGGGGATTTCAGTGTATGAGACAGCAGTTCCAGGACCTTAAGAATGAAAGTTTGGGGAGGGCAGATGAATTTTAATTTCTTCACAGCCATGTGTATGTCTATTAGAGAAACCTATATTTTCTGTCCTTTTATGTGTTCTTCCCTGGCAGAAAGTCTTCCAAAAATAGCACTTCCAATTTCTTTCCCATGTGAGGTGGAGTGACGTATCTGACTGGTGAGTCCTGAATTGTCCATGTGCAGCTCTGCCCCTTCAGGGCTCCCTGCCTCCTTGCAGGGCGCGTGCACTCCTTTCCATCTGCCTCGCAGTAAGTTTCCTGTCCCAATGCCTAAGGTTGTGTCTACCCACGCCCTCCTGTGCCGGGCAGGTAATTCTGGAGAAAAGCACCGAGAAGCACATCAACACTGCAATCTCCAGTGCAGCTGTAACTAAGTTGCTCCTTTAATCTTGAGATGTCTGCGCTTCTCCTTTGACTTGAACTTGCAAGTGAAGGAAGAGATAGTAACGGTTGACTCTGTAAAACTCCAACTTTGTCTATAACTACAAGTTTCCAATTCAAGGAGCATTTTCATGTCCATTATCTTATTTGATTTTCACAGAGACCCTTAGATGTAAAAGGCAAGTCATTAACATTTCTTGAATGAATGTCAACTGTTAGTAAAAAATGTGCCAAGAGATTTACATTTTTTAATCTTAATTAATCCTCACGACTTTGAAAAATAGAATTTACGCCTATTTTAAAGATCAGAAACTGGAGTCTCAGAGAGAAGAAATTCCTAAGATTTGCCTCAGATAGACAACTGATAAGTGGTAAGGCTGGAAATTCAAACAGACTGCAAACGCCGGATTATGTTCTCATTCACTTCAACATTCCCAGGTCCTAGTCACATGCTTGGCACAGAGAAAGCATTCAACAAATATGCATGAGCAAATAAATACGTGCTCTTTCCACAGCATCATGGAGGCAGAAGAGAGATCTTTTTAAACACCAAACTCAGGAGAAGTTCAAGCTACAATCCTATTACCATGGGAGTTGGGGGTGCATGGGTAGCAGGGAAAACCTAAAGCTAATTTCTGGAGATGTTTATGGAAAGCACATTGGTGTTGTATGTGAAACAGCCCAAAACAGAACTCTGAAATGCAAGATCTAGTATTTCATAGGGTCCTTATTACTTCTAAAGCAGTGAGATCCTTGATTCACTCATTCACTCTTTCATCCACAACTCTCTCATTTGTAAAAATGTGAGTGTTAAATTATCTTAAAAGATGTTGTAACCGTAATATTCTACAGAAGACTATATTTATTGTGTAGTTATATAGAGGAATTAGAATTGATCATATGGATAAAGTGCCTATAGTTTTTAATATAACTTAGTTCTCACATGTCCACAAGTCTGCAAGCCCAGAAACTCCTGAGGACACATGGAAGATGTTAGTCCATAAAATCAGATCATTCTAACGGGAAGTCAGAGCACAGATTCTGTGAAAATATATTGTTCCCAAAGTCATGATTTAGGACATGTTGTTAACACTGAGCAGAACTACGACCAAAGAGGGAAAATGTTTGCCTAAGGAAAGCAAAATATAAATAATCTACCGTCCAGCTTTCTCTCTCCTTGTGCCTATTAAACACACACACACACACACACACAGAGAGAGAGAGAGAGAGAGAGAGAGAGAGACCAGACAGGTATCTTATTTTAAAGCTGGGGAAAGGAAATGAAAAGAAGCAGTCATTTTCTTTTTCACACCTGACAATGCCCCAGCAACAAGTGACAATAAAGGAGATCTGCAATGATATGTACCTTTGCTGACCTGAATCTTTCACAGCCAAAAGAAAGCGGGTAATGTCCTCCATTAACAGAAGAAAAGCTTTAAAACTTGTTCAGGCTTACCAGTATCAAATTATGCTATCTGATTCTTTAATACGCAGGTGTAAGATTCAAAGTGTACAGACTGTACACGTCAAAAAATACGCTTTTTAGTGGCCTGACTTTGGAGGATATAAAGGAGCCTGAAAATTAACTTAATCTACTTGCAACAGATTTAAACCATAATGTTCTAGAAAAAATAACCATAAAATGCATTATTTAAGATTATTATTGCCTACATCCAGAGGCACATAAATAATTAATTATCTATTGGATACCAATTTTAGACAAATCTTTCCTACAGTGTAGCAGCAAAAGAGTATTTCCTGTTAGATGAGAACCAGGTATCATCTTGCTGATATTCAAAAGGAACAGGGTGGAGGGGGGAAAGACCCAATGTCTTATTGTCAGATAAGTTTGCTGTATTTATTTTAGAAACATTAAGCAAGAACTTTAAAAACATACTGGGTGGGAGTGCGCTACCTAATAGTGATATGTAAATGATTATTATTTAGTCCAACAGAATTGTATAGTTCTTACTCTGGCTTTTGGTTCCCTATTGAAATATTTAAACCTGACACCTATTATCTAGCATTAATATCAATAAATGTCTCATACTTCTGCTTCAGCAGTTTCATAGTAATAATCGAGCCAAAATTCAAAAAACATTTCCTTACAAATGTGCCCTTTACCCTTCAAAGCATTTACCCACCCATTGTCAAGAATTATGCACAAGCAAAAAGAGACCTCAAGTATAACCTTCTAAAATCCTCTTATTTGACAAAGCATCAAATTCAATAAATACCATTTGCATATTTACTAAGTAAGTGCTATGCTGGGGACAGGGAAGAAAACAAAATATATGCAGATGCTGCCGTTGTGAGTTTATATACTTGTCCAAGTTCACTTAATTTGTAAGAGGCTGATCTAGGACTTTGTATTGTTATTTATTAATTATTGTATTATTTTCCAGATGAACAATTATAAACCTACTTTTGCCCTACCTTGTATATAAAGAACTTACAACAACAAAGTAAACAACAATCCAATTTAAAAATGAGCAAGGACCTGAACAGATACTTTCCCCAAGAATATATACAAATGGCCAACATATATATGAAAAGATGCTCAACTTCACTAGCTATAGGAGAAATGCAAACGAAAACCACAATGAAGTTCCCCTTCACACTTATCTGAATAGCTATTATCAGCAAGACAAGAAATAACAAGTGTTGGAGAAGATGTGGCACTTTTCACAGAACTTGAAAAAAGAATCCTAAAATTTTCTAGAACTACAAAAGACCCCGAATAACCAAAGCAATCTTAAGAAAAAAGTGCAAAGTTGGAGGTATCATGCTTCCTGATTTCAAACTACACTACAAAGCTAAGTCATCAAAACAGCATGTTACTGGCATAAAAACAGACACATAACTCAATGGAACAGAATACACTGCCCAGAAATAAACCCATGTTTTTTTAAAAAATATTTTATTGATTTTTTACAGAAACCAGTTAGGGCTAAATCCATGCTTATATGGCAAATCTTTGACAAAGGAGTTAAGAATAAACAATGGGAAAATATAGTCTCTTGCATATATGGTGTTGGGAAAACTGGACAAATAATGCAAGATATGAAACTGGACCACCTGTGTACATCATATACAAAAATAAACTCAAAATAGGTTAGAGACTTAAATGTAAGTCCTAAAACCATAAGAATCCTAAAAGAAAACGTAGGCAGTGTACTCTTTAACATCACCTTAGCAATATTTTTTTTGATATGTCTCCTCAAATAATGGGCAACAAAAGGAAAAATAATCAAATGTGACTATATCAAACTAAAGATTTTTCACAGCGAAGGAAACTATCAACAAAATGAAACAGCCATGTATATTATATAGCTGACAAAGGGTTAATTCTAAAATATATATAAAAACTCACATAAGTCAACATCAAAAAAATGAACAATCTGATTTTAAAATGTGCAGAGGACATAAATAGACATTTCTCAAAAGACCTATAAATGTCCAAAGACAGATGAATAGATGCTCAACATCACTAATTATCAGGGAAATGTAAATTAAGCTACAATGAAATATAACCTCACACATACCAGAATGACTATTATCAAAAGGACAACAAATAAGAAGTGTTGGTGAGGATGTGGAGAAAAGAGAACCCTTGTATACTGTTGATGGGATTGCAAATTAGTGCAGTTACTATAGTATGGAGGTTTCTCAGATATTAAAAATAGAACTACCATACAACCCAGCATTTACACTTCAGGTATTTATCTGAATAAATTGAAAACACTGATTTGAAATGATACACACACCACTATGTCCAGCACTATTTACAATAGCCTAGATATATATGCAATGGGATATTACTCAGTCATAAAAAGAATGAAATCTTGCCATTGTGACAACTGGGCTGGACCTAGAAGGTATTATGCTAAATGAAATCAGTCAGACAAAGAAAGACAAATACCATATGATTCAATTATATGTGGACTCTAAAAATCAAAACAAATGGGAAAAAAAGCAAAACAAAAACAGACTCATAGATACAAAGAACAAACTGACAAACTGATGGTTGCCAGAGCAGAGGGGTATAGAGTTAATGGGTGAAAATGATGAAAGAAAATTCAAGGTACAAAATTCCAGTCATAAAATAAATACAGCACAGAGAATCCTACCTAATAAAAGACAAAAAGGGTAATTAACTGTACCTCCGCTACACTTCCCATTGGCTAACCAGGGTGATATGCAAATTAACCACCAACAAAGATGGCGGTTAATTTGCATATACCAGCTCTGAGTGAAGACTGAAGACAACATGGAAGCCAAGCACTACAGAAGGGAGCAAAGTAGAGGACACGGACACAGTAAAGGAGCCAAGGCTGCGGAGGCGGGAGGCGGGAGGGGAAACCCAGCCAGAGCAGCTGGGGGCGGGTTGGGAAAACCCATCCAGCCGGAGCAGCTGGGGGCGGGTTGGGAAAACCCACCCAGCTGCAGTGGCTGTGGGCGGATTGGGCAAACTCACCAAGCTGGAGCGGCTGGGGGCAGGTTGGGCAAACCCACCAAGACGGAGCGGATGGGGGCCGGTTGGGCAAACCCAGCAGCAGCGGCTGGGGGGTTGGGCAGCAAAACCACCAAGCCGCAGCGGCTGGGGGCCGGTTGGTCAAACCCACCAAGCCGGAGCGGCTGGGGGCGGGGTGGGCAAACCCACCAAGCC
>NW_005371023.1:75764-103086 GCF_000412655.1 Myotis brandtii | reverse complement strand
TGGGGGCGGGAGCGAAGCCCGTCTCAGCGGGTTTCGCTCCCTTCTCTGCTTTGTTCCAGCCACAGGAAGCCCTATTCTTGCAGGAATCTTCCTACAACGGGCCTCTAGTATAGTCAATAATATGGTAATACATTTGTACAGTGACAGATGGTTACCAGATATATCATGATGATCACATCAAGGTATGTACTAAATGGTGAAATACTATTTTGTACACCTGAAATAATATTGTATGTCCACTATAGTAAAAAAGCATAAATCAGGACAATTTTTATAAGCATATTAGAAAGCTTTGAAAGCAAAGACCTGATGAATTAAAATTCCAAAGGAAGAAATATTCTTCCTAGGTTTTATGGGTTAAGTTGTGCCCCTCAAAAAGATATGCTGAAATCCTAACCCCAGTCCCTACGTATGTGTCCTTATTAGAACAGGGGCTTTGGAGATGTAATTAAGGTAAGATGAGATCACTAGGCTGGGCCAGTCTCCAGAGCTATGAGAAAGTACATTTCTAGTATTGTCAACCGATGGTCAATTGCACCAATTCAGTGCCAACAGGAACCCGTAATTTTGGGTGTGGTAAAGAGGAAAACTTCATTCAGTGAAAACAGCTCAATGGTGATCCAGGATGGCTATGAGAACAGCGCCGCTGTGGAAGGCTCAATAGTGTTACAGCTCAATGATGAAGCAGCCCACCTGTAAAACAGCATGGCTGAGAGGAGGCCTGAGGTGGCCCTGGGGAAAGGTGGCCCTGGGGTCAGGTACAACTCTAGTCAACTCCATTTCTCCCTTCTCTGCTCTGCCTGCTCTTCCCTGCTCTGGCAAGATGTCTTTGGTGTTTCCTCTTCAGTGCTTCAGCTCCAGCCAGGAAAATGCAGTGCACTCTTGGAGCCAGAGGAGAGCTGAAATATAAACAGAAGTCCCTGCCCCTGGTCCCCCATTGGTCTCTGATGCAAAATAAGATTCCAAATCATTACAGTTTGGTACAAAAGGCAGAGTCCTGACTGGTCAGAATAGAGTCACTCTGATTGATCAGTGAAGATGCTGATGGGGATATAGCTGTGCACCTCCAATGGAACCGAGAAAGCCTCAGTCCTATTGGCTGAAATACAATTCAGGAAGTTCTTTTTAGGGGCTGGCTCAGATGGCAGAAACACCACACAGGCAGGCAGTTCAGTGCAGGAGGCAGGCAGTTCAGTGCAGGCTTCTTCCTGAAGTGTTATTTGAGTGAGAGGCCCCTGTTTAGAAACAACTACTGGGTTCTGTTTTTAAATTTGAGCCCAATTAGCCACCGAAAACAGCTCAATGGTGATCCAGAATGGCTATGAGAACAGCACTGCTGTGGAAGGCTCAATAGTGTTACAGCTCAATGATGAAGCAGCCCACCTGTAAAACAGCATGGCTGAGAGGAGGCCTGAGGTGGCCCTGGGGAAAGGTGGCCCTGGGGTCAGGTACAACTCTAGTCAACTCCATTTCTCCCTTCTCTGCTCTGCCTGCTCTTCCCTGCTCTGGCAAGATGTCTTTGGTGTTTCCTCTTCAGTGCTTCAGCTCCAGCCAGGAAAATGCAGTGCACTCTTGGAGCCAGAGGAGAGCTGAAATATAAACAGAAGTCCCTGCCCCTGGTCCCCCATTGGTCTCTGATGCAAAATAAGATTCCAAATCATTACAGTTTGGTACAAAAGGCAGAGTCCTGACTGGTCAGAATAGAGTCACTCTGATTGGTCAGTGAAGATGCTGATGGGGATATAGCTGTGCACCTCCAATGGAACCGAGAAAGCCTCAGTCCTATTGGCTGAAATACAATTCAGGAAGTTCTTTTTAGGGGCTGGCTCAGATGGCAGAAACACCACACAGGCAGGCAGTTCAGTGCAGGAGGCAGGCAGTTCAGTGCAGGCTTCTTCCTGAAGTGTTATTTGAGTGAGAGGCCCCTGTTTAGAAACAACTACTGGGTTCTGTTTTTAAATTTGAGCCCAATTAGCCACCAGGAGCCCTTCTTGGTAGGTATCTTCTTTCTCAGGGTACAGTGTTTAGCCACCTAGTCTGTGGTAATTTGTTAAAGCAACCACAGGAAGCGAATACACTATGTGAGAAAACACCTCTGACCATTTTCTTTCCTGGGGGAATTTCCTGATTCTGGTCATGGCCGAGAATCAATCAGGCTTTCCTAGGTAGAAGGACTACAGCAGAGCTTTTGGCAGCCCCATGGGGTTGCCGTGGCAAATTAGAAACTCATGAAGCACAACTCTTAAGCCCAATTTTCCCCATGAGACATCTCCTGAGTGCTGAGGCAGAATGGGAAACTGGGAGGCTAGATCAAGAAGCTTTTAGATGCACAGAGAAATCCCTAAAAGTCTTATGAAAAAGTAGATAAGTGTAACTAATAATCAATAGAAAAAAACAAACAAAACCAGATACATAGGTTATCCTCATATCAGGGTGGATAGAGGGCTCTAAAATATAATGATTAATAAGCCTCTATAGGACTGTTCAAGAAGAGAGAGAGAGAGAGAGAGAGAGAGAGATTATCCAAAGAGGGATAAAAGGTCAACATTACTGAAATTATTAGCATAAATAGGGAGAAGGGATATAATAAAAAATTGTATGTTGATACAATTTTTAGATAAAATGAATTTAGATAAAATGTAAGAACTCCTTAAAAATCATAAAATAGCAAAGCTGAAACAAGAAAAACATCTGAGTAGTCATTTATTCATTAAATAAATTTAACTTGTAATTAAAAACTTCCTCACAAATGACCACTACTGCTTACCTTCCACTGAAATCAACCAATAAGAGATCAGAATATATGAAACAGTTTTCAAGATACTTGATATCAGCCATAGGAAGTTGACTACTGGGAAATATAAAAAATGGAAGATGCCCTACTACTACCCCAGTTTACAGCCTTTAGAGAGTTTCTAGGCATCAACACGGGAAGGGGAAACCCAGGCAGTGCCTACTGGACTCCCTTGAATGAAGACAAGGTGGTGAGAATCTGGAGACACCAAGGTGTTTGCAGGAAAGAGGAACAGAGAGGAGAGAGCAATTAAAAGGAATAATTTCAGAGATGTGTAGAGTCTCCTTCAATTATTCAACTGACTTTGATCAGCACAAGCATGTGAGGAAACTGCCTGAGGCCAAGGAAAGAAATCTGAGATTAGAGATAACAATGTCTGATGCTTACACAGGTCCATGAATAGTGCCTCTCCCCACTAACAAAATGGAAAACATCATGGATCACGGTCCTGTAAGTACAGTACACAGAAGAGTGTTATCTCAGTCGCAAAAATTAAGCCTACACTGAGGATGGCTCCAGTTCCACCTAACAAATCTTAAAAACAACACCTAAAAGGATCAAACTGTTTCTACGTAATTTAATTGCATCCCAGACAAAAGATCAAGAATATTTATAGGAGGAGAAAAATATCCAGAAATAAAAAGGTAAAATTCACAATATCTAATCAAAGATTATTCTTTATGCAAAGAAGCTGGATAATATTACCTATAATGATAAGTAAAATAATCCATTAAAATAAAAAATAATCAATTAAAACCAAACCAGACCTCCACAGATGTTAGAATTAACAGACAACATTAAGACAGTAATGACAGCTATATCCCACATGTTCAAAGAGTTAAGTGAAAATATAGAAGATATAAAAAGGAAACCAAGTCTCATGACTAGAGAAGAAAACTACAATTCAAAAGATTTTTGAAAATACAATAAATGTAATTACTGGCTGATTTTTCAAATAGGATTAGATAATGCCCAAATTGAAACATAAAAATAGAAAATTTAAATAGAGTTTCAGAGAGCTCCATTACAACTTCTTGCAGCCCAGTATGTGCATAATGAAAATAAAAGTTACAGACTAGCATAACAAATATTATAAATTGCATGACAATGGACTTGTATCCACAATATATAAATAAGTCTAAAAACCCAATAAGAAAACAACTCAATTTTTGCAAAATATCTGAATACACAGGGGTGGGAAGAAGTAGGTTTAAAGTTGTTTGTATGGAAAATAATACAATAATCAATAAATAATAATACAAGAATAAACTGTTTTGCATACTCACAACTGTAAACTTACTTTTGCCAACCCCTGTACATTTCATCAAAGAAAACAGACAGATGGTAAATGGACATATGACAAGGTAATTAACCTTATTAGACATTAAAGAAATACAAATTAAAATCAGAGTAAGATACTAATACACACCTATTAAAATGGCTGAAATTAACAAGACAGACTGTACCAAGTGTTGATAAGGATGTGGAAGAACTAGAACTCTCACACAGTGCTGGTAGCACCATAAATGGCACAACACTTTTGGAAAACAGTTAAGCACTTTCTAAAACTATACATATATTCACTTATCACTTGGTCTAGTCATTTCACTCCTTGGTATCTACCCCAAAAAGTGAAAGCAAATGACCATACAAAGACTTGCATGTGAAAGTTCATAGCCAGTTTCTTTGTAATAAACAAAAACTGGAAGCAGCCCAACATGGAGGTAAATGGGTAAATGTTGTATGTCTGTGAAATGGAAATAAATAGTACTCAGCAATAAAATAAAAAGGAACAAACCACTACAACATGAATGAACATCTAAATGATTAGTTTGAATTAAATAAGCCAGGCAAAAAAGAATGCATATTTATTAATCTGTTTACATAGAAAATATGAACTAATACATACCTATAGAAAGCATTTTAATGGTTGCCTAGGATCATGCAGGTGGAGTCATGAGGGATGGATCTCAAAGAAACATGAGGAAACTTTTGTAGATGATAATTTTTCTTATCTAGATTGCAGGAATGGTTTCACTGTTGTGTACATATGTCAAATCATCGAACTGATTTTGCAATTTCTGTAACTTGTTGTATGTCAATTATATCTCAAGGAAGCTGAGAAAAAATTCCCACAAAGAATACTCCAGGCCCAGATGGCTTCAGCAGTTAATTCTACCAAACATTTTTTAAAATTTTAAATATTATGCAAACTATTTCAAAGAATACAATAAGAGAAAAAATTTCCCATTGTTCCTGGTAACAATGTATCACTGATACCAAAACCTGGCATGGACATTAAGTAAAAAGAAAACCATAAGCCAATATGGTTTATACATAAATCTGAACAAGATCTTATTAAGGTAGATCCTTACCAAGGAGAGCTAGGTTGGCTTAACATATGAAAATCTATCACTAAAATTCACCATTTTAACTGAATAAAAAATTCTCTTCTTAATATATGTAAGGGAACTATCTAAATCTGTGAAAAGTTAACAACAGGAATCCTAGTTAGCATTGTACTTAATGGTAACATATCAAACACTTTCCCCTTTAGTTAAGAAACATGAGAAAGTTATCCACATCACAATTTCTGTTCAATGTTATACTTTCAATAATGCAAGGCAAATAAATATAAGGTTTTGAAGTTGAAAAAGGAGAAATTAAAAAAGGAAGAAATCATATTGTCAATAGTCATAGATGATATGATTGTGTACATTGAGAATCTAAAAGAATCCACAAAACTATTAGGATAAGTAAGTAAATTAATAATTAAACATGGTGAATTATTGGTCTGTGGATACTAGTCCAATATACAAAATGTATTTTATACACTTCCAAGAAACAGTTGGAAATGTAATTTTAAAAAGAACACCTTTTATTTAGCATCCAAAGTATTAAATATGTAGGAATAAGTCTAATCAAATCTATATAAAATCTCTACAATGCAAAACAATAAAACACCATTCAGAGGAATTTTTAAAATGCAGAAATATGCAACATTCATGGAAAAAATGCTGAATGTTGTTAAAATGTCAATTCTTTTCAAATTGATCTACAGAGCAAATGCAACTCTAATAAAAAATACCAGCATATTTCTTGTGTGAGAGAAAAATGACAAGTTGATTCTAAAATTTATATGAAAATTAAAAAGACGTAAAATAGCCAAGGCAATCTTAAAAAGAAACGAATCAGGGATCTTAAAAGCTATCAGGCTTGAAGACTTATAGGAAGCAGCTGTAATTAAGATAACGTGGTCCTAGCGAAAGGATATACAAATAGCTTGATGGAACAGACTAGAGAACAGGAACAGATTCACACATACTAGTAAATGATCACCTGGTTTATTTTAAAGGTACCTGTACCTTTTAATACAGAAAGAATGGTCTTTGAAATAAATGGTATTAGAACAATCTACACCAATAAAAGAGAAACATGGTAATTGGCGTACAACCGCTACCCTTCCCATTGGCTAATCAGCATATCCTTATGCAAATTAACTGTCAGCCAAGATGGCGGCCGGCAGCCAGGCAGCTGGAAGCGAACATGAGGCTTCCTTGCTTCAGTGACTGCAGACTCCAACGTTCCCCGCCTCACTTGCCGGCCTCTGAGTTGCAACTCTAAGCAACAATGTACTATGTTGCAAATAAGAAGCTAAACAAAACCCTAGAAACCAGCTTTCAGCCTGCCGGGATCTCAGAGCTGAAGTTATACATTGTTTCGATTATAGAATGGCAAACAAACCAGATACGAAGCCTCAGAGCTAGAGCCAGAGCTAAAGCTGGCCCAGAATAAAATAAAAAAAGAGAAAAAAAAGGAGCGGTTGGGAGCTTCAGTCAACAACCGCCAGCCTGAAAGCAGCCCTCAGCCCCTCACCCAGACTGGCCAGGCACCCCAGTGGGGACCCCCACCCTGAAGGGTGTGTGACCAGCTGCAAACAGCCATCATCCCCTCATCCAGGCTGGCCAGGCACCCCAGTGGGGACCCCCACCCTGAAGGGTGTGTGACCAGCTGCAAACAGCCATCATCCCCTCATCCAGGCTGGCCAGGCACCCCAGTGGGGACCCCCACCCTGAAGGGTGTGTGACCAGCTGCAAACAGCCATCATCCCCTCATCCAGGCTGGCCAGGCACCCCAGTGGGGACCCCCACCCTGAAGGGTGTGTGACCAGCTGCAAACAGCCATCATCCCCTCATCCAGGCTGGCCAGGCACCCCAGTGGGGACCCCCACCCTGAAGGGTGTGTGACCAGCTGCAAACAGCCATCATCCCCTCATCCAGGCTGGCCAGGCACCCCAGTGGGGACCCCCACCCTGAAGGGTGTGTGACCAGCTGCAAACAGCCATCATCCCCTCATCCAGGCTGGCCAGGCACCCCAGTGGGGACCCCCACCCTGAAGGGTGTGTGACCAGCTGCAAACAGCCATCATCCCCTCATCCAGGCTGGCCAGGCACCCCAGTGGGGACCCCCACCCTGAAGGGTGTGTGACCAGCTGCAAACAGCCATCATCCCCTCATCCAGGCTGGCCAGGCACCCCAGTGGGGACCCCCACCCTGAAGGGGGTGTGACCAGCTGCAAACAGCCATCATCCCCTCATCCAGGCTGGCCAGGCACCCCAGTGGGGACCCCCACCCTGAAGGGGGTGTGACCAGCTGCAAACAGCCATCATCCCCTGTGCACTGGGCCTCTAGTCCTATATAATAAAAGGCTAATATGCAAATTGACAGGGAGTTCAACTGGGAGTTCAACCAGGAGTTCAACCAGGGGGCAGGGCCAGCCAGCCAACCGCCCGCAGCCCCTCCCCCAGGCTGCCCCCCCTATCAGTCCAGATCAGGGGCGGGGCCAGCTAGACCCCACCCATGCACAAATTTGTGCACCAGGCCTCTAGTTGGATATATAAATGGAAAAGAATGGACCATGGATATTTTATACCATACACAAATTAATTTGATATGGATCATTGACCTAAATGCTCAACAATAAATCTTTTAGGATAAAACAGGAAATATCATCATGACCTTGGGTGAAGCAAATTTTTGTTAAAAGGACACAGAAAACACTAAGCATTAAAAAAAAAGATTGAAAAATTAAATTTCCTTGAAGTTAATCTATTCTAGACACCCAAAAGCATAATTTAAAAAATGCACATGCAAACCACAGAGAGGGAAAACATTTTACTGGCTCAAGAACTTCTAAAAATCTTTAAGAAAGACACAGATAACCCAGTTTTTAATGGGCACAATTCTTAAAGTTTTAACCACAAGAAAGGATATCAAGGGCCCCCCTCCCACCCCCCCCGAGTGCACAAATTTTTGTGCACTGGGCCTCTAGTCCTATATAATAAAAGGCTAATATGCAAATTGACAGGGAGTTCAACTGGGAGTTCAACCAGGAGTTCAACCAGGGGGCAGGGCCAGCCAGCCAACCGCCCGCAGCCCCTCCCCCAGGCTGCCCCCCCTATCAGTCCAGATCAGGGGCGGGGCCAGCTAGACCCCACCCATGCACAAATTTGTGCACCAGGCCTCTAGTTGGATATATAAATGGAAAAGAATGGACCATGGATATTTTATACCATACACAAATTAATTTGATATGGATCATTGACCTAAATGCTCAACAATAAATCTTTTAGGATAAAACAGGAAATATCATCATGACCTTGGGTGAAGCAAATTTTTGTTAAAAGGACACAGAAAACACTAAGCATTAAAAAAAAAGATTGAAAAATTAAATTTCCTTGAAGTTAATCTATTCTAGACACCCAAAAGCATAATTTAAAAAATGCACATGCAAACCACAGAGAGGGAAAACATTTTACTGGCTCAAGAACTTCTAAAAATCTTTAAGAAAGACACAGATAACCCAGTTTTTAATGGGCACAATTCTTAAAGTTTTAACCACAAGAAAGGATATCAAATGGCTATGTACATATATGACAAATAATTAGTCATCTCATGACCTAGCAATTCCACTCCCAGGTACATATCCAAGAAAAATGTGTGTATTTGTACACTAAGAGACATGTTCAAGAATGTTCCTAATTCCTTTATTTATTGTACCCAAATGTTAGAAACAATCAAAATACCAACAATCAAATGAAAACATAAATTTTGATATTTTATACCACTCACAAATTTAAAAAAAAGAACTACCACCACCTGCAATAAGCCAGATTCAAAAGAGGTCATAATGCATGACTCTACTTATAAAAAATTCAAGAATTGCAAATGAATTACTTTTGATAGTCCACAAAATATTAGTTATTTCTGTGGATCAGTGGGGATATTATTGATTAGGAAAATGCCAAGGAAATTTCATGTGGTGCAATAAATGTTCTATATTTTGATGTGTGTTGGGGAGCACAGGAGACTTGGTTGGAAAGTCTGTTAGGAGGAGATTCCAAAAAAGGAGTGGGTTGAAGGTGGCCCGCCCTGCTTATCGGAATTCTAACTTAGAGGAGTTTTGCCTAAGGTTGGTGCCCCTAATTATTCCTTGACCTTTCCTGTATGTGCAGACCCTTGGGAGTTTACTGGAATATTTAATGCTTAATCCTTAGGTGTCCTTGCTTAAAGGACACTGCAGATGCATGTGTCCTCCCAAGATTACTTACCCCAAGATTGTATCTAAAAGATAAACTTTATCTCAAACTGCTACTACAATAAAAGCCTAAAGAGGCAGGTGATCGAGGCTGTCTGGTTCCTTTAGCCAGGCAGTCCCTTAAGCCCTCTCTTTCACAGCAAACATTGTGTCAGAGTAATCACTCATCCATCGCTCAGGTTCTGCTGGTCAGCCCTGGCAGATGTGGAAGACAGTTAGCTATAGTAAGCTGTACACTTAAAATTTGAGACTTTGGCCCTAACCGGTTTGGCTCAGTGGATAGAGCGTCGGCCTGCGAACTGAAAGGTCCCAGGTTCGATTCCAGCCAAGGGCATGTACCTTGGTTGCGGGCACATCCCCAGTGGGAGGTGTGCAAGAGGCAGCTGATTGATGTTTCTGTTTCTCTCTCATCGATGTTTCTAACTCTCTATCCCTCTCTCTTCCTCTCTGTAAAAAATCAATAAAATATATTTTTTTTTAAAATTGAGACTTTGCTGCATATACGTGACACATAAATAAGCAATAATTTTGGTAAAAATTAAAACAGAGCCAGAGAAGTTACAGCTTGCATTCTGGTAAAGCTAGAAAGTGCACTAAATAAAAACCTGCTAATTACTGGCACCAGAACCTGATGATCTGAGAACATAATTTCTCCAGTAGTCAAGTGGAGCCACAAGAGCAATGGACAAATCCCATATCCATTTTGTCAACAAAACACTAGATAACGAAAGGTTTTCTCTTCTCCTGGGCATAAGTAAATAGAAAAAAGTTAAAATGAAAAATTTAAAAATGCTGCACAAATAGAATAGAAACCACAACAAGATATCAACTCACACCTATCAAAATGGCTATCTTCAATAAATCAACAAACAAGTGTTGGTGAGGATATGAAAAAAGGGAACCCTCATGTACTGTTGGTGGGAAGACAGATTGTTGCAGCCACTATGTATGGAAGGTCTTCAAAAATTAAAAATGGAACTATGTATGATTTAGCTATTCCACTTCTGGGAATAGATCTGAAGAACAACAAGGTACTAATTCAAAAAAATATATGCACCCTATGTTAATTGCAGCATAGCAGTGGTACATATATACAATGGAATATTGCTCAGCCATAAAAAAGAGTGAAATCTTACCATTTGCAAAAGCATGAATGGACCTAGAGGATATTATGCTAAGTGAAATAAGTTAAACAGAGAAAGACAAATACCACATTATTTCACTTATATGTAAACTCTAAAGAATAAAATAACTGAACAAGCAAAACAGAAATACTTATAAGTGCAGAGAACAGACTGATGATTACCAGAGGGGAGAAAGGGTGGAACTTGGTGGGGAAAAAAATGAAGGGATTAAAAAGCACAGATTGGTAATTACAAAATATTCACAGCAATGTGAAAGTACAGCATAGGGAATATAGTCAATAATACTGTAATAATTACGTATGGTGCCAATGGGTACTAAAAATATTGGGGGGATTACTTTGTAAATTACATAAATGTCTAACCACTATGCTGTACACAGGAAACTAATACAAAATAATATTAAATGTTAACTGTAATTGAAAAATAAAATTTTGGGGGTGGTGGAAGAAAATTAATAAATGAATATATTTGAAGAGGAAAAAAATACTGCACAACAAGGAAAAGGAATATCATCCAAGAGTTTCAGAAGAAGGGCACATCACGTAAAGATTTAGTGCAGGAACCTGAGGCAATCCTTTGGAAAGCACATAGATGTAACTTTCATAAATATCAGAAAAAAAATATAAAAGTAGAATAAGTTTATATAATTAAACAACAGTATAATATGAAAAGGTATATGTGTTCTCAACTCAAAAATGTAAGTTGGATAAGTAGAGGAAGTTCTAAAACCCTTCATAGAAAAATAGTGGTAATTATGGGTTTTGATTGGGTAGAGAGGATTAAGAATAGATTATAAGACAGAATGAGATTATTTTGAGACCCTCAAAATCACAGTTTAAAAAATATTATAGGAACCTACATAAAGCTATAAGCAAAGATATGACATGATTAGATAACACTAAAGCTAATTCAGTCACCAACTATTAAGCAAGCAAGGAGAATAATATAAAACAAGGAGGATAATATAAAAACATATCGTGACATTCTACCATGAGGGTACACATGGGATCCAAAATATTAAAGTAAGCAAATTTAGAGATCCAGGATCTGGCTGCCCTTTATAAATTTTCCCAAGTCTAATTGTCATTTGGTATAGTTGTCCCTTGCTGGTAATCAACCCTCTGACTTAAATAGAATTGGGGGTTATTCTGGGTACTGGAGAGTACCTATGACCTTCAGGACAAGGACAGTTATTCCAGGAATCTCCCAGTCAGTTGCTGTCCTTTTGTTAGCTCTACCAGGGAGACTGGGCCAAAACAATCCTAGGGAGGTGGGGATTCACTTTCTTCTCTCCCACTACCTTAGATGGGTTGCCTGCAGCTTTCCCTGCTGGCCTACAAACACCTGCCACCCCCAGAAGATAATAACTTCACCCTAGTCTCTTTGATAGAAGAGGTGGGGGCTAGGTAGGAGATGGTAGCCAGCCAATCAACTGCATTAAATCTGAATTTCCATTATAGAGGATGACATAAGCCACTTTTATTGTACCCCTGTAGTATTGGGGGCCTGAAACAGTATTGTTTCTGTAGAAATATCTTGGCAATAGATAATATTTGAGTTCTGGGGAAAAGCATGTGAGTAGGAAAATGAGACAGCAAGACAAGTGGGGTGGGGAGAGATTAAGAAAAATAAAGGCATATAAAAAGACTAGAGAAAGAAAGGACAGTTCTGAATGGAAAGTGATTTGAAAAATATAAGAGAATTCAAAGGGAAGGCAAGTAAAGAAGGAGGGAAGAGAGGGAAAGGGAAAAGGAGAATGGAAAGAAGAAGGAAGAGAAGGGGGAAAGAGACAGACTGGAGAAGGAAGTGAAGGAGAAAGGCAAGGGGGAGGGAAGGAGGAATTTAAGAACAATATGCTATACTCTAGGCGCAGTGGTTCTCAACCTTCCTAATGCCGCGACCCTTTAATACAGTTCCTCATGTTGTGGTGACCCCCAACCATAAAATTATTTTTGTTGCTACTTCATAACTGTAATTTTGCTACTGTTATGAATCGTAATGTAAATATCTGATATGCAGGATGTATTTTCATTGTTCGCGACCCACAGGTTGAGAACCGCTGCTAGGGGAATTTGCCTTGAATAAAAATAGTATTCATCTAAAAGAAGGTAATCTTACCTTTTATGACAGCATGGATTGACCTGGAGAATATTATATTTAGTTAAATAAACCAGTTAGAGAAAGACAGATACCATATGATTTCACTTATATACAGAATCTAATAAACAAAATAAACTACCAAACAAAATAGAAACAGAATCATAGATACATAGAACAGACGGACAGCTGTCAGGGGGGCGGGGGTTTGTGGGGCTGAGTGAAAAAAAGTGAAGGAATTAAGAAGAAAATAAAAACACACAGACACAGACAACAGTATGGTGATTATCAGAGGGAAAGGGAAGTGTGGGAGGTGGAAGAGAGCAAAGGAAGGATAAACTGTGGTGGGAAAAGACTTGACTTTGAGTGGTGAGTGCACAATGCAGTATGTAGAGGATGTGTTATTGAGTTGTACACTTGACAGCTGTATGGTTCTATTAACCAATGTCACCCTAGTAAATTCAATTTGAAAAATTATGCTTAAAAAGAAAGTAGTGGTCATCTTAATGTCATGTTAGAGTAGTCACCAAATAATATTTCTCAACTGCTTTTTTAAGAAAACACTGTCCCCATTCTCCAAGATTCCATGAGGGAAATTAGACAAATACCAGGAGTGGTTTTTTCCAAGTTTCCTTTTCTTCATTGTCTGAAAAATACAGAGCAAAGTAATGGCCCTTCAGTGAGAAGAAAGTCTTTGCTCTGTGTTGTGCCCCTTTTCCTGACTAGAAGCAATTGCCTATGTCCTTAATAGGACCAGATAAAGAATCCACCCAGTATTACAATGTAAACACTCAGGGTTTACATTCATAACAGAAGGAAGAGATTTAAGAGTAGAATTCTGAGCCTGGCCTGCATGGCTCAGTGGTTGAGTGTCGACCTATGGACCAGGAGGTCACAGTTTGATCCCCAGTCAGGACATATACCTGGATTGCAAGCTAGATCCCCAGTGTGGGGCATGCATGAAGTAGCCAATCAATGATTCTCTCTCATCATTGATGTTTCTATCTCTCTCTCCCTGTCCCTTCCTCTCTGACATAGATTATATATAAAATGTTATTTTTTTTTAAATTAGCCTCCTATATTTGGTCAAACATTTAATTAACTCACCCATAATGCCTTGGCAGGACCTGACCAAAGGATTTCTCAGGCCTTATAGGGCCAAAGGCCTGACATTCCCCACCCCTGCAGGGTGTTTGAAGAGGTGGTTAAGTTAAAATGAGGTAATTTGGGTGGACCCTAATCCTATATGACTGATGCCTTCATAACATTTTTTATAAGATTATCAGTCATCCAAATTTTTTATGAATATTGTATTTTTTCTTATTGATTTTATATACTTAAAACATCCTAATATGAGTCCTTTCCTTACATAGTTGCATGCATTATAAATACTTTTTGTTTGTCTTTTATCTACCTCTAACAAAAGTTTTAAATTATATACTCAAATGTATACATCTTTTCCTTTATGGTTTATTTTCTGTTCCTTTTTCACCAAAATGTCTTTGTTCCAATGTCATAGAGTCTCCTATATTTTCTTCTCAAAGTTTTAAGATTTTGCTTCACAAATATTTGTATGATATGGAGGACACGATGTGCCACCCGGATCCATTTTCAAGACCAATGCTCTCATTTCCCATACACTCCTCAGCTGTCAGAAGTGTTGATTGCCAGTGGCTTGCAACTAGGCCTCTGAGCATCGCCTTCAGTCCAAGGATGGAGCCTGACCCAAGGTTGCAATCCCTCCCTGAGGGTGGTCCGTGCATAATACCTGCTTAATCAGAGGTTGCGAAGGCCAGGTCTTCTCTTTAGGGTTTTTATCTTTCTAACATATGAAATGTAGTGGGTCATTCCTTTTAGCAACATTTAATTGAATTTGATCAGTTTTGGGGTTGTCATTATTTTCTTTCCTATATTTTTCATCCATGTTTACTTTTCTTTTTCTTGCTGTGCATCTTTTCATATTTTTAGTGAGAGTCTCTGTGTTATAAATGCTCACACTCTGTATGTCTGAAATGTCATTACTCTTCCCTCTTTTTCAAGTAATTGTAAGCTGATATTTTTCTCATTACCTTGAAGATATTACTCTATTGTTGTCTATTATTTGTTATTGATATGAAATGTATTGTTAGTCCCACTGTTATTATTTTCCACATAACCAAATTTTCTGGAAGCTTTAGAGATTTTACATTTTAATCCTACCATTCTTCAATCAAACAGTTCTAAGACTATAATTGTATTTATCTGATATAGTATTGATGACTCATGACTATATCTGGAAAATGTGTAGCCATTATTTCTTCAAGTTGTGCATCTCTACCATGTGTATTGGATCTTATCAACATAACCCTATTAACCTATTCTTACAGTCAATTTGAAACTTTTAAAACTGTTTTTTCTTTTGTATTCTGGATATTCTCCTCTGGTCTACCTTCCTATTCACTAATTCTCTTTTTGACCATGGTCATTCTTGAGTTTACTTCATATGTTTAATTATTATTTTAGTTATGAAACATCAATGAAGAGAGAGAATCATTGACCGGCTGCCCCCTGCACACCCCTCATTGGGGACTGAGCCCGCAACCCGGGCATGTGCCCTTGGCCGGAATCAAACCCAGGACCCTTCAGTCCACAGGCTGACACTCTATCCACTGAGCCAAACCAGCCAGGGCATTATTACACTTTTTAAATTTCCAAAGTTTTTATTGATTCTTTTATCCAACTATTTTTGTTTCATTTCTACCAGTTTTGTTTTATAATTTCTTATTCTTTTTAAATGGAACCTATCTTTTATTTGTGTCATTAAACATTTCAATTTTAAGCCTACTTATTTTGTAATTTTTATCCGACTGTTCCTTAAAGTTAATTTCACGTCAAACAAATTTATGTTTCAATTCTGGATGTGTTGGCTTTTGTTAGCATTAGATAGTTTTTTGTGGTTTGAATTATAAAGGCCAAATTTTTAATGCTCTTCCAATAACCTATTCACCCTTCTATTCTTTTGTCCTCTGTGCTCACCCCCCGCCTCTCTCTAGTAATTTTGCAATTGTTTCTCCCCAGCCCCTAACCTCATATCTAACATGTCTTCTATTGGCTTTTGACAGTTTCTGCCTCTTGATAAGACTAAAAATATATGAATTGAATACAGATTCAGTCATGCACCATTGGAATGTTTTCATCCCTCATCCTGAAGTAGTGTCTGTATTAACCTTCCCTACTGGATGAACAGCTTGGTAAACACTGTAGCTATTAGCAATGACTGGAAGTGAACTTTGTTTTGATTTTTTTTTCTTTTCCTTATCTGCAAGATATTCTCTAAGGCCCTAATTTCAAGCATTCAACTTAATTTTCATCTGCCCTTTCCTTTCCTCCCTCTGGTGTGCAATACTTTTAGTCAACTTCACTCTAAAAGTATCATATTTCTGGCTGCCAGTCTCTGTATTGGATCAAGATACCAGAAAGTCCATGGCTTCCCTACCTACCACTAATGTAATTGTTCTATTTCTTATCTGGTTCTCAGACATATTGGTCTTATGTATGAACCCTGTTAGGTTCACTGGTTTTCCATTGTTATAAATTATTCTCACTGCTACAGTTTTAGTATATGATAACCTAAACTTACACCTGTATTTGATTTTCACACACAAATCTGATAAAACTTCTCCATTTTCTCATTATATAAAAATTCAGGAATTAAGTATATGGCATAAAAGGATGTCATTATTTGGTGCAGAATAATGGCAATATTTGGTCAGAATAATGGCAATAGGATTTGTTTTTCCTCAAGAAAGAATAATACATTTAAATCAGTAGTTTTCAGAATTTGTGTTTTTTAATAATCTAAGGATCATGTTAAAAATGTACAATTCTGGGTCCTAATTTTCAAAATTTCTCATTTTGTAGCTCTAGTATTAAACCAATGGGGGGTGACACAAGTTTAATGCAGACCAGACGATATATCCTAGTAAAATGGTGTTTTAAAACTATAAATTGCACCTTAGAGTGACTAGTATTTAAAAACTTACCTGTTTCAAACCTACATGCCTTATGGCAAAATGAGAAGAAAAGATCATTTATATTAAAAGAATCTTTGGTCCTTTTATCTTAAAGATTCTATATTTTTTATTTAGTTTGCTTAATTTTCTTAAAGAAAGTGATGTAAAGGTAAGTTATATCTAATAAAACATAAGAAATGAGGTTATACCACTCACCTTGGTCATAAATAGTCCCTCTCTGTACCTTTTAAGTTAAATGAGGCACTTTTTTCATAATGACTGCTTTTCAATGTTTCAGTGAAATTAAAAATAGTTACTCTTCCTCTTCTATGGATGGGTAGGTGTCTTCCATACTTTGAATCACTTGATCACTTAATTTTTTTTTTTTGGTGCAATAGACGTTGAAAAGGACGGAGCTATAAGGAGGTACAATGAAGTATATTCAATTTTAAAGGTCATTGACTTAGGTCAGAACAATGAGGGAAACAGTAATGAATGCTAAGCCGTGTTGAGAAAGGCAAAGTGACTGACTAATTACTACATACCCTTCTCCATCCAGCCTCACACTTCGTGAAGCAACATGGTTTAGTACCTTAGTCCTGCCAAAGCCAATTATCAAAGCCAATTTCATGCATGGGCAGCACTGAGTTTTACCCTCTCTCTTCTTCCTCTTCCCTGTGTAAGCCAGAGAAATGTATTCCTAAGCTATCCCAAATTCAAACTTATAAGTTAGCACAAATATGACATTCCATATTTTAGAATGTTTTGCTATAACTCATGTTTCATGAAGCCAATCTAGATATATAAGTGATAGTTGTTTATTGTGGGCCTCTTAACATTGAAGGCAGAGAGATGTCACAAAGGCAATGAAACATTTCTCCAAAAAGGTTAGTTTAAGAAAAATGATGCTATGGATTGCAAATGTCAAAAAGTGGTTGGAATTAAAATCTAACTTTATGAAAAAGAAACTAGGAGAACCTCCTGAACACATTTATTATGTCACTCTTGCACATAACTGTGCAGAATTAATAGGGAAGAAATAATTAGCTCTCTGATCCCTAATAAAATATATAACTATGTTTTAATAATACAAGAAACATAAAGAAAATAAAGAGGTTTTCAATACAGAATTTGATAGATTTATGAATTGTTTTAATTACCTTGATTCCCTTTCAAGAACAAGACAACTACTTAGCAATTTTTAACCATAGAAAATATGTCATTATAATATAGAAAGAAGATGCTTATGTTTATAGTTTTCCTAGATATAAAATAAAATGATCACTGTATCAAACTTAGACATGAAGGGTTTTTCATGGTTTCTTAAAACGCTCCATTATACTCCAAGTTTATACTAGTATGTTCTAGATTTTGGATGTGAAAAATGATGTGGTATAATAGTTAGATGATGGGGATGTAAGACATGTTCTTAAAATCTGAGTCAAATAATAACTCCTCGCTAGTTAGTGAAACCAAGCATTGAACATAGGATCATTCTGACTCTCAGCATATCCTCTTCCCATTCTACCATACTTCCTAGAATGTCCTGTCTTTCATCCCTTCATTTCCAATTTTTGCATTTTCAACACCAGGTAAAATGCTGCCTCCTTAATGAAGCCTTCTCTTAGTCACATGACTGGCAGTAATCTCTTCTTCATATAAACCACAACAGTGCCCTGGACAGTTTTCTCAATGGTTAGAGCATCAGCCCATGGACCAAAAAGTCTTGGGTTTGATTCCAGGTCAAGGGCAGATACCTCCATTGCAGGTTCAATCCCCAGGCGTGAGTAGGAGGCAACCAATCCATATGTCTCTCTCATCCATGTTTCTCTCTCTCTCTCTCTCTCTCTCCACCTCCCCCACTAGTTTCCCCTCCCTTCCACTCTCTAAAAATTCAATGGAAAACATATCCTCAGGTGAGGATTGAAAAATAAATAAATAAATAAATAAATAAATAAAACAATTTATCTATGTCTCCATCTCTTTCAATAGACTCATAGCTTATTAGCTTTCTATTTTAGTTATTTATTCCCTGCTAGAATGTAATTATGTTTAGGGTATGCTATTTATCATATCTTTACATCACCAGATGAGTTAAAGACTCTGCCTTGTCCCTAGTACAAGTTTAATTATTCTTTTTTCTCTCTCTCTCTCTTCTTTGGTGCCCTTGACTGGAATCGAACCTGGGACCCTTCAGTCTGCAGGCCAACGCTCTATCCACCGAGCCAAACCGGCCAGGGCAAGTTTAATTATTCTTTAAATGAATGAAGAGATTAATAAAATTCAACTCTTCTATATATAACTGAATTAATAATGCAGTGATCTAATCACTATAAAGTAAGGCTTTCTTAGCTAGATTTTGGAATAAGTTCACAATATTGGCCCTTAGACTTAAAAAAATAATTATGTAATAACCAATGGACACAGACACTGGGGCGGTGGGGGCTTGCCCTTGGGGGTGGGAGTGACAGCGGGCGGGGGAAATCAATCTGAGAAAAAGGAGACATATGTAACACTTTAAACAATAAAAAAAAAAAGAAAGAAAGACTCAGGGACACAGACAATATTACGACAAATGCCAGAGGAAAGGGGGTGGGAATAGAGGGAGGTATCAGAGGGTAATGAGGGAATAAATGGTGATGGACAGAGACTGGACTTGGGGTGGTGAACACACAAGACAATATACAGATGATGAATTGTAGAATTGTACCTGAAACCTATATAATTTTATTAACCAATGTCACCCCAATAAATTCAATTTAAAAATTAAAAAAAGAAACAAGAAAAAATTAAAAAGGTGAAAAGATTAAAAAGTTAAAATCACAAATTAGAAGTTACAAAATAGCCATGGGGATGTAGAGTGCAGCATAGGAAATATAGTCAATAATATGTAATAAATATGTATGGTATCAGATGGGTACTGGATTTATTGGGGTGATCACTTTGAAATATATAAATGTCTAATCACTGGGATATACACCTAAAATTATGTGTCAACTGTAAGCTACTTTAAAATAAAAAACATAAAATTTCCTTAAAAAATTATAATTATGTAAGCTAATAAGATTTCCACAATTTCTAATGTAAAGTGTGGCTATGCTAGTTATTGCTGAAAATCAAGGTTTTGTATTTACTGCCATTAAATTTTAGGCTGCTACTTTTATCTAATCATCACAAACCATTGTTCTATTTTTTATAGTGATTCAGTAATCCAATGCATGAATGGTCTCTTCCTGAATTAAGGCATCTATACCTGGTAAGGTTTGATATATAAGTCATCAATAATGTGCTGAATAAAAGAGGGGCAAGGAAAGCACTGGAATTCTCTCACATGAGTGAAAGTGACTTATATTGCCCTCTTTCAATAAGTTTTTAAAACCTAACTATTAATTAAGACCACATTTCTATATTGTTTTCAAGAGCTTATTGTTAAACTCCATTTGAAATTCTATGATTAGATTAAAATTAGCTAGCTTTTTAAAAATCTCCATTTGGACTTTTTTTTAAATGTAGGGCTAGCCTATTTCAAATTACCTTCCTGATGTGAATAACTAGAGAACGAAAACAAAGAGAACTTGAAAATATAAAAGATAATAAACAAATGCTAGAAATTTAAAATGCAATTATTGAAATTAAAATCTCAATAGATGAGGTTAATAGTGGATTATATGTAACTGAAGAGAATGTTAGTGAACGGCAAAGTAAGTAAAAAGGATATATTGAAACTAAAGCCCCAAAATAAAGGTTAAAAATGAAAAGGACTACTAGTATAAGTGAGAAATGGCAAATAGTGCTAATGTGGTAAAAAAAAAATTCTAACTTACATGTAAGTAAAATGAACAAAAACCTATCTAAAATTAAAAATACCTACTGACATTTTCTAATTTAAAGGATATGGGGGTAAAGTTATGTAAACATCCAGGAAGATTAGAAATAAAATTAAAAGGTTTTCTATGAAGGACAGAGATCAGCTTGTCCTCAGCCTTCTAGGCAACATGAAAGTCTGTAAGGCAATAGGATAGTAATTACAGAATTGCAAGGGGAGGCTCACATTTGTTTGGCAAGATGACAGAAAGGTAGTATTAAATATACAAAGGTTCAAAATATATTATCAAAATACCCTTATTGAAAGAGTTACTCAAGATGTACTACATCTGACCAAAAACCAAAAGAAAGAGCTCAACTGTGAAGAGCCTGGGGTAGAAGGCCCTACAGTGAGCAGTGCTACTATTTACACCACTGACATCCAACAAGTGACTGAAATTACAGTAAACCCAAGTGAAAACTTCAGTAGTAACTCCTAAAAGAGAAGATGAATAGTGTCAAAATTAATTCAAGCAAAACACAATGTTTAGAAGTTTAGTAGCAACAATTTTTTTGATCATGAACCTAATTTTATGCATCACGAGTAAGAACATGAGCTTGGAGCCAAACTGGATTCTGCATCCTCACTCTATTAACTGAGGCACATTCTTGACCTTTCTGAGCCCCTGTCTTCTCACCTATTAAATGCACACCTGAAGTGTACTGCTCTCAGGGTGTAAGTGAAGACCTCACTCTATTAACTGAGGCACATTCTTGACCTTTCTTCTCACCTATTAAATGCGCGCCTGAAGTGTACTGCTCTCAGGGTGTAAGTGAAAGAACAGACTGAAGCCTTCAAACATAGGAGAGACTCCATAAAGAGTCCAACTCCTCTCTCCTCAACTGTTTACTTACTCCAGAAAGTTATTTTTCTTAGTTGACAAACTAATAATCATTTCCATGTTCTTTGTTAATCTTCATCCATGTTAATTACCACTTGGCCATGGCACTATTCTTCCAACTTCTTTCTTAGTTATTTCTCCTGCCTTCCTTCCATCACATCCTTCAAAAATATGAGCTACCTTAGAGGGTATGCTGTACAGTCACACTGCTGTATTGAAATGATTCATTCATCCTTTTCTTCCTGGACTGGTAGAAGCTAGAATCTTTAACAATGATGTAGTAGCATCGAGACTGCAATAAAGTGTTTGCCATGAAATATATACTATAAGCTAAAGTAATAGTTATTTTCCATGTCAAAAACTTTTATTCTTAAAAGTCCACTTTTTCTATCCTACTTGAAGCTACATTTTTTCCTAACTGAAATTGATATTTGTAGAAACTCCTCAGAGTGGACATACTTTAAGTTGACTTAAAATGAACAAGAACTCAGATTGTTTACATATTTATTTCAAAATTTTAAAACAGATTATTTTCATGCTTCCAGTAAAAGTGTTTCATCAACTATAATAATTCAGAATTATATCAAATTTTCACCAATCTTTATGGACATTAAAAGAATCTAACCCTCAAGTCCTCCATGCTAAGTAGAAAACTTATAAAACTAAATATTCAAGTCACTCTTAGAGAATATTTTAATACCTAAATTTCTGTCAATGTAATAAATAAATTTGTATACCTGAAATTATACTTAATCTGGTGTATACATTTGATCAATTTAGTTGTAGAAACTGTATCAGCAGTATAATATAGTAGTTTATTCATAACAACAATTAGACAGTACCCTTCCAATGATTAATAAGTCAAGAAAATAAAAAGAAACATGTATCTGATAACATATGGAATTCATCCATGGATTCAAGTTAAACTGCTGTTTTTATAATTTTCAGATCATAAATTGGCAATTTTTAAACTACACAAAAATGATTTTTCATTATAGGCTCTACCCCAACCTCTACTCTCATAAAATTTTGAAGAGGATTAGTCTTAAATTAATCTTTCAAAGTACTGCTCATACTAGAATAAGGAATCAGCCAGCATTCACACTTCCCAAAACTCACATAATGACTCACGCCTCCTCTCTGAATCCTCTCTTTGTCATCCACCTGATACACAATAAAGCATAATTCCACAGGACTTCAATATCTGCTGGAAGTAGCTTATTCAGTCAATTTAAGCAGAAAGCAAGCCTTCCGTTTCCTATAGAAAATACACTCCATGGTTTCACACTCTGAAACTAAATGACCTAATGTATTTTATTGAAAAGCAATACAACTGAACAAGTGATCCAGATGGCATTGGACTTAAAATAGATACTCAAATATTTATTGTTTCCATATATTATTAGTGCCTGTTCTTTTTAATAGTGAAATTTTGGGAGTATCTTTCTCAGATGTTGCTAAGATCACTACTTCTTTTATGCACTACGTGGAGTCAAAGATCACAGCCATAGTGAACTGGCAGGCATTTTTTTCTCTGATGAGATAATTTATGGAAAAATACAGCCCATTCTTCATGGGCCCACTTTACTGGCAAATCCCTGAACTAGGTTCACAGTAATAGGACCATTTCATTAATATTAAGCAAAGAAGAAGCAAAATCCTATTGGTTCATCTTAGCATCTTGTTAACCATAAGAATACAAATCCTGAATTCAGTAATAAAAGCACCTCAGAGAAATTCCCATATGCCAAAAACTTGAGAATGTGATATTGGAAAAAAGAGAATAAAATAGGTTCAGTAGTTGAGAGAAAGTGGTAAAGTGACCTCAGCAAGAAAGAAATGAGCTGAGACCATTTTAGATGAGTGTTTCTACCCAAGGGGCAGAATTTTAAGTAAGACAAAGGCAGTATTGGATATTGTCAGCTGAGGTTAATATAATACAATCCTAACTTGGGCCGAATGCATGGGTTCTCATAATTTTTCTCATCCCTTGTTGTATAAAAAAATAAAATAAAATAACGACCTGGATTAAAACTCATATTTCTCCTTTTTATTATTTTAAATCACAGTCTCTTCTGAGATCTCATATGATAACAGACTTTTCTAAAGCTTTTTTACACATTTCCTTGGAAAAGGTAAGTATTGCAGGTTTTTTCCTAAATGAATCTAATTTTCATTTCTGCTCTGGTAGTTTATTAACTAGCCACAAGCATTTGATTCTTGCATTTCTGTAAGGATAAATGGTTGTTAGCACATATTATAAAGGAAAAAATGTGAGTAAGCAGCCCAGCTTCTGATACCTAAGCGGCTAGGGGAGAGGAAACATTTAATGAAGCATCTCACTCCAGATCACCCATTTGCATCACAAGCAAGTCAGCTCATAACTATAGACATTCTTTGCCATCTGGAGACCTCGGTCAGGTGAGTTCTTGTCCTGTTGCCTGGGCACAGGTGCCCAATGAGCCTGATTGAACCTTGGCCGGCTCTCAGGGCAGCCAAAGGCTCAAGGACACGGAGAGCAGATAGCCTCTCACTCCAACAGGGACTGCTCCAGAGCAGGCTGGGTTCTCTAATCCCTGAGGAGCCGAATGAAAGAAGAATGGCTGCAAACGCGGCGGAGGGAAATGTAAAGTTCATGCTAATGGGCATTTAGGTCTCATCACTTTGACCACTTTTAAAGCAACTTCTTTTAATTAGTCCACCTGGATCTGCTTGTGATACTGTGTAATGCCTATCTGTGACAACTGAAAACTTAAAGGAACCCCTCAAACAGTGCAATTTATTCTCGAGAAAGTAGAGTGATAGTTTATGGTCAGATGACTCAACTTCTCTAATCCTTATATTTAAACAAAGGATATTATAAATTCATCATTCCTTTTGTCCAAACAGTCCAGTATTCTATTTTTTTGTAACTAAAAAGGTAAAGGAAACATAAATGTATTGAAGTTGAGGGAAAAACAATCCAGCATAAATATACATACAAATAGTATATTTACCATAAAATTCAAATGCTGCTCCACAAACAAATAATGAAAAGTTATTAGAGTATATAGTTATTATAGAAATTGAAAGAAAAATATACTGCATGGCTTTGAAAATCTATTTCATTTTTAAATATTTGTTCAAAAAATTAGAATAGTATTTTTCACAACTTTCACCATGTAAACACAAAGGTCCAAATCAATAAAATTAATTTAACATTTTTCACTGTCCAAAAATAATCTTTCATTGTTTTCCTTATTCAATTTTTAATAATAAATAGTTTCTAAGTTATAGTACAGATTTCTCCTGAATTTCAGAAGGGCAGCCGGAATCCAGTGTCTTATTTAACACACAAAGACTAGGCCCTTTTTTCCAATACTAAGGTTATGAGATGTGATCACAACTGTGTTGTGGTTTCTAGTTTGAGATGTTTTAGAAATCACAGGGTATAGGGCGAATATAATTGGATCCAAAAAACAGCCAATTCATTTACACATTAAGGTATATTGCAGGAAGGTATTATTTTATAGTGAAATATCTGCAAGAGGAATTCACAATTGCTGAATTTTTAATGTTTTACAATATCTCCACTGTCTAATCAAAAGATGATTTTATAAAATGCTACACCTCCCATCTAGATTTATGTAGATTGAATCCCCTCTTTAGTTTTACGTTTTTCTTCCTGCAACTTCTGGACCTGATTACAAATCACTGCTGAGTGACATTCAGAAGATATTGCAAGGGTGTCTCCTCCACCTCTCCTGTCAAGTGTGTTTCAGCAGAAGGATTATTGATGGAGGCCTGAGACGAGATGAAGAGGAATTAGAGCTGTGAGGTACAGAACTGCAGAAAGCAAGATGATATTCTGTTCAAATGTTTCCTATTTCAAAGAACTCTCTAGAGTCCCATTTACTCCTGACAAGTACTAACGGTGCTTACAAGTTTTCTTCAACCTGGAGACTTGCTCAAATGACTAGTAAGAAAGTAGTTTTAGTTTCAAAGAAAGCTGCACCAGGACTTGAAAGTTGTAGAACAAAACCTGAAAAAAATTCACCAAACAATAAGATCTAGCTCTTGTGCCTTAATCTGCAAAAGAAACTATGAAATAACTGGGTTTTGCTTAATACTATAGTACAAAAAGTTTATTCCATCTTGTCATAAGCCAGGACCCAAAGATTCCAATGGATTCTTCACTGATGACAGTAAATAGCAGCACTAAGAAAGCAGGAGTAGTCCATCTTCCCAGAACAACTCATTCCTTCTATTACCACTAGACTATTCTATTTTTTCCTAAGTACCAATTGCATTATTTCCAAAAATATCTTGTCCAGATTACTAGTTCAAAAGGATGTCTCCATTAACAGGTGTTGTGGTGTGTTTTTTTACTGAATTTATTGAAGTGACATTGCTTAATAAAATTACATAGGTTTCAAGTGTACAATCCTATGATACATCAACTGTATTTTATGCTCAGTACCCAAAGTCAAGTCTCCTTCTGGTCACCATTTATCCCCCTTTACCCTGTTCTACCTCCCCCCCCCCCACAACCCCTATTTCCTTCTGATAATCATCATACTGTTGTATGTATCTATGAGATTTTGTGGGATGGTGAGGTTTTTTTGCTCAATCTCATCACCTTTTTCACTCATCCCTCCAACCCCCATCCCCTATGACTGTTGTCAGTCTGTTCTCTGTATCTATGAGTATGTTTCTATTTTGTTAGTTTGTTTTATTATTTAAATTCCACATATAAGTGAAATCATATTGTATTTGGCTTTCTCTGACTGAGTTATTTCACTTAGTATAATACTCTTCTGGTTCATTCAAGGTCTAACATAAAGGTAAGATTTCCCTCCTTTTTTATGGCCCAATACTATTCCATTGTATAAATGTACCACTGCTTTTGTATCCACTCATCTACTGATGGCACTTGGGCTGTTTCCAGATCTTGGCTATTGTAAATAACTCTGCAATGAACATATACCCAACCAGAACCACCATTCCGTGCAGAGCCCTCCATCCACATGGCCAAATCTTAATCTCTTTTACCCCGATGAACCCTGTTTGCCTCAACCTGACCACTCCCTGAGACCCCATTCCACTACTACAAAGATCGGTAGGCCCCAGCAGAGTGGCAGCTGGCCTTGGTGTACCCTGAGACTGTTGCTTGGTGGCCTCAGGCCCAGCACTTACACCAAGTTTGAATCTGTGAGCACCACTGGTGAACAACACTCGCCTCTACCTCTTGACTTACTGAGAACCTAGTCATGCAACTCGCATACTGCCATATGCTCTCTCCGTGACTGAGCACAAAAGGTAGCCAACAAGCAGAGGCACATCTTGCATGATCTCAGCCTTTTGTTGACCTTCCCCAGGCGTGGTGCTGGTGGTAGCTGGCCTCAGTATGCAGCTTGGTCCCTCCCATACACACTCAGGCTCAGCAAAGGAAGTCACAAACTGTGGAATGCTTTTTATCTCCAAACAGGTATCCCAGGGACAGTCACAGGCAGCGTTTGACATGGACCTGCACCTAAGTCCCTTCTAAAAGACCCCAGAACTGACACACCTAATGGTAGGCTTCAGACAACGTTAGAGCACAATCCAATGTATTCTACAAGCAGAATACCCAAAGGGACATCTTGGCAGTCACCTCAATGCGCTGAGCCAAATTCTGCCTTGTGAGGTCAGTCCCCTCACTGCAGCTCATACACTGTGGTCAGAGTTGATTATCAGTCAGGCAGCCTGAGTGTCAATCCTACCCATGGATGGGCCAATAGCAATCAAGACTCAACTACAATAGGATGGGTCTCATAACCCACACAAGGGACATTCCTGGAGCACCGAGCTCAGGTGATCAGGGAGAATGCATCACTGAGCCCCACCTACTACATAAGGCCACCGTACCAAGACTGGGAGACATAGCACATCTACCTAATACACAGAAATACATACAGAGGCAGCCACCCTCTTTTGTGTTCTTTATCCAGGGCCAGGCTGCTTAGTTCATTGA